>NC_136490.1:25539682-25547182 GCF_053919585.1 Euprymna scolopes | reverse complement strand
CCACACTGTATACCAATCTCTAACCCCTGTCCCATCAAGTACTAGAAAGGAATTTGCTCCGATAAACGTGTTGCACTTGTGCCCTTTCATGCAAATAATCCCAACCAACACAAAAAGCAGTAAAATTCCAAAGAATCCCAGCAGATTACAAAGAGGAATTAATTATCCAAGAAGACGACCCAGCAAGTATTTGTTTATATTAGACTTGAAAACAACCATGCTGTAGTTTGTTGGGAAGTAATATCGTAGCACTTTATTTTACAGATTGGATGTTCTAGAAAACGAAACCTTGTTCATTAAAGATCTGTTTGGTTTAATGTACAGAGTAAGAGAAACGGAAGTTTATTGCTGTGGTTGTAACATGGCGAGTTTTTGCTGCGAATGTTGTTCTGGTGATGGATGGGAAAAGATTAGAGTTCGGTCGACCACCTACCATGTACATATCGGCAGAGTAAGAAAAAGGCTAGCAACATGTTTTCTGTGCAAATGAGGCGGGGGGAGATGATCTACCATTAGATTGCAAAGTCGGTTCTGTACTCTTTAAAGGCAAGAAAGAGCACATCGAGCGACACATTTACATACATGAAAGCAGTACTCCATCGACTTTTGTGAAAAATAGATAGTAAACAAGTTGACAGCTGTAAGTCTCAGCAAAGAAAGACTTCTGCGCCCCAGATTAGCCCGTTGCCAAATTTGTGATTGTATAGGCATATTCTTGATCGGCAAACTCCGTTGCAGTTCCTACAGATACAGATCGTGTCTGGTTATGAAAGCTCCAACAGTTCTCTGTCATCTGTGCTATCTCCTCTCTCTCCATGGCTGGTGTTTCCTTTCTCTTTACTTCTCGTTTCCCTCCGACTGCTGCTTTCCTCTTTTCACTTCTCCTGAGAATGTCTTCACAGCAAATCTCCAAAAACGGCTTTCAGCCACGAACACCCAGCCTGCTAAGTCGATCCCAACGGCCATTATGTCTCACTGGCAGATGTTCTTGTAGCACGGGACAATTTTTCCTGCTGATCTGGAGCTGGTTGCAAGCTCGCTGAATAGAATGATCTGGGGAGTTCTCCCATTGTCCATTCGCCTGGCCTAGCATGACGAAGGCATCAGAGTTGAGGTTAGATAAGCAGAGAATAGACTTTAAATGTTAAGTTGATCAAGAATTCTATTCTAATTGACTGCTAAGATTTTGGAATTCTCTCTCTGTTTCCTGCTTCCATGACTATACAAATCTGCAATGTTTAAATGTAACGTTAACAAACCTCTCGCTGACCCTTGTTAAATACGATCCCAAATAGTAGCCTCTTGCAGCCCAAGTGGTAATATGTCTTGTTTTGGATGAAAAAGAGTAAAAAAACAAAACAAAATGAAGAGTAAAAAACAAAATGAAGTCTAGAGCCTCCCCCAATATATATATATATATATATATATATATATATATATATATATATATATATATATATATATATATATATATATATATATATATAAGATATTTAAATTAATTATAAATCAAATAAATAATTTCCACCAGAAAAGAAAATTCTATTAATCTATTTTGGGTGGTAAATAATTCACAACCAGTAAAAGAAATATTAGATAAAATAAACTCCAGAATAAAAGCAAAATCTATAGCGACTTATGATTTTAGTAGGCTATATACTAAAATTCCACATGAAAAACTTATAAAAGAATTAAATGATACTGTAGATTTAGCTTTTGAAGGTGGTAAAGGTAAATATATAGACTTTTCAAACTATAAAGCTTTCTCGTGTAAAAAGAAAAATAGCAAAACTAGTGTTTCTAAAGGTATTTTAAAAATACTTATAAGTCATCTTATTAAAGAATGTTATTTTCAAATAGGAAATATAATATTACTCCAAACGATAGGTATCCCAATGGGATTGGCTCCTGCACCATTTTGTGCAAATTTATATTTACATAGACTCGAATATATATATATATATATATATATATATATATATATATATATATATATATATATGTGTGTGTGTGTGTGTGTGTGTGTGTGTCATTACAAATAAAATAAAAAATGATATATCTAAAACATATAATTTTCATAGGTGTAGGGGATTTATAGATGACCTTATATGTACAAATTATAACGATGAATTCGAGAAAAAAAAATATACATCTTATATATCCAAAGGAGTTACAATTGAATTGTGAACATAAAGGACAACAGTAGCCTATTGTCCTTTGTGTTCACAACGGATTTATGGATTTAGATATAAAAATGTTCACAATGGATTTATGGATTTAGATATAAAAATTGAGGATGGGATTTTTCTTTATAAAATCTATATATATAAAAGGCAAAATGTGTGTGACATTTCGTGTATGTCTTCAAAAGGTTTTTTGAGCACACGCTCCCGGGGTCGTTACTATCGCTTAAAACTGTGTATATAGGTCCTATATAATAATATCTAGGAATTAGGAAAGCGCGTAGCGTATAGATTTATTTACGTCGATTTTTACAAAATTATTGTTATTTTGGCTTCTCGTGTGTTGATTGGGCTTTTTAGTATAAATAAAATGAAACTAAACTCAAACGGACGTGTTCGCGGCAATGCGCCGGGAACAGACGCTTACGCTGCGTGACTTCTATTTGACCTTCTTAATTAGGTCAAATGGAAGCAGCAAAGTTAACTTTTATTACGCACGCTTGTTTTTATAGTTATAGTTAGATAGATAAATTAAAACACGTCTACGCTGTATGTCGCGGTGGCCCGATGGTAACACCGCACGGTTTTCTTTTCACACATTAATTTCCAACTCAAGGGTACGGGTTCGATTCTCATACTCACCTACCAAAACATTTTTTTATTATTATTTAACCCCCACCCCCGGAGTTTTGATTTACCTCAAGATACCCGGGCATCTTAGTATAAATACAGTGAAAAACGTTGGGTTCTCGGCTTTTGCTCTGCTTTCCCCCCTTCCCACCATCATCTGGGGTGAAGTGAAAACTAAAAATAACGATCATGCGATGACCTCATTTAGCGTCGTCCTGTCAATCAAACCTCTTTTAGCTTTATAAGCTTTAACTTAACACGCTAATCAATTACTCTCACTCGTGGATACTTACCTGGCACTTTTGCTGGGAGTGTAGTATCTGTTCCGGCAGATGTTGCACTTTGTGACCATTGCCCTTGTGGCAATTGGTTATTGGTACATGTAGGGCCAACCCTATATGTACCATCCCCTTCCCCTCCCTCCCCATTCACCTCACATAAAAACCGACCTTGTGTCATATTTTGCTTAGGTGGGGAAGCAAATAAATACCTAAATACCTACTCTCACTCGTGGTCGAGACCGTTAAGTACTTGGCATTGGTTTCCACCTCCGCGTCAAAGCTTCCGGGTTCAATTCCTCCTCCCGACCAAACGTTTTTTTTTTTATTACTTCGCTTATTCTTTAGTTTACCCCCCTCCGTACACAGGTTTATTTATGCCATTTTTTTTCCGTTTTGGTTTTGGATTTTTTTTACATCGTCTTTTTTATAATATTTAAGCAGGATTATTAATTACCCCCCTCCATACACACACCTACAAACACCCGGGCAACGCCGGGTACCCCCCTCGCTAGTATTTAATAAAAGAAACTCTTTCCCTTTTCAAATAGTTCGTATGCCGCATAAAGATAGTACCTGCTGTTTTTATGTTTTATGGAACCATTATGTCAGAGTTTTTGAGAATAGCTCGCGTTACTTTAAAATTAGATTTTATACCACCAGTTTCTAACTTAGTAATAAGCATGATAAAACAAGGTGGGGGTAAAACTAAAATATTTAAAAAAATTAAATAAAGCGTTTGTTCGTTATCGTGATGCTTTTGAATCGTATAAAATTATCCAGAATACATTAATAAAGGAAATCCAAAACTATATTAGTAATGTATAAAATGTATTTAAAAAATGTACATATATAATTATTTATAAAAGTGAAAGTGTGTGTGTGTGTGTGTGTGTGTGTGTGTCTGTGAACATTTCCCTACACAATAACTCTGTTAATTTTTAGTCTACAGACACGAAATTTGATATACAAGGTATGGAGATTTGTGAAAATCTTTGTAATCCGTTTTTGGCCAGAAATTTGTCTGTTTAGGGGCCAAAGTTCAACGATTTGACCTTTGAGAACTCTACCAAACTCCTTCGCCAATTTTGGGTATAAACAATTGAAATTTGAGATATATACCACTTTGTTTTTTTTTTGCTTAACATGCACATGCAAACACTCGGGCTGAAATGCTAGTATATCTATAAAAATGAAAGTGTCTGTCTGTCTGTCTATCTGTCTGTCTTTGTGTGTACATTTCCCTACACAATAACTGTCAATTATCAGTCTACAGACACAAGTTTGATATACAGTGTATTTAGATAGGGCAAGCTTTTAAATCGGCTTGGGTCGAAAATTCGAACTACACATATATAAATCTATATATGTATGTTTGCATGTCTGCATAAAACTTTCGACAGAGGTGACGGATTTTCACCAAATCAATATCGTTTTGAAACTCGATTCTACAGACGACAAATACCGAAAAATTCGCTAAAAACATTAATTCCTTACCCTCAACTGGCAATTTTCTACAGAGAGGGGTTGCTTTTTTCACCGATATTTTCGAAAGTCATCTACTCTTTTCAATTGTCTAGCCTTAATTTAAACCTACGTCACTTCCGGTTTGGCGGTGGTTGTAACAGCAAAGACGTCACGTTTTTTTTCACGTTCTTTTTCTCCTTCGCGGTACGGGTTCGTGCCTGCCTTCTTCCTACCCCCCTTTTTCTTTAGCTCAACACACACGTCCAAACACCAGGGGAACGCAAGGCACCCATGCAAGTAATGAATAAATGTCAAAAGTCGATATTTCAAATTTCATGATGTTGACCATCTTACAATTAATTATCTTCCTGTTTCTTGCTTCCATGACTATACAAACCTGCAAATGTTTAAATGTAACGCTAACAGACATCTCGCAGACTCCTGATAAACACGATTCCAAATTGTAGCCTCTTGCGTCCCAAGTAGTAATATGTCTTGTTTTGGATGAAAAAGAGTAAAAAACAAAATGAAGTCTTGAGCTTCCCCCAACACACACACACACACACACACACACACACACACACACACACACACACACACACACACACACACACACACACACACATATATATACGTATATATATATATATATATATATATATATATATATATATATATATATATAATTTTTTTCAATGCCATTAATTGATTAATTTTTGAATATCCAGTGACTCCCTTCTTGATCAAAATCTGCTGTGAACGTTTTTGCAATTATCATCACGGATTCTACCTTTGTATAAGCAATATCGCTTGATGATGTCTCTAATTACTTATAACTGGCTGAGCGAAACATGCTCATGAATATGTGGCGACAGATGAATGCTTATGCAAAACAAATAAAAAAAGTATATCTTACTATACTTAAGTACTGAGCTCTCATACAAATGAATCTCATTACATTCATTGGTTGTTTAACCTCTGAAAAAATATATAACAAATTCAATGACTGCGGAGGCATTATGAATGCAATCGTTTAATTCATCTACTTTTTCTAGTGTCGTCTCATGAACCTTGTCGTTAGAACACCCCCCTCCATCCAAAATGTTTCCTACTGGGTTGTGTAGAAGTGGATATTATTATATAAATATAATTACTTATTTTGTCATCTAATTAACATACGTATTCACAGTTGCTACGAAGATACTATGTAAATTAGCTAAAAAGAACGTGTGAGTCACTCTCTGTAAATGATCACAGAGACATTAAAACCTATTACAGAATAGTTGAATAAGCACACAGGTCATTTGTTAATTTAAATACGATTTACAATTAATAGAAAGAAGGTGCGAAAACACCTTTTTGTCAACTGACACGTGTTTCGTCGTCTACATCTAACCAGAGTGACTGAATCTAGCGAGATTCGAAAACGGGACCATATAGGTGGAAGCCTAAACTTCTACCACTGGGCGATCTCGCGCGACTGCTGGATATATCGCCTTTTATAGATATCGTAAAAAACTATATTATATATATATATATATATATATATATGCATATATATATATATATATATATAGTGCCAGCAAGTCATTATTCAAGCACGTCTGATTGAACACGACAGGTTTATTCTTTTTTCCACTTTCGTCTGGATATCTTTTCCATTCGCCGAACGGTCTTTTTTATTTCAGCTTCCATGTTGTATAAAATGGCGCTCAAAAGTATACAAAAAAAAAACAAAAAAAACAAAACAAAAACAAACTATAAATACAGCAAGCCTTAAAGGAAAATAAAAATAAAATGATAACAACAACAATAGCTCCTGATGATAACTGGATGCAACGACAGAAAGCGCTTGAGAAGAATACGGCTGAACAACAACTTTTGGGCGCCATTTTTATACAACACGCAAGCTGAAATAAAAAAGACCGTTCGGCGAATGGAAAAGACATCGATAAAGATCGGAAACAAGAATAGCTCTGTCGTGTTGAACCAGACATTCTTGAATATATATATATACATATATATATATGTGTGTGTGTGTGTGTGTGTGTGTGTGTGTTTGTGTGTGTATGTGTGTGTACGTGTGTGTGTATGTGTCTGTGTTTCTGTGTATATATATATATATATATATATATATATATATATATATAGATAGATATAAATTCCTAATACTGCATCGAATGGATATCATCATAGTAAGTTCACTGTACCTTATCATAACAAAGATCCATACGAAGTTTCAGCTTCATCGGCCCAAGAGCTTCTGAGAAAATCTGGGACTGACAGACTGACACAAAGATTAAGATAAATATAATATAGATATGCACAAACACACACACGATATAAAAAAATAAGAAAAAGACAATATAGAAATATATACTAATGCATATAGATGTATTCCTTTATTCAATAAAGATGACACATAAATTAGAGGTATAGGATAATTAAAACTCTTTATAACATGGTATTTCGAGGCTTAATGCTTCTCTCCTCTTCTTATATGTGTGTATCATCCTTATTGAATAAACGAATAAATCTATATGCATTAGTAATTATTTTTATGATGCTGTTTTCTTAATATTGTATATAAGCTCCACACACACACACACACACACACACACACACACACACACACACACACACACACACATACACATATATATATATACATATAAATTTAGTTGTTAAAAATAAATTCTGAAAACCAAAATATAGACACATATATTCGAATTAAGAATTTATTGTTTGACAAAAGGAATATATAGAAGGGTTTATATTAATTTCCTTAATTCATGGATTTTCAATAATGGCTCATATCATCAGAGGAAATGAAATGCGCTGAGCAAAATGTTCAGCTGTGAAAAGGCACGTAATTTGCTTTTCAGCACAAATATTGAAAATAGTTATTTGGGTGGTAAATGATAGTTATATGAAAATAATTA
>NC_136490.1:25527182-25532182 GCF_053919585.1 Euprymna scolopes | reverse complement strand
ATGCGACAGTTGTAGGTTCGATCAACTCCTGGGGAAAGGTGTATGTCTAGCCACACTCATCAGAGTTGTGATACAACGAAAGAGTAATGTATATGGATCACAAATATATATATATATATATATATATATATATATATATATATATATATATATATATATATATACGTGTGTGTGTGTATGTGTGTGTGTATATATGTGTGTGTGTATGTGTGTGTGTGTGTTTGTGTGTATGTGTGTGTATAATATATATGGAGTCTATATATATCTATATGTATAATTTATACACACACACACACACACACACACACACACACACACACACACACATATATATATATATACTAGAATAAAAGAAAACTTGAAAATATGATCATTATTAAATAAAATTGATCTTGAAGTGCTATGGATAGATCATTAATTGAAGAAGAAACATTAACTGATGATGGCTAAAAAAAATTACACTATATATATATGTATATATATATATATATATATATATATATATATGTATATATATATATTTATATATAGATATATATTTATATATAAATTAGACTATATATATAAAAAGAAAAACCCGAATGAATTTATAAAATGGTGATCAACGTTTCGTCCCAATTGCAGGAGACATCTTCAGGATATTAAAAGGAAAAATGCAGAAGAAAACGATCATAGACCATACGTAAGTGAAAGGAAGCAGTGTTAGAATCCTACCCATATCGGGAAGGAAACTATAAATGTGTGTAGTTTCCTTCCCGATATGGGTAGGATTTTAACACTGTTTCCTTTTCATTTACGTATGGTCTCTCTCTCTCTCTCTCTCTCTCTCTCTCTCTCTCTATATATATATATATATATATATATATATATATATATATATATATATATATATATATAGTGGTAATCGTGAAGAAAGAGAGAGCCTGTTTCCTCCGTTTGACTATAGGTGGCGTTACTGTCTGTCCACCCAGTTACGGAAGCACAAAATGTATATAATGCCACCCTTGAAATAAATGTTTTTGTTATATTTTAATTTTAAACATGGTTTTTTTTTTGGGGGGGGTGCAAACATTTAAGTTTGTTTTTTGTTTTTTCAAACATATTTACGTTTTTTTTGTTTGTTTTTGCAAGCATATTTAAGTTTTATTTTTCCAAACATTTACGTGTTGTTGCTTGTTTATTTTAAAACATTTACGGTTTTTTTTTAGGGGGGGGGGTTTGCAAGCATAAACTAAATATTTTTGGAATATTTTTCTTCTTGAAAAGTTTGCTTATGCACTTATTGGTATCGCGCTATTTTTTAATAGTAGTTTCAAGTAAGATTCAGGTTTTACAATATCCTTTTTCAAATATATATATATATATATATATATATATATATATATATATATATATATATATATATAAATACTTGCGGAAAAGGTAAAATAAGTGCAGAAAAATTAAGAAAAAAGGGGGGGGCATAAAAAAGATAAAAGAAAAAACGTTGATTTTTTTTTTATTATTATTATAAGAGCGTAAAAAATACTCGCGGGAAAACGGTTGTACCCATAAATATGTTTAAAAGAAAAATATAGCAAAAACATTTAGTTTATGCTTGCAAAAAAAAAAAAACGTAAATGTTTAAAAATAAACAAGCATCAAAACGTAAATGTTTGGAAAAATAAAACTTAAATATGTTTGCAAAAAAATAAAACTTAAATATGTTTGCACAAAAAAAAAAAGAAACATGTTTAAAATTAAAATATAACAAAAACATTTATTTTTATTTCAAGGGTGGCATTATATACATTTTGTACTTCCGTAACTGGGTGGACAGACAGTAACGCCACCTATAGTCGAACGGAGGAAACAGGCTCTCTCTTTCTTCACGATTACCTATATAGTTGGACACGGAGTGTTTCTGCTTAATGGTCTTTGTAGTTTCTCTATTTTTCGTATGGTCGTTGTAATGTCTTGGTCGAATTTGTGTAAGAAAGTTCTATAGTCGTTTTCGTGCATGTGTTTTTTTTTTTGCAAGTATTTTGAACTGATTTTTTTCAGTCGTCTTCACGAAACTTTTGATTACTGTTTCGTTTAAAATCTGTGTGCTGTTAAATGCTTAAGTTCAAATTACATTTAAATTACTTGAAATAGTGAAGCGTCTCGTGTGTAAAAAAGAATATGTTTTTAACGTGCTAACAGCGTCGCTAAAATAAATGTACAATGGTTTAAAAGCATGACTTCCGAAATGGTATTGAAGTAACATTATTTAACAACTACCCCCCCACACATATATATATATATATATATATATATATATATATATATATATATATATATATCGAATGTTATTACTGTTTTCAACATTTACTTTGTTAACTTTTGGCTGTTTAGAAAAAAAAATTGGCTCTTCGTTTCGGCCGAGATATTAGAACGAACATACGAAAAATGGAGAAATTACAAAAAAAGACGATCAACCAGAAACACCGTCATGTTCAACAATGTCTAGCAGAACGGTGGTTCATTAAAATTGTGGGGTCTGCGTTCGCGCCTTGTTCAGAAAGTATGAAAATAAAAAAATTAAAAATGAAAAAAAAAACGTTTACAAGTGTTTCTGATATAGATGTACATAAGAATACTTTGATAAGTATGTTTTAACTTAAATAGGGATATTATAATAAAATAGTGGGGTCTGCGTTCGCGCCTAGCCTCCATAGACTGGAAATAGGCACACACTTTAATAAAGACGTTTCCTATCTATCTGTGTAAGTATACTTTGATAATTATGCTTCAGTTTGAAGAAATATGGTATAATAAAATTATGGGGTGTTCGTTCGCACCTGACCCCCATAGAATGGAAATATGTCACAAAGTTTAACAAGGTTTTTTAATATAGATCCACAGAATATTGTGATAAGTGTTTCAGTGTGAACAGGTATGGTATAATAAATTATGGGGTTTATCTATTTTATTTTTATTTTCTTCATATTTTGCTTTGGTTTTGATACCCCCAAATTCGAAGCTATCTCTTTACAACCCTTCCTTTTCATAATCTATCATACTTTCATAAATCAGAGTCGATTTTCTGTAGGCTGTTTTTGTACCCAGTCAACGACGGGTACTTTTGCTAGTATATATATATATATATATATATATATATATATATATATATATATATATATATATATATATATATAGGTGCCGGGAAAACTCGTCCCGGGAAAACTCGTCTCGGGAAAACTCGTCTCGGGAAAACTCGTCTCCGGAAAACTCGTCTCCGGAAAACTCGTCCCCTTTCGCTAGGTAGGAAAACTGGTCCCTTATTGAATAAATATCGATTGAAAACACATTTTATGATCGTTCTTGAAGGAGATATTGTTTTTAAAATAAACTATATAGCCCCCCCCATAATATTTTTTAAAAATATTTTTACTTGTTTAATGTTTTTTTTTGTGTGTTTTTAATAAAAGCGTTTATTATGTTCATAAACGAGACCGCATATCTTTTTTTATATTAATATAAAAAGAATTTACGGGTTTGTATTACTGTACACATAGATTCGAAAAAGTTGTCAAAAAAACAAATATAGAACAAATAAATGTTATCAAAGGCAAGATAAGTTACTTTTCTACCTAACTGGATATATTTTTTGTGTTTTTATTCAGTGTAACATGTTTATTCAGCTCGAAAAACATGCAGTGTTTACCGATGTATTGGAAAATTCAAAATGGCAGCCGACTCTCTCTCGGAGAGGGTACGTTTGGGAAAAGGTATTATAAATAATAAACTAGACAAAATACTGTTAGAAATTCGCTCAATATATGTTACCGTGACATAAGTTGACATGTATTCGGTTGTTTTCTAACAGTATTTTGTCTAGTTTATTATTTATAATACCTTTTCCCAAACGTACCCTCTCCGAGAGAGAGAGTCGGCTGCCATTTTGAATTTTCCAATACATCGGTAAACACTGCATGTTTTTCGAGCTGAATAAACATGTTACACTGAATAAAAACACAAAAAATATATCCAGATCGGTAGAAAAGTAACTTATCTTGCCTTTGATAACATTTATTTGTTCTATATTTGTTTTTTGACAACTTTTTCGAATCTATGTGTACAGTAATACAAACCCGAATTTACTTATATACTGTTGTTTATAAAAGGGTAAAATCGATTTTTCTACCTCGCCGACTATGTTGTTTATTTAATTTATTTGGAATCGTTTATTTGGTAAAGAAAAAAAAAAAACAGAAAACAAACAAAAAACATGTCGGTTGAGTGTTACGGGAGAACGAGAAAAAATGCCCGGTATATCACATCTTAGGGGGTCTTGATAATCGCTAAAAAATAGAAAATCAAAGAAATTACTGAGGGAGATTTGGTTTTAAAAAGAAAATAATAAATTTTAATATTTTTTAAAATATAATTTAGAGAGAGAGGGGGGGATAAACCCTATATCTCCCTTCGAAAAACAACCAACAAAAAATGAAATTAAAAAGATTCTTGACAAACGATAGCGGAGTTTTCAATAAAATTGATTAATAAATTTATTTAGTGATTACTTTCTCTCTTAATGATTGATTTTAGAATTTTGAAGTAAAAATTAAAAAAATTAAAAATGAGTTAACGAGAGATTGTTAGCACATGGCATCTCTCGCGCCAAAAAAATATTTCGCTTTTAATTTATTAGTTAATTTTTGCAAAATTTGACAGGACGACAATAACTGTTGATAATTGATAAAATCATAATTTTAAATAACGCATGAGTGCATTTGGTATGACAGAAAACAAAAACATTACAACAAAAAACTATCATAATTAAAAAACAAAACCAAAAGCGTAACGAAGAATCGAATCGGCGAATCGCTCCCTGTTTTTTAATTTTTGGGTTTTGTTTTTTTTTATTGTTTTTATGACTCCAAAAAACATCGTTAAAATACAAAACAAAAAAAAATTTGCAATTAACTTTGTATGAACATAATAAACGCTTTAAAATAAGTTAAACCACTAAGAAC
>NC_136490.1:25519682-25522182 GCF_053919585.1 Euprymna scolopes | reverse complement strand
ACACACACACACACGTATATATATGTATAATATATATATAGTATTAAAATATAAATAATTATTTTATACATACATAAACAAGTTCTTCATGCTCACGCAGTAGATTTATGAAGTTATAATTACTGCTGGTCAGGAGATTCTAACCCAATCACAAAGTCACGCTTGACTTTGTTGGTCAGCATTGTACCTTATGCCCACCAGCAATTAACACAAGATATGGCAGAAATTACGTATCTACGAATGCAAAGTGACTGGACATATACAGTAAACGATTAAAGAGTATTCAATTCAGTTACAGAAAGTCGGAATATTGCATTTGTACTAAAGTTGACCATTTTTTTTTTAAATTCCATAAAGAGAGCTCGACTTTAGTTTCTTAAAGGGGCTTTATAATTATAATGTTTTTACAAAGTAAATATTAACAATTTTTTTTATACCTACATACATATATAAATAATGTCGTTTGGACGTGAAGTTGAACGGCAAAAACGGACATTATTTTTACACCAAGCTTATATATGTATATGTATATATATATGTATGGTTATATATATATATATATATATATATATATATATATATATATATATATATATATATATATATATATATATATAGTTTTTGTTGTTGAATTTTTAAACGATATTAAGGTTAACGTCTCCGCCTCGGAGATTCGGTGTTCTTCTTAGAAAGTCGCCCATTTTTTATTTGGACGTATTTGTTATTTATTATTTAATATATATATATATATATATATATATATATATATATATATATATATATATATATATATTATTATTTCAATTACATTTTTATTATTTCAATTATCCTGAAGATGTCCTCTGAATTAAGGACGAAACGTTGATTTTTTAATAATTTCATTCGGTTTTTCTATTTTTCTCAAAACATAACGTCAACCACCGCTGGTATTTTTTCATTCCTTATGCATACACACACACACACACACACACACACACACACACATATATATATATATATATATATATATATATATATATATATATATATATATATATATATAAAATATTTTATGTGTTTACAAAAATTTTATGTAAATATTTTCAGTATTTACTTCGACAGTGCTCAATATGTAAGTAGACCTAGGTAGTAAGTTCTGAAAATATATATGGCAATTAAGCTACACTAAAAAAATTCCGCTTTAAATCCTCGGAAAAATTCCTCAGGCTTTAATCCTTGCGAAGATAAAACGTGGAAAATTCTGTGTAGTTTAATTGCCACATATATTTTCCAAACTTACTATACGCACGCCCCCCCACATATGTGTGTGTGTGTGTGTGTGTGTGTGTGTGTGTGTTTGTGTTTGTCAATGGTAAATTACTGTTAAATTCTGCCGGAAAAGTACATTTCATTGATTCTAGAGGATTTATACCCATGATGAACATAATGATAATAAAAAATAAAACATTACAAACACAAACTGAATGCACGTGCAACACAAAAATCACGGTCGTCCCTATAGTTGTAGGTACTCTCGGCCGGCATCTTTGGTAAGACCATGGAAAACAAATACTTGTGACAAGTGAACATTCACATTAAAACTTGTCCTTCTGCCACCGATGTAAAGAACTTTTCTGTCTTCCTCTGGAACGAAATTTGCATGAACAGAATTTCTTTCCAAAAGTTTCCCATCTATTGAACACGTAATAACAGGACTGCTTCCCCGCTAACTACACCATGGCCCTCTACAAGGATTAATTGACTATCTGCTTCGTCTTTCTCAATTGTTTCATAATACTTTACGCTCATTTAAATGAACATTTGTGCAACTTTAATCCTCGAGGGGCTTTTAGCCTTAGAAAAATCTGGTGAATGTATAAAAATGCCGTCAGATCTATCCCGATGGAAACAACAAACAAACGTTTTCCATATGCTGCGCTTAAAATCTTTTCTTGATGTATTAGCCAATTTCAGCAAAAACAAAAAACAAAAACAAAACAAAAAACAAAACAAAAAAACAAAAAGAAAAAACAAAAAAAAAACTTGTAAAATGAAACAGACATTCAAACTAGTTCGATTACACAAAATCGATAACTTCTTCCTATTGATCTTTTTATTCAATTATTATTTTTTTTCACAATATTCGGGTTTTAAGTTTTAAATTTGTGAACAAATTGCAACAAAAACGAAGCAGGGACAAAACATGATGTACAATAATTATCAACCGAGAAAATATGCAATTGGGATAAGAGCAACAAAAAAACAAAACAAAAAAAAACAAAAACAAAAAAAACAATCCCCATATATTGATGACGTAACAATTGAAAAAAGTAATTGCAACTTTACTTTCAATTTTCGGATTTTGTAATCCTGCCCACATGCCTTTAGTTTGTTTTAGAATTGAAAAGTGCTTTTTACATCTGATGAGTTAAGAGCAAAATAAATTCAATAATTGACATAATTACATGAATGATTTTATGTTACACACAGGTGCTTTCAAGAATTATGCATATCAACGTAT
>NC_136490.1:25509682-25514682 GCF_053919585.1 Euprymna scolopes | reverse complement strand
CACACACGCGCCGCATATACATACATATAGATAAATAGATAGATAGATAGATAGATAGGCATAAGTATGAAACGCAGAATATTTGGTGTAGCTTAAATGCCATATATATTTTCATAACTTACAATATATATACCTACAGACACTAGTCTTTCATCCTTCCAGGAATCATCAGTGCAGGGCAGGGTGTCAGGATTAACATTAGTCGACAGATTTAAACACGGCGACACACGCACACACACACACACACACACACACACACACACACACACACACACACACACACACACACACACACACACACACACATATATATGCGTAAAACGATTCATAATTTTGAATGTAAAATCAGTTTCAAGACTTTGTTTTTAAAGGACAAAACTTTTGTTAAATTATTGTCAATATTTGTTGTCAATTTAAATAAATTAACATCGTTTTTGAAACGATCGTAAAATCTAGCTGATTTTGTTTGTTTTCTTTTTGAAACTGATTTTTAATTCACAATTATGAATCATTTAACTCAATATTAAAATAGCTCTAGGATATCTATAACTATTGAGCTTATTATATATCTACAGTACAACTGTTTTCTTTTAATAGTATTAATACATTTACTAGTACGTTAAAATAAACTCTAAACTCTAAACTCTAGGTCTTATCCGTCTCTCTCTTTCTCTCTCTCTCTTTCTTTCTCTCTCTCTCTCTCTCTCTCTCTCTATATATATATATATATATGTATATATATATATATGCATTCACACTGAGGAAGATCGAAGGATCGGTCGAAATTATGTGCTTTTGAAGGAAACATTCTTGTTTTTTTTTCAAAAGACTTTTGGTATTTCTACGCGGCAACACCCAGGAAATAAATACAGAAAAGATATAAACATTTATATATTTTTCGTATTGATTTTTTATTCATACATATTTATATATATATATATATATATATATGCACATATATATACACACGTATATATATAAGATATATATATATATATTCTTTCATTAACACTCGATATATATATACATATACATATACATATATATACATATATATATGTATATAAATATAAATATAAATATATATATATATATAAATATATATATATATATATATATATATATATATATATATATATATATATCGAGTGTTAATGCAAAATATTAGTGCATTATGTCATTACGCCATTATGTCATTCCATGAATATTGCTGTAATGTACAGATTTTTTCTGCCGAGAAAGCTACAAATCAGAACCATGTGTAACAAAGGCAGTACTTTGTTTTAGATTATATATTATTGAAACACTATAATATATTCTCTTCTCTCTCGTTTCCAGATTCGGATATTTTGTAAACAAAAATTCACTGTTGTCATTTATACTCGTTTTCAAACAAACTCTGAAAAAGAAAAAAAGAAAAAAAAGTGGCAATTTTCGAGGAGTATGTGTGCGTGTGTTTGGTATTCTTGAATTCATTAATCATTTCGAATGTTGGTACATCGACATGTATTTTGAAACTTTAACAGTGGATCGAATTTATATGTAAATAAAGTATTATAGACAAATTCTTTGATATATAGATAGTTGTATGAAAAGTACTTGAATTAATTTTTTAATTTTTTTAAATTTTCGTCCTTTAAAGATTACAATACTGGGTATAGGTCAGCCAAACCAGCTGCTAACATTGCCCTGCTTTTTATTGAAACCAACCGAGAGCTCTTTTTAGTATCCTTGCTGTTCCCTTACACATGAATGTACTTACGCTTAATAAAAAACGGTTATGTTTCACTCCAAGAAGCTGATTTAGCCTTACGATTCCAGTCGCTGATTACTGGACGCTACAATCTTCTATCCGTCTTCATTTGTCTAAGATCTACTCATTAACAGACTAGGTTAACTGTTGTAGAAAATACTGAAACACATTTATAAATATATATTTTATAAATAGTATATTATTTATCATACAAATGTATGATATGGAACGATAATAAATAAATTAAGATACTACATTTGTGTTCATGTAGAGATGAGTATAAGATGATGTAATATAAATTTTAATGTTTTATTTTATCTAAGGGATAAATAAAAATAATGCATTAAAATAATATACTTTTCTTATTTTCTTAAACTAAATAATACGAAATAAATATTCATTTTGGACTATATGTATCTATATCTACCTAACCTATCTACACACACACACACACACACACACACACACACACACACACACACACACACACACACACACACACACACAATATATATATATATATATATATATATATATATATATATATATATATATAGTCCAATAGGAAAATTTGTATCATATTATTAAGTGTATGTAAATAAGAGAAGTATCTATTTAAAATACTTTATTTCCCTGTATCTCTCAGAAAAAATTAAATTGTAAAAATATCTAATTTTAATATCTTATATATAAGTAAGGTCTTTGACTTACTTGCAGTTTCATCAAATACTTTTGTATGCAAGATCCGATCCCGCATTTTGCTAATTCCTACCCTCTGATGAGGAGGAAAGCTTTTCTTCAAAACTTCGCGGATTAAGGACTATCCACTTATTAAATGTTTCCTTTTCAGATTAAATATGTTTTTAACTCTTTTTCAAAGTGTTTTTAACATGTTTTATTAAGTATTTGCTCTTATATATGCATATATATATATATATATATATATATATATATATATACATATATATATACACTAATATATATGTATACATATATATATAACATATATATATATATATATATATATATATATATATATATATATAGTCCAAATTGAATATTTACATCACTTATCCATTTACACTCCTTAAATATAACACATATACACACAGACACACGCCCACAGCCAATACAGACACACACGCACATGCACACATACACACACACACATACACACACGCACTCACACACACGCATGCACACACGCGAACACGCACACGCACAGACAAACACACGCACGCACACACACACACACACTTATTAGATTTCTATTGCAAGTAGATTTCATGCACACAGACATACATTTATCTATATATTGGAGTGATAGATATTTTTTATGGTTAAACTTTTGGGATCAATTTTTATTAATCTCAATCTTCTACTTTCATTCATATATATATATATATATATATATATATATATATATATATATATATATATATATGTATAAATTTTTTTTTCATCCTTATATAGCTGAATTACCCCCCCTGCAAGTGCCTAGTTGAAGGAGAAGATATTAATGTTTTTAGCCAACTTTCGATATTTGTCGTATGAAAGGTCGAACTTTAAAACGATACTGATCTTGGTAAAATCCGTCGCCTCTATTGAAAGTTTAAGGCAGACGTGCAGACAAACATATATACATGCATTTATATATTGGTAACTAAAAATTTTCGACCCAAAAAGATGAAAAAGTTTGCCCTATCTCTGAATACCCTTTATGTGAAATTTCAAATATTTAGACCAGAATTTGTCTGAGTAATTTGGAAGAGTTCAATGTTTTTTTAAAAACTTTGATCCCTATTATGACCCCTTAAAATTTATTGTTTTGGGCTCAAATCAAGTTATTAAGTTAGATCCATGTCCAAGGAACCTATATCTAAAATTTCAAGTGCTTAGACCCAAAATTGTCGGAGGAGTTTGGTAGAATTCTCAAAGGTCAAATCGTTGAACTTTGACCCCTTAATCGCCAAATGTCTAGCCAAAAACCGACCACATCGACTTTCCCAAATCTCAATACCCTGTATATCAAATTTCGAGTTTGTAGACTAAAAATTGACAGAGTTCTTGCGTAGGGAAATGTACACAGACACACACACAGACACACACAGAGACACATAGACACGTTCACTTATATATATATATATATATATACATATATATATATATATATATATCGGAGGTAGATAAAAGAGAGTAAATTCAATTCTATAAGAGGAGGCTTATCGCAATAATATAAAGCTAAAAAAATTTCAATGGAGCTTATATAGGAGACAATAGAAGTGGAAAATGGATTCACAAACACTATATATTGGAAAATGTAGAATGAGTCACTTTATATAGTACGTTCCTCCTTTATCCTTTATTTAAGAATTCAATATAGGTCCCCCTAACAACATCAAACATTTTATTTATTTAATTTCGTTCCAGATGATTCCCTCGCTAGACGTCACATCTCCATTATGTTATCTAACACCTTCTCTACTCTTCTGATGAGAAGCATTAGGCTTCGAAATACCCTGGTATTAAGAATCCCCTTTATCCTCTAAATAAATGTGTTGTATATCCTTATTAAATAAATGACTCATTCTATATTTTCCAATATATAGTATTTGTGAATTCATTTTCCACGCCTATATATATATATATATATATATATATATATATATATATATATATATATATATATAATTCATTTTCCACGCCTATATATATATATATATATATATATATATATATATATATATATATATATATACATATATATATATATATATATATATATATATATATATATATACACACACATATATATATATATATATATATATATATATATATACATAATCTCCGAAATAGCTACATGGTAGGCATGATGATCCATCTTTTTCTATATAACAAATTTAGTTAAGTTTGTTTCTTCCCGTATATAGTTAGAATTCTCTTTTGTAATTGTAGACATTTTAGAATCGGATAATGCAAGTACTAAGTCTGCGGTAGGTTAATTCTTTTTTTTCTGGAAATTTAAATTGGATACTTTATTTTTTTTTTCTATTTTTACAATGTTTTTTTTACTCTAAGCTTCTTTAGACTCTCTCTCTTTATATATATATATATATATATATATATATGTGTGTGTGTGTGTGTGTGTGTGTGTGTGTGCGTGTGTGTATGTGTGTGTGCTTTGTACAGAGATTCATCAGCTAAGTATTAAAAATCGAAAAAATTCGAACTTAAATATGGCTTT
>NC_136490.1:25502182-25507182 GCF_053919585.1 Euprymna scolopes | reverse complement strand
ATATATATATATATATATATATATATATATATATATATATATATATAATCGAGCCAGAGATGTCTCGTGTCGCGGGGTTCGAATCGTTCGACTGGTAGTAATCGTGACACCCTGCACTGAAGAATCCCGAAAGGATGAAACACTAGTGTCTGTAGGTATTTAATTATTATAGTAAAAAAATAATTATGACAGCCCCTTTAAGAAATACGTTTCTTATCGATGAGCACTTTCTGTTGAATTAAAAAGTCGGTCAATTTAGCTCTTATGCGTAGATCATCGTATAACGATTTGATCACTGTCTGTCTGACGTAATGAACATTTAAATTAAAATGTTTAAAATTCAACGCTATTTCACACGATTAATGGTAGCCGAATGGATACGGCCTCCGCTAATCGAGCCAGAGATGTCTCGTGTCGCGGGGTTCGAATCGTTCGACTGGTAGTAATCGTGACACCCTGCACTGAAGAATCCCGAAAGGATGAAAAACTAGTGTCTGTAGATATTTAATTATTATAGTAAAAAAATAATTATATATATATATATATATATATGCATCTATATATAAGCATGCATTTACATATGCATATACTTACACACACATATATACATAGATACATTTATAGATATAGATACCAATACACACACACACATATATATATATGTGCATATATGTAAATACGATAGCGTGTGTGTTATTTTCTATGTTACGCTTACATTCGAGTCGTTTAATTGTTATGTACCTACATCTCTTGTCATAAATAATTTTATCAAGAATTCTTCATAAATTTTGGTTTCTGTTTCGATTATAGCTGATGGCACTTAAGTCATCTATTTTTTTAATAAATACTTTTAACAAGAATTCTTCATAGGTTTTGGTTTCGATTTCGATAATAACTGATGGCACTCCTGTAATCTATTTTTTTAAATAAATAATTTTATCAAGAATTTCTCATAAGTTTTGTTTTCGGTTTCAATTATGGCTGAAGGAACTCAAGTTATATATATATATATATATATATATATATATATATATATATATTTTTTTTTTTTTTTTTTCAATAAATTTTTATTTCCGTTTCGATTCAAGCTAACGCACCCCAGTCATATGGATATATTTTTTAATTTTTGATATCGCAACTTTATAATATATATAAATCGATAGAACATTTACTCTATAATAATATATACGAAATCTGCAAGAATCAAAATATATTTAAGCTACTTTACGACCAGGCTTAGTGTTTTTTAATAGTTATTTATATAATTATAAAACTCAAATGACCTTGTAACGAGTGATATAACCCACTTTCCGGTTTACGACATCCGGTTGCGCATGCGCGCATAAACATTAACACATAACAACGTAAACAAATGAACAAAAATCGCTTCTTTTGCAGATTTTGATCTGCGCACTGAAATATTAACGTTATTATTTCGAAATTATTATTTAACATGGGAAGAGTGGGAGTGTTTTGCAACTATTCTTTATTACAAATATACTGTCGCTATTTTCTTACAACTAAACAACTTTAACCCGTTGACAAACATAAGAACAATTGTAGCAAAGCCAAGACTACTACTACTACTACTACTACTCTCTATCCGTCCCTTTTCCTTCCCTCCGTCCTTCCTTCTTTTTTTATTTTTTGTTTACATTTCTCGATACAATATAGATGTGTGAGAACAGTGAATTTGTTGACACATTTACTAATCTGTTTCAGTATTATTTTTATGTTATTTTATTTATTTAGATTTTATTTTTTTGCTTCAGGTTTTATTAATTATTTTTTTAGATTTTATTTTTTTATAACTTGGTTAAAGGATTCCAATATGGGTTTTTCATTCTTATATTTCTCATCGGTAGGTTCATGTGCGTTTTTGCTGCTAAATGACTTTCGTCGGCGTTTGATTCGTAGGGAAATCATGTTTAATTTGCGATTTTTTAGCGATTATTCGGAAAAATAGGTAACTTTACACGAATAAGGAGGTTTTTATTTCATGTTTGAGTGATCCATCCGTGATTTTTCATTTTAATATACTTTCATAGAAATGTTTGTGTTATGTAAAAAAACCTATTTTCTTTACGTCACAAGTGTCACGCTCATACATGAATTCCATAGCTAATATAACATACTGACCTAACGGGTCACGGGTAGTCTACTATTATATATGAATGAGTTCTTTGTGGATTTTCCACAGGCCCCGATGATATATAAATATTTCTCTAAAACTTCTGATCTCGATGGGGGTGGGGAGACTAAAATTAGTGCTATTGTTTCAACTGAAATAACAGCAAGGAGAGACTTGATTCCAAATATTTCTCATATGTTATATCTCCTCTCTTTGGGTTTCATGCGAAAAGTAAATTTCGCAGTGTGTGCTGTCAGCACCAACCATATACAGGATTTAACCGGCTTCCTCCGAAGGAGGAAGTTTCATGGGAGTATGAAATTCACAAGCGGTTCCCGGTCGCATGTATAGATGGGAGATGACGACGTTAGGTTTTTGCAACTTTTTGCAGGGAGGTGTCGACGTCCTCCTACATACAGCACCTGGACTTCCCAAATTGGTCACCCATTTTAGTAATGACCAGGCTCAACGTTGCTTAACTTCGGTGATCTGACGGGAACCGGTGTGTCAACGTGATTATGCCGTATATATAAAGATAAATTCCGTAGTGTATAATAATTATTTCATATTGGAGATATTCATAATCGTACCCTATTTCTAAAAGAGGGGAGATATAACATATGAAAAATATTTTGGATTCAAGTCTCTATCATGGTGCAATTGCGTTATAGACAAGCATTCATTTCGAACCCGCCTCGGCTTTATCAAAGAATCTAGTGTTGATTTTATACACATGGCCCTTCTACTTGATTCGGCATTATTCAATTATCGATAAACGATTTTCGATACTTATTAGAGGTATTTCGATAAAAACTATTTAAGAAAACTGCCAAACACAGAAAGTATATTTGTTTGAATTTGTATAAAAATCGGCGTAGCCGTTCGAAGTCCCTAGGGAACGAACCCACTCGCAGATAAAGTGCTTTATATATATATATATATATATATATATATATATATATATATATATATATATATATATATATATATATATATATATATATCGTAATGATTTAATAATTATGTATATTTCTATATTTAAACTGACACATATTAATTAATACAAATTAATTTAAAATGTATGACCTTTTATTTGTATTAATATGAGATATTTGTTTATTTTTAGTTATGTTTGTTTTCTTTTCACTGTCAGGGACGATATTCAGCATATAATGAATACTCTTATACCCCCTCTTACATATTGAATAATTTTATTCATTAATAATATTTTATGAATATTTACTAAGCTAATTGTAGGTTATATTTCACCACTTTGATTATTTTCATTATAGCTCACACCGTTCAGTTCTAGGTAAGCACACATTTTCTGAAAGCACACATTTTCTTGAGGTTCCTGAAATTTCTACTATATGAATGATGATAAAGGCCATCTACTGCATGTAAATCTCGTAAATAGTATGCAAGTCGACGCTTTACAGCCAGTCCTCAATCATCTGAATGGGATTCAAAGGGATTTCCACAAATTTGTCCGTGCGTACCCAACTCACGTGTCCCTTGTCCAAACCAATTGTACATCCACAGAATATGAAGTTCTTTGCACTATCAAAAGCTCCACTTGGGCCTCTTGTGGTTCTCTTTCCTGGTAAAGAAGCACTAGTTTTCTTTGCAACATGGCTTTCAATGTTTTTAACATGAATGTACTGTTAACAAACAGCTTTTATACACTTTCATACCAGCTTCAACTACAAGATCATCTTTCCGTTTTAGACTGGCATCATTTATTTCTTTTGCCTCCTTCCACTGAATTGCAGCCCAGTTATCACTGGAATTCTCAATCTCCTCTTTGCAGATTGGACAAGAAGCTTGACTGACTGTGTTAGCACTCATTGTTGAATCATATCTGAAATAGATAAAGATGCGAATTATTTATGCAGTTAGATCGAATCAAATATATGAAAAATACAGCCTCTTCCTCCAAAACATGGGCATATAATAGGCCAACATCATGTTTTTTTTTTTTTTTTTTTTTACACAGTGATCACCACTTATCAAGGCCCGGAAGCCACTCAAGGATAAGGGTTATTGTAAGTACATTACGTTAGTGTGGAGATTTGATGAAGTGTTTACTTAAGGGGGCGGTTCATTAGGAATTTGCTAACGTTGGACTTGAAAACATCCAAGTTTTAATCCGGTGGGAAGCAGGCAAACGGAACAGAGTTCCACAGGCGTGCAGTTCTAAGAAAGAAGCTTTGTTCATGGAATCTGCGTTTTGATTTAGGCACAGATATAGAGCGGGGGAAATTTTTCACAGTGGATTCAGCTAGACGGGTGTTTTTCGTGAAAGATTGGCGAGGGGGGACCAGAGATTGGAGTTCAGACGAGCACCTGCCATGGAAATAACGATAAAACAAGGATAGGCTCGCAACGTCTCTTCTGTGGGAGAGAGGTTGCAGAGTAGAGAAAAGGGCATCCCCCACTAAGCCACGAAGTCTATTTTGTACTCTGTCAAGGCAGGATAGGCTGTTTTTAGCAGCTTTTGCCCAGATATGGCAACAGTATTCCATCCTTGGACGTACTTGTTTTATTATTTTAATGTGTTTTTTCTCCCCAAAATGTAGGAATAGACACCAAGATAATCAAATTTGAATTAATATTTATAGAGTTATGATCGTTCCAAGGTTACGGCAGCCATCTTGAATGCCACCTTGAGAAAAAGATTTTTTCGGGGGTCATACTTTGATAAACTGTTAGTATGTTAAAAAGTACATTAACACCTATCAGAATCAGTTGATAAAACTTTTGTTACAATTGTTGGAGGTTGAGGGGGTATTTTCTTTAGTTTTCATATTGACCTTAGTAAATTGTAATTTCTTAATTTAAGTATATAAATCTAGTAATTATTGAGTTA
>NC_136490.1:25477182-25499682 GCF_053919585.1 Euprymna scolopes | reverse complement strand
TAAGGGAGTAGTCACCAACAATGTGTATTTTTTAACATTATTTTATTATTCCGTGTCTTGGTTTTTCATTGAGAATTATGTTTGGATCATTGTAATAATGTTTTTAAGTCATTGAAACCGTTTTTACGCGCGTTTCAGACGTTCTGTGAAGCGTCCTCGTCAGAAATTATTTTCAAATGTGCTGGAGATGTAAAAATGGCAATTTTCGTAGTTCATTTGAAGTTTTTCCAAGAGTTGGGGGCTTGTAAGTGTTTATTATTCATTGGCATGCTCAATTTTATTACTCTTTTATTGGGCTTGTCGAGGCCGCTGACCTGGCTGTAGTCACTCTCTCTTTCTGCTAGTGTTTTTTCTTTTCCTTTAGGGTGGGGTAGGATGTGTGTGTGTGTTTGTGTGCGTGTGTGCGCGTGTTTGTGTGTGTGCGCGTGTGTGTACGTGTTTGCTTTTATTAGTTTGAGAATGTGTATACTGTTTTATAGTATTATGAGGTTATTTGCTTCCTAGGAAGGTGACTGTGATCCGAGGTCGTTACTAATGTGTATGTGTGAGGAGAGGGGTAGCTCTTCTGTAATAAGGGTAGGGGTGCTTTCATTCTATTTTGATATTTATTTTTTGGATTCTTGGATTATAGTATTGTGATTTTTCGTTTTAGTCTTTTCGGGTATTCCTTATATTATGTTTGTTTAGAAAGAGGGGTGTATTTAAAATATGTATAGGGGATTTTTTTAATGTTTCTATTTATTTGTCTCCCCATGTGGGTATGGCCAGACCCAGGATCGGTTCCTAGTGTGGGGAAGATTTTGTTCCCCAGAGGGGGGGGTAATTGGAGGGGGTATAGGTATGGGAGGGGGATGATAGAAGGGACGATAGTTGTTTCAGTCATGAGGGGGTTCTCCTCCACTGACTGAGGAGGGAGCGAGGTGTTGGAACAGATATTATACTATGGTTCTAGGTGTTTCCTAGTGTTGTTGGTTTCGAGGTTAAGTAGGGTTGGTATTGTTCAGTGTGTTGTATTAGAGATATGGGTGTTATGTCTGTGTGTGGTTGTATGCGCGCACGTGTGTGTGTTTTAATGTGTCGGTTCTGATTTATGTGTGGGTGTGTATATGTGTATGTGTATGGGTGTGCATGCGAGTGTACCTTGCATTTCATGTTTTTGTCTGATAATATTAGGCTCTGTTCAGTTCAGGAGTGAATCTGGTGATGAAGTTTTTTCCTGTGTAAGTAAATAAAAATAATTGTTTGGAAGATTGGCATTATTTTGAAGCTGTTTCCACTGCATGTGTGTACGTGTTTTGAAACATAGAGGTGTCTGTTATCTGCAATTTTGATGTTGCTCTTATGTAAGGCCACTCTATTGCTGAAATTTTTGGTGGCGCCTATGTAGGATTTGTTGCATGTTGTGAATCTTAGTGCATATACTAGATACATATATATATTATTGAAATATTAATTATTAATTATTTTATGAATTAATAATTACTACGTGCATAAAAGTAAGTCATTAAAAATAATAAAGTAATTAATAATTAATATTTAAATAAAATAAAAAAGTTAAAAATTTCCTAAAATTTTGGCGAAGAAAAATGCAAACAAAGGGCAAATAACGTCTTTCTTAGCGCACAGGGAGCGAAATAAAAAAGAAAATAAATTAATCGCTAAAAAAATAAAAAAATAAATAGAAATTCAACAATCTTGTATATATATATATATATATATATATATATATATATATATATATATATATATACCCGACGTTGCCCGGTATTAAACGTAATGTTAAATTCCTTTTAAAATATGAAGTAAAAAATACGGAAAGAAACTGAGACATGTGCATGCGCGTATTATTTTTTCTAAAAAGTTCAATTCGTGTAAGGAAAAAAATACTAAAGCTGAGATCGAAACCCAAACCTTAAAACTGTTAAAAGACTGTTAAAAGATAGGATCTAGTCACATACGATAACCATGAGACCAGTTTAACATGATCTTTGAAAACTGTTTTCAAACCTCCTTATTCTTAATATAATGTGAACGATTTGCGCATGCTCAGTCGTGAAACAGTTGACGCGGGGAGCAATTTTTCAATTTTTACTCCTTAGTAGCCCCTTTACCAGCTAAAAATCGATTAAAATGTTTTCTGAATGTCTGAATAGCCTATATGCCAAATTTCATGTCTGTAGATCAAGCATCCGTTGAGTATATAGGTTGAGAACTGTCCTCACACAAATTTAATATATACATTCATACACACATACTTACACACACACATATATATACTTGAATACATCGGTGTGTACAATTATAAAGAGTATACAGGGTGACCCCCAAAAAACAAAAAGCTAAATGGAGGCCGTCTAGAACATATGCTGTAAAACGGAGAAAAAAAGGCCAAAGACCCTAGTGTTTTGATGTGATGTTTTGAATATAATAAACTAGTTATGACCAAAGTTTCACTTCATTCGGACAAAACACTAAGAAACGGGGCCTAATTTTAGTTGGGGCCCCTTCTTTTTGTGTCACCCTGTATATACATATTAATATATATATGTATATATTTATATATATTAATAAGTACAAATGCAACGACACTGACATGACGAGGATTTGATGTGTTGCCATTAAAAACTAAGACCTCAAAAGAAACGTCCATCCGTACATGTTCATATTGACAAATGGTATATATATATATATATATATATATATATATATATATATATATATATATATATATATATATATATATAATCATCCTCAGGTAATCTACAGTAGCAAGTCATAGCTAACATATGTATGGGATTAACACCTATGAACTAACAACCCTACGAAAAACCGATATAATTTAATCTTTTATTTATTTATGTATTTATGTATCTACGTATTTTTTTAATCATTAATTTGCTGTTTGGTAGTTTTTTTTTTGCAGAGTAAATTATATATACTAGAGAAAAATAAATAAATAAATAAAATAAATACATTAAAAAAACAAAAAAAAAGGGACTTAATCTGACAATCTACAATACTTTTAATATTATCTTATAATATCCACAATGATAGGAAGAGCTCAATTTTAAGAAAAAAAATACAATGTTCACATGCCTAATTCGATCAATAAAATACATACATTAGTTTTCCAATCACTATTATATCCCGACGCCTTACATTCCATTTATCAGATATTAATTTAACAAGGGAGATTAGAAAGTCGACCTTAGGTTCACTTTTTGTTAGCTTGCCCAAATTCTGTCCTGTAGTTTTCACATGCCATGAGCAATGTTTCTCTACAAAGGGATAAGAATTGTTGTTGCCTTGGGCGGAATCTATCCATTTCACAGTTATCGTCGGCTAGTTTTGTTCTTGTAGTACTATCTATCTATCTATCTATCTATCTATCTATCTACATATGCATATATATATATATATATATATATATATATATATATACGAATAAATAACAATATAGACACATTCCATGTTCAAAGTACCAAGATTTTATTTAATTTACTAATCAGTTCTTTCAGTATATCCACATTTCAGTATATTTTACAGACCTGTTCCGTTACGCAGAAACAATCTATTTTATTATCAGAAATGTTACTTAGAAAGAAATAGGTATTACAATGTAACGTGGGAAAATTTTCTGTATAAAAATTAACATCGCATATTTATTTAGGTATCCATTTTTGTTTTAATAAATTATAATTTTTTAATGAAATATTTTCCGATATTATACGTTCATGCCAAATTTTTTCTAAGTAAAATTTCTAGATT
Source organism: Euprymna scolopes (assembly GCF_053919585.1). NCBI lineage: Eukaryota > Metazoa > Mollusca > Cephalopoda > Sepiida > Sepiolidae > Euprymna > Euprymna scolopes. The sequence continues at coordinate 25,495,914 of NC_136490.1, read as the reverse complement.
TTCTGATGAGAGAAAAAAATGAGTATTAACATATCAGTAAAGATTGTTTCTGCGTAATGAAACGGATCTTTAAAATGCACGGAAGTTTTGATATGTTAAACAAACTGATTAGTAAAATAAATAAAACCTTCGTACATAGAATACAGTTATATTGTGATTCGTATGTATGTGCTCTGTTTTTATATTTAACAAACATAGAGCTTCTAAACTAAGAGGATTAGTAGACACAAAGGAGGATAAGAAATAATTCAAAAAGACTGTTCCCCCCGAACCCCCCCACATATATATATATATATATATCTATTATCTATATATCTATAAAAGTGAACGTGTCTGTGCGTCTGTGTGTGTGTCTGTGTACATTTTCCTTCGCAATATCTTTGTTAATTTTCAGTATACAGACGCGAAATTTTATATACAGGGCACTGAGATTTGGGAAAATCTATGTAATCGGTTTTCGGCGAAAGATTTGGCTGTTAAGGGGTCAAAGTTCAACGATTTGACCTTTGAAAACTCTACCAAACTCCTCCGACAATTTTCAGTCTAAACACTTTAAATTATAAATATAGGTTCCTTGCACATGGATCTAACTTAATAACTCAATTTGGGCCCAAAACAATAAAAGTTTAAGGGGTCATAATAGGGGCCAAAGTTTAAAAAATTGACTTTTTTTTTCTCAGCAGACACCTCCAAACACCCGGGCAACGCCGGGCACCCATGCTAGTATATATATATAAAAGTGAACGTGTGTGTATGTGTGTGTGTGTGTGTGTGACTGTGTACATTTCCCTTAACAATAACTCTGTCAATTTTCAGTCTACAGACTCGAAATTTGATATACCGGGTACTGAGATTTGGGAAAATCTTTGTAATCCGTTTTCGGCCAGAAATTTGGCTGTTAAAGGGGTTAAAGTTCAACGATTTGACCTTTGAGAACTCTACCAAACTCCTCCAACAATTTTGGGTCTAAACACTTGACATTTTAAATATAGGTTCCTTAGACATGCATCTATCTTAATAACTTAATTTGAGCCCAAAACAATACATTTTAAGGGGTCATAATAGGGGTCAAAGTTAAAAAAATTGACTGTTTTTTTTTGTTTTGCTCAACATACACCTTCACAATTTCTACAGATCCTGCTAGTATATATATATATATATATGAATACAGAAATATACAAACATAACTTCAAAACTGTTTAAAGTAAAGCAAACATTAGACAAACGTGCTCACTTGAGTGCAGTAATTGATTGTCAACGTAATCACATGATATTTCCTTTGCTACCAATCAAATGTAAGGGAGATAATTGTTTCTTTGAAACTTTACAACGAATGCGCACCTACCATCATTTCGAGATAGGAAGATAGAGCCATGACAAAACTTCTGGCAAACGTGAATCAACGATTTTTAGCCGTTTCTACGGATGGCGAGAGTGTGTGTTATTTTTATTTTTAACCCTTTATGACCTGGTTGAACTAATTTGTTCAGTCGTAAATAAATGAATATAACGACATAAATAATGTGGGAATTGATTCAAACAAGCATTGGGCGTATGAGTTCAGTATCTGGGCAGATTCCAGATACCTCCAGATTGCAACTGTTCATTGTGTACATTTAGTATGTCGCCAGTAGTAGAGGATTTCGTTTGTGTCATAAACACACTTTTTTCAAGCACTATGGATGAAGATAAGTTGATAAAATTCAAAACTTATTATTGAACGTCATATTTTTTCCAGTTTGAAGACGATCATTCTATCATTACTCTTTAAACTAACTAAAATTAACAATAAATATTTTTTAAATCATCTACATCATAATCCAGGGTATAAAGCGTTAATTTGCGAGAAAAACGTAATTGTATATAAAATTTAAATAAAAACTCTACATGTAACGATGTAAAAAAAAAAAAAAAAAAAAAAAAAAAAAAAAATCCCCACTTACACACGTAAGCGAGATAGAATTTCCAGACGAAAAAAAAAAATGAGAGAAGCAAAGTTGCGGAAGCAGAGAAGAACATTGTTCCGGAGAGATAGAAACAAAAACAGCACACAGGAAAAAAAAAAAAAAAAAAGAACGTAACCGACCCCACCAAAAATGCTTACTCCCTCCTAAATTCGCACCTTCCCACATCCCCCGAAAATATATCATTGCGAAAATACGCGAAACAAAATAACGCGCGTTGAAAAACAAACATGTCCACTTGTGATTTACGCGTAGCGTTGTATTTTTGTTTTTGTAATATTGTCTCTTCAGCAAAAAAAGTTTTATATACGACATAATTGCATTGACACACCGGTTCTCGTTAGATCATCAAAGTTAAACGACGTTGAGTTTGATCAGTACCAAATGGGTGACTATATAGTAATACCAGGCGCTGTATATAGATGGACGGCGAGACTTACTTGCAAAAACTAACGTTGTCAAAACAAATTTCGATCTGACAACCGCAAATTGAATTTGATGTTATTGCTAAGGTATGACAACTTATGAAGACCCAAAGGCCACTCAAGGATAATCGGTATATGAGTGTACGATGAGACAAACACTGTGGGGATTGGTTATGATTATCATAATTAGGCAAAATTTTATTATTCAAGTAGACGGCTTAGTAATAATTTGTTTACATTGGACATAAAAACAGCCACGTTGTAGTAAGCTGGAAAGTAGCCTCGCGGCACCGTATTCTAGAAAAGAAACTTTGTTCATGGAAGTTTGCAGTTGCTTAAAGGTAATAAATATGAGATTTTAGCTTCAATATGTAAAGATGGACACAAGATGGACCTAAAACTTCACTCTAATATCAAATTGGCAGTCAGCTGAATGGACAACTATTGATGAAACCGCTCATAGCAACCAAATACGCAAATATCAGCAAGCAACGTTATAACATTCGTATTTTGGAATGAGCAAGGTATTCTGCTTGTTGATTACTTCGATGAATAAACATAAATAGCGAATGCTGTGTAGTGTTATTAGCGCATTAGAAAGAGAAAGAATCGCCTAAAATAGCTTTCGAATTAAACTGACTTCGTTCGCAACCGCCGCATTATGTCGCTCCTGCTGTCGAAGGTAAACACAATATAATAGGTATAACGAATGGCTACTGTCAACGAGGGGAACTTTTTTTTTTTTTTTTTTTTTTACAAGAGTCGTCGATTATCAATCACTGGAGGCCATCCAAGTTTAATGAGTGTCAGGTGATAGTCGATGTAAATAGTATAAATTAGATAGAAATGAATTAAGAGGACGGTTCAACAAGAACTTGTTTACGCTAGACTTGAAAACAATCATGGCTTAGTCAGCTGGGAAGCAGCGCTGCAGTATTGTGTTCCAAAGACGAGCCGTTCTGGGAAAAAAGTTTTGCTAGTAAAATTTTCGTTTAGTTTTATGTATAGATAGAGAGCAATGGACATTGCCGAGAGTGGTTGTAGCTAGATGAGTGTTTGGTTTGAATGTTTTACAGGGAGGAACATAGGGTGAAGCTCAGTCGAGTACTTACCATGAAAATAATAACAGAGCAGAGACTTCATGCAAGCTAGACAGTACTAAGGCACAATCTTCATTAGTTTTCTGTGGATGTTTGATTCCATCATCATCATCATCATCATCATCATCATCATCATCATCATCATCATCATCATCGTCGTCGTCGTCGTCGTCGTCGTCATCATCATCATCATCATCATCATCATCATCATCATCATCATCATCAACAACAGCAACAGCAACAGCAATAGAAACAACAACAACAACAACAACAACAACAACAACAACAACAACAACAACAACAACAACAACAACAACAACAACAACGGCAGCAACAGTAGCAGTAGTATCAGCGGCACCATTAGCAGCATCAACACCATCATCATCACCTCTTCAAAATCAAATCCTTCTTTATCGTGGTTGGGAGGGTTACAACGTAATAGTGTTAGAGTAACTCAGTTAACTGGCCCCTTTCCAAAATTCAGAAGAAGCTACCATCATTATCTATCATCCTCTGGTTGATTCTGCTTCTAAGTGTGGCAAAGATATATCTGGTATGGAACATCAAATTCATGCAGTGAGAGTGACAACGTTGTTTCTGCTCCCATAGCTTGGGGTGTTCTGGGCCAAAGCTTCCCCAATATCGTATGCAATCGCTGAGCCTCGATGTGTCAAGCAAGATTCTGAAATCTTGTAGGTTAACGAATAGCTGCGACCAACGTAGAGGATTTTATGCAAATCAGACAATCTTAAGGCACGATCTTCGTGAATTCGTGAGTTCAACTTCTCTTCCACCATATACAGCGGTGCGTAAAGTAACGAATGAAACAGAATATAAAACTTCCACAAAAGAAAACATGTTAGAAAATAAAAATAAAAATACGAAAAACTATAACAAAAAAAAGAAAAGAAGTTTATCAGCAGAATAAAGATATACTACTAAGATTAGTAAAAAGTCAATGGGGAGGAGGTTGTTCACCAAAGGATACAAAGGCAACTGAAATAGGATTGTTAATCAAGGTGTGGCTGGTAAGTAGAACAAAAGCTCAGACAAGCACTTTATTGTTTTGGAGTAAGTCCTAGAAATGGCTGAAGCAGTTTTTAAATAGTTTCAGGAGTGGCAGTGAACTTTTCGACAACAAACGATAGTTAGGGTCAGTTTACAAACAGTTTTGAGTTTGCGACAGTTGAGGACAGTTACCAGTTAGGAACAGTAGAAAACAAGATGTGACTCGGAACAGGTCGAGATTCGTGGATGTCAACTAATGATAAAGAGGTCTGTATAGACTATATAGATGTGAACCTTAGCGTTTAGAGGGTTGTTTTTACACGATGGTGTTACACTTACACCCAAACCTCAACTAACATCTACAGAATGTGTCAGAGATTTTGTTTTCTGTAATTTCTCTTTTGTTGCTTGTTTTCTTTTATACTTGTGAACCCGTGATCGTCTCAGCGATCGCCAATGTGAGAGGTGACGACACGGCCAGAAGGAGAAACAAAAGAAAATATGAAAGAGAAGAAGATCAGGGAAACATCATTGGGGTTGGCGATTACTGTCGAGAGGGGGGGGCACGTGGTTTCATAGTAGGACATTGTGATTGTTTTTTTTTATTATTAGACTGGAAGACCGTACAGGAGAGCTAATAAATGTACTCGTTTATGTGTTATATATTAGTACTCGTTTATATATCATAAGAACTTTCTTTGTATAAAACAACAGAAATTAATTATGGCAAAACTTATTGTTTACTCCAATACATTATCTACATATAACATTCGTTTTATGATTATTATTTAAATTAAGTTGTATTATTGGAATTATTCAGACGACTCTTTCTGTATAGGTTGCTATTTTCACAACGTTCGGCTGATGTAACTTCCCATCTATTTTAGCTAAATCTGCCGAACTTGGGAATGTTCATGTAAAACTCGGGAATCTATACAGAATTTTGAATGAGATTCCCGCGTTCGGTACAAAAATCAGCTAGTTTAATAAAACGCACCCAAAAACGTTCGAAAGTTACGATAGCAGAAACGTAGAAAGATGAGAATAGTAGCCAATATAAATAATACAAATTATCACTCCTCATCTAAAACTTTCGAAACATAATATCTGAATACTTTGTTATTTAAACTGAAAGCCAAAGTAGTCTCTGTTGGGACAGGGTTCATATTTGAAACATTTTAATGGCTTGATTTTATTTTGTTATTTATTTGATATTAACGAGATCATGGTTAAATTACGTAATCGTGGCATTTTTATGACTCCATTATCACAATAAAATATTTTACTTATTATAAGTGCGTAGGATATCAGATTAAGGCATTTTGTGTTAACCAAAAGTTTGACAACTTAACATAGCTTATGGTGTCCAACATATGTCTCAAGTGCAGGATCTGGCCCGTGGCCATGGTCTATTCGATAAGCAACGATGTTATCAAACATTATTATTAAACGATGTTTTTAAATGAATATATGCAAATACAATTTACAAATATACTAAACTAATATTAATAATATACTAAACCAATATTAAACTAGTGCTTCCGTGTCGTTCCGTTCCTAACTTTCCAACATCTTTTATAATTAAAGTCAATTGGAAAAATAAATTTTAATCTTGTTTATAAATAAATACAAATATTTCAAGTTAATGTTGGATAATAGCCTTCGTAATAGTGTATATAATCGCTTTATACATACTGTATGAGGAACTCACGTGTCATCTATGTTTTTCTTCAAGTAAATCATTGCACACCGGTCTTCTTTTGGATATCGGCTTTATTCGCTCTAGAAACACATTAAGACAGCTATTACAGAAATCAGAGAAAGAGAGAAGGACAGAGAGAGAGAGAGAGAGAGAGAGAGGGAGGGGGTAGGGGGAAAGGGTGAGTCATAGTTATTCATAAAAGACATAAAAAGTTAGATAGAGAAACGGGCATTTGCTATCCAAATATTCTTCTATCGTGTGCTTGCTCCGCTCCATCTATTTGGGTTTGAAATAAGCGATTTCTTAAATGCCAAAGTCTTTGAAGATTCACATAAATAGTAGCCACAATAATCTTCTATGGAAATGACACCAGATTCGCAACTTCCGTTTTGCCCTCGAGGTTCCATTTTAACCACCGACCCGTCAATCAGTCTCTCGCTCATTCCGTTTAAATACGATTATTGCCATTCTCGAATGAGAGGCTTCGTTGTTTAACATTTATGCTGTTGGTAGTTTGGTATAATATCGCTTCGCGAACAGATAAACAGCAACACAAATAAACATAATTTCATAAAGAATTAACTCTGCGCAAAACGTATCTTCTGTAAATACTATTAAACTAAAGCAAATTGTTTTGTCGCCTACAAATATTGGTTCCTAAGTTACCTACACATTTTATAATTACATTCCAGTTATTTTCTTATTTCTATTGTTACATAATTGCTGTTTGCATTCGCTTGAATATATACTTAATAACTTTCTTTCTGTTACACGCAAAATATTATTAAAACTAAATCACAGAACAAGTGTTGATTTCTGGTGGCCTGGATGTAGAATAAGAGCTAATAAAGTTAAGGATGACTTTGTGACTGGGTTCGTATCTCTCAACTGGCAATAATCATTACTTCCAACACTGATAATTCCGTAAGCATGAAACAGTCTGTAGGTATAAACGTAAGTGTTAATATTTATTTTTAAAATAGTATCATTATATAGAAAGAAAGTAAGGTTTAGCTCTTTTTAGGTAATTAAGAAAAAAAAAATGGTCAGCCTAAGCCTAAATGCAATATTCCAATATCGTGTCGTTGAATACTCTCTGACTGTTTTCTATTTATGCTGGCTGATTTTACATTTATTGATGTCAAATTATCCTCGATTCCTGTGTTAATATCTGGTTGCTAAGAGACAGAATACTAACCTACGAAATCAAGGGTAACTTCGTGACTGGGTTCGAATCTACCATTTGTTTTAATTACAACATTCTGCATTGACGGTTGCGTAAGCATGAAGCACTGGTGTACGTGGGAGTCACCACTTATCAAGGCCCGAAGGCCACTCGAGGATAAAAGTTAATAAATGTAATGTGGTGGTTTAGTAATCATTAATGGTATAAATTGGGAAGAATTTAATTATTTATGGGGACGGCTCAACAAGAACTTGTTTAGATTGGATTTGAAGGCTACCATGTTGTATTCAACCGGGAAATAGGCCAGCGAAATAGTGTTTCACATGCGGGCAGTTCTAGGAAAGAAACGTTGTTCATGGAATATGCGTTTAGATTTAAGCACAGGTAAAGAATGGGGGAAACATACATAGTGGTTGTAGCTAGTCGAGATTTTTTCTGAAAGTTTAGTAAGAGAAACCATATATTGGAGTTCCGACGAGCAGCTGCCATTAAAATAGCGATATATATATATATATACACACATATATATACACACACATATATATATAGCATATATATATATAGCATATATATATATGGTATATATATATATATATATATATATATATGTATATACTCAAATAGTTTCTTCGCTCAGACTGCTAGACTTTGGAATTCCTTTCAAGTTTCTTGCTTCCACGATTGTATTATCTTGCTGAAGTTTAAATGTAATGTGAACAGACATCTTGCTGCTGAACTCTTCGCAGTTCCCTATTACCAAAATAGTAACCCCTTACGCCTTATTATGTCTTATTTGGGGAGAAAAAGGAATGAAAAAAACACATTATTTTACTATAACTGATTGTCGGTCATCGTCTCGTCGACAGAAATCTTTTAAACAGTTGTCGCAAACTTTGATCTTCGCAATAGCAGCAATAAAGACCATAGCAGTAGCAATGGTCATCGTAGCGAGCGCAATAACATTAATGTTTTTCTTTCTTATTTCATTTTGTTGCGTCCGTATTCTTTAAATTATTAATTATCGTTATGCGCTTTATTCTCTCTTGGCTTCTTTTACTTTCTATTTATAACAATTGTTTCGTTTTAAAACAACAGCTCCATTATTTGCTCTGGATCGCATATTGTTCCCTTGATTTGTTCTTGGTATTGCTAATACTTTAGCTCATATCACATAGTATGTTTATCTAGACGGTTGTAACGTATTAACCTTCCCTTGGCCATACAGTGCCGGCAAAAAGAAAGTCCGCGCTTGTAATTTTTTTCAAAAACTGCAAATTTAAGCTAAATTTGATGTAACTGTTTTAACAACCTACGCCTCATTTGATTGGCCTTTTATTCCTCTATAATTTTACCTGTTCATATTTGACTTTTGCTTGAAATATTCTAGCATTCACGCCAATTAAAAAACAATAACTTCAAGTTGAAGAGGCAAAAAGAAAGTCCGAAGCAACACATTCGCTAAAAACCAGCTTAAATTATCGCCCCTAAATCAGTTTAAAATATCCACCAACAGGTAACTAAGCTTCTCTAATCGTAATTGTTATTGTTCCGGGTTATACAACGTAATATTTAGTCTATATGCCACGACTTTCTCTTAGTGATCGTCAGGAGCTCATTAATCTCCACCTTTCTGGTTTATTGAATCGAGAAATCGGCCGCTGATTGAAATGTGATGAGAAAACGATACGAAAGACTGTGCAAAAGCACAAAAACACCAGCAGTGTTCGTACTAGTGTTACTTCTTACAGGGAAGACAATGTTATCAAGATCCGCAACCTAAGAAACAGATTTGAAACGGTCCCCCAAATCCCACAACAGTGCAATCTTGTTAAAAAAGTGCTCTCTTTCTACTGTCAAGACCAGATTAAAGGAATGTAATTTGCGAGGATATGTTGCAAGACGCAAGCCAATGATTTCTGTAAAGAACAGAAAGCGCCGTCTGGACTTCGTTAGATGCAATGAAGATCATGACTCTTCATATTGATCAAAAGCAAGTTCAGTATGCAACGCAGTGATGGTAGCCCGTCGGAGGAAAAACGAAGAATTTAATCCTAAGTGCCCAGTTTCAACGCTGCAAGGTGGTGGAGGTTCAGTTTTGGTGTGAGGCATTATTAGTACCAATGGTCTAGGACCTATAGTTCGCTTGCAATGTCGAATTAATTCGACCAAGTACATTAATATGTTGACTGAGTATTTTCTACCCTACTTTGGTCGGAATTTGGATGATAATCCTATCTTCATGCAGGATAATGCTCCCATTCACACAGCTGGCAATGTCAAGAGGTTCCTGGAAGAGCATGATATTCCGTGTTTGGATTGGCCTGTACAATCTCCAGGCCTCAATCCTATCGAAAATGTATGACATTACATCAAGCAACAGCTACGCAATGATAAAATTTCAAAATTTTAAGAACTTTGGACAAAAATGAAAGAAAAATGGGATGCCCTTTCCCCGGAGGATTGCTGTAGTTTAATTCCTGCGCATCATGAGTAAGTTGTTAGAATATGTGTTAAATAGAGGAGTCTTCAACCATTTCAGCAAAAATAACCTACACAGTAACATGCAATATGGTTTCCGTTTTGCTAGATCTACAGGTGCTGTGTTAACTGTAATATCACACGGATTAATGAATCTCTTGACATATAAAAGGCTTTTGATAAGGTATGACATAAAGGTCTACTTCACAAATCGTTGAGAAATGTATGCAAACAACATATATAGCACTATAATTTTGTTTATTGATAGTGACGTTTTTTAGTGCAATGAATACGGTGCTTGTATAACAGAGCATGGACGCGCGTATGGCAGCTACATGCAAATACCGAAATGATGCAAAAGTAAGGAGAAAGAAAAAGACTATAAAAAGGCGAAATAACATTTTAAGGAAGACGATCACATTAGAGACGTGGGCGACGTCACATTCGTAACGAGAAGTCACGCGTGACGGGTTAATGTGGAATAAATGTATTTTCTTAAAACCTGAAATAGGAGTTGAAGTTCTTTCCTTTTTCCTATTCTTTGTCTCCTTTGCGACTGGGTCTACAACGCGTGGGTCGCAGGTGTCTACATGTTAATACATGTGTAAACATGCGTATTAAGTTACATTTGGATTACTTTATTTCATTTTACTTCAGTCAAAATGCTCAGAAATCAAGCACCCTCCCGCTTCCTGGAGTTAATACTTAATCTCTACATGAGAGACATAGATATTCAAATGCCCCATTAAAGTTCTTCTTCATCTCTCAAGCAGTTACACTATACATTATTATTATTATTATTATTATTATTATTATTATTATTATTATCAACAACAACAACAACAACAACAACAAAACCCTTCTCCGTCTCAATCTGTGGTTTTAAATATTGAAGATTATAAAACAATGAAAATAAAAATCAATGAAAATGAAAATCCTTCTAAACAAGAATTAAATTTTTTTTATCGTAAACGTAATTTTAATCATACCAACTGCTAACGTCACCATAATGCTCAAAGACAAGATTCGTAATGTGAATGTGTTTATAAGTAATGGCGTCATTTAAACAAAATGACCCCCTCAAAAAAAAAAAAAAAACCAAATGAGGTGAAATTTATTCATTAAAATGGAATAAAGGATGAATAATGTATTTTGCAACGATTGTTTTGTGAACGGAATCAAAAATTGGCTACTAAACGGAGTTCGAAGCATTGAATTTCTACATGCTATATTACTGTCACTCAGCAAGGATTAGAAATACCTACTTAGAGCATGCTTACTGGCATAAAGTGGTGCTCCACAGTTACCTGAAGATGATCTGAAATATATCAGACATGCAGAACCTGGCAAAATGCACCATGCCAGATGGTTAACACGGGAAACAGAATATTAAGACTTTATATGCCTCAGCAGAAGCCATCCGAAAATCTTCTCATTGTACATTGTTGAAGTATATGCACCACCATATGAAAGTTGGGATCCCTAAACATTAACCAATCATAAGAAAATTTGCCCTAATTGTTTTTATATACTATAACTTCTTTTTTTGTTTTCTATGTACTATAACAACTTTTAGAACCACACACACACACACACACACACACACACACACACACACACACACACACACACACACACACAGACAGACAGACACACACACACACACACACACATATATATGTTATGTAAATCCCTTTAAGAAACTTATTTCTTATCGTTGAGCACTTTCAGTTGAAATAAAAGTCGGTCAATTTAGCTCTTGTGCTCAAATCATCATATACTGATTAGATCATTCTGACAGACGTTAAAAAGCATTTAAAAAATAAATGTTTAAATTTCAACAGCATTTCTCACGGTTAACAGTAGCTGAATGGATTAGGCCCTTGCTAATGAAGCCAGTGATGGCTTCTGTTTCCGTGTTCGAATCTATCGATCGGTGTTAATTGTGACACCATGTACTGATGATTCCAGAAAGGATGGAACATTAGTGTCTATAGGTATTTAATGATTATTATTGTAAATAATTATCTATATATACAGGGTGACTCCCCCCCCCAAAAAAAAAACAAAGCAAAAGCTAAATGGAGGCTATCTGGAACATATGCTGTAGAACGGAGAAAAAAAGGCCAAAGACCCTAGTGTTTTGATGTGATGTTTTGAATATAATAAACTAGTTATGACCAAAGTTTCATTTCATTCGGACAAAACACTAAGAAACGGGGCCTAATTAGAGTTGGGGCCCGTTTTTGTGGGTCACCCTATACGAACAAGTAGTTAATAAAACATGTTAAAAACACTTTGAAAAAGAGTTAAAAACATATTTTATTTTAAAAAAGAAATACTAAATAAGTCGATAGTCCTTAATACGTGGAGTTTCGAAGAAATACTTTCCTTTTCATCAGAGGGTAGGATTTAGCAAAATGTGGGATCAGATTTTGCTCGCAAAAGTATTTGATGAAACTACAATAAGTCATAGATTCTACTTGATAACAAAAAAATGAAGCAGATGGAATAGGGTGACTAAAAAAGTGATTTCATGTGAATGGATAGTCTGGTGAAGGGTATACCTGTACTGTATATAATATAATGACGTTATTTGCCATCTACTCATGCCATCTAAAATACTCAGAGCTTGGACAACCACATTTTTAACTAAATCTTAATATCAAGCCATTCTGTAACGCGTTATCCTATTCCTAAGCCATCATATAAATAAAATAAAAATTTCTAAATTTAAAGGAAAAATATTAAACCATATCTTAACCCCTCCCAGTTGCAAAAATAGCTGCTTCCACTGCATGAACTTTTACTCACCCCTCCTCCAGTAACAATGTGATAGCAATGCCCCTCAATTACTTTGAGTAGTGTAATTTCTCAGTAGACATATAACATTTGCATACTAACGCAGTAACATTAACTACCCACGCGGGGTCGCAGAAATACCTGGATTAGGACCCAGGCGCGATGCAAACCCTCTTGGTGCTGATGGACCCGTAGATCTTCCCAGGTCATCCGTCTAGGAGAAGGACAACTCTGAAGCTAAACCTAAGGAGAGGGAGGCCCCTCCAAGCTTGGATGACATCCTTCCTAGAGCCGGGTACTCAAACAAATTACCGGTCTGCAAACTTAAACTGCTTAAGGAGTAGATAGGCACTGTCTATCGCCTGGCTTCCATACTCCTTCTTTGCCTATTAGCCAGGTGTAGAGGTCGAACCACAGGGTTTCGACAGAAACACTCAGTGGTCGATCTTGTTTCCTGACTAGGGTAATGAACGCCATTTTTCCCCTCTCACGACACATCCCACCCCCTCTAAACTGGGCACTTGGGAGTGCTTGAACACCATAATGCCAGTACAAGTAGATTGGGTTGACCATCGTCTGATGGGTTGAGGGTAAGGATTGACAGTTCCTGACTGCTGTTCCCGATTGGTAGTACAGAAGCCTTAATTCTTTGGTAACGCGTAGAGCAACTGCCCCATCAACAGTTGAATAATATCGGGACGTTTGTAGTGCCATGGCGCACATGGAAAGGGACCCTGACTTAATCTCCGGTGGGCTTTCCTGAGGCCACAGTCCTAGGAGATGGAGCGTCATCTGATTGTCTACTTATGTTGCATGCCTGGTATTCTGCATAACCACCTGTTCAGCACCCCTTACCTAAACTGAAACTCTTAAAAAAATGACAGTACAATCTAAAATTATGGTTAAACCAGGACAAAACTCAAAGAAAATCAAATTGCCTCCTCCCTTGAGGCTTGCATTTATGAACAACAGTGGGCTTAGAACTAATTTAAATGATGTTGAAGCATTTCTCCTAACAAACACTTCGGATATCTTAGCACTAAGTGAGACTAACCTACACTCCTCTATCCCCTCTAACTACTTTAATATGCCCGGATATCTCCAACTCTGCCGTAAGGACTCTGACAGACATATGCATGGGCTTGGAGTCTATATTCGTAACACCCTCCCCTTGACTAAAGAAACAACACTAGAATCGGACGATCAAGCCTTTATGTGCTTTAGACTTAACATGCAACATAACATTAGTTACTTTTATTTTCTCTACCGCTGTTCCTCGACCCAGGACTGTACCCTAATAAACAAAGTCTCTGACAGCATAGACACAGCACTTTCTCTCGACACTAGCGCGCAAGTTCATGTATTTGGAGACTTCAATGTCCACCACAACAACTGGCTTGTATTTTCTACTTACACAGACGCAGCTGGTAGCACAACACATATCTTTTCTATAACTCATTCCCTATCACAGATGGTTACGTTTCCAACCCGTTTCCCTAACCACTAAGAACAACACTCATCACTTTTAGATCTGTTTCTGACCACAGTTCCTGGTGATGGTGTTACGAACGCCCACAGCCCACTTGAGAATACTGATCATGTAGTGATAATAGTTGAAATCGCCCTAAACTCTAGAGCCAAAATGGAAGAGCCATTGCTTAAAACAACGAGATATTATAAAAATACTGACTGGGAAGCCATCAGGGATCTCATCAGAGACGCCCCATGGAAAAATATATTTTCACTTCCTGCCGAACAGTGCGCAAATTAGACCACCGAATGGTTCAAATTGAAGCATATGTTTCCACGCGGAAATGTTATAGCAAACCCCACTCTCCCCAATGGTTTCCTTCCACATGTGCAGCTGCCATTGCGCAAAGGCAGCACGCGTACCAGAGATTTAACCGAATAAATCCAGTTCAAACAGACAGAAGTATATAGAAGCCAGAAGTAACTGTAAGAAAGAAATAGCGACAGCTAAGAGAGAATTTACACCACCAAAAAAACGCATCGAAGCATAGAAATTAGGAACCCGTGACTTCTGGAAAATCTACAATAGTGTAGTAAATAATGGGTAATCGACAATTCTCCCACTAACCAATAATCATGAAGTTGTTTGCTCAGACACCGAGAAGGCTAACATGCTTGCCAGTCGGTTTGCCTCAAACTCCACACTGGATCCTGCTAAGTACCCTTTCCCGGACTTTCCTTTGCGGACAGACGCCACACTAGACGATCTGAAAATCACCCCTTCTCAGGTGCATGCTATCATAAAAATCTTGACACTTCAAAGGCATGTGGACCTGATCTCATCCCGGCTGTGCTATTAAAAAAGTGCTCCGCCGAAGTAGCTCCAATCCTCTCCAAACTTTACAACAAATACCTTAATGAATATTGCTTTCCTGCCTGCTGGAAAACTGCTTCTGTGGTACCAGTTTTCAAGAATTCTGGCGCCAAAATATTTGAGTCCATAATTAACCAAGCTCTAGTCCATCACCTTACAGATGCTAAACTTCTGACCGACCAACAATATGGATTTAGGCAAGCCCATTCCACAGAAAACATTCTAACTGTAATCTCTGAACGTATATACCATTCACTTGACAAAGCAGGGGAGGATAGAGCGGTAGCTCTAGGTATATCTAAGGCTTTTGACAGGGTATGGCATGAAGGTCTTCTCAGGAAAATCATATCATACGGTATCACTGGGAGAATACTTAACATAATTAAATCCTTCTTAGATAAGAGAAAAATCCAGGTTGTTCTCGATGGTCGTACATCTAAACAATATTATATAAATTCGGGAGTGCCTCAGGGGTCTATCCTTGGACCTCTATTATTCCTAATATTCATAAATGACCTCTCTGACAAAATTGTCTGTCAGATGGGTATATATGCTGATGACAACACGCTCTATAACAGAGACGACAGGAAAACAAATGAACACATATCTAAAGAAATGGCAGAAACACTCGAGGATGACATCCAATCTGTAGTGGAATGGGACAAAAATGGATGGTCACATTCAATGCTGCCAAGACTAAACTTGTTTCCTTCAATAACTACAAGAACCCTTCTCTACCACCAATAGCAATGGTCAAAGACTCTTTATCTGAAAGTACTTCTTTTAAACTCCTCTGCATAACGTTCACAGGAAACATGAGCTGGAACAATTACATCGAGAGCATTTCCAGGACCGCTGCAAAAAATATAGGTTATCTCTACCGTGTTAGAAAGCTGCTAACGCCCGAAAGTATCCTGTACCTCTATAAGGCCACCATTCATCCATGTATGGAATATTGCTGTCATATCTGGGCCGGTGCATCTGCTACTAGTCTCTCACTCCTAGACAAGGTTCAAAAGAGAGTCGCCAACCTAATAGGTCCTGAACTGTCATCCAAGCTTCAGCGTCTGTCCAATCGATGTAATATAGCATCCCTCTGCCTGTTCTACAAGTACTTTAACGGTGAATGTTCCGACGAATTGCAAGCACTTGTACCCCCTCTACGTAAATACCCCCGACAAACCTGACAAGCAGCAAAATCCCACCCCTTCACAGTTGAGATCCCTAGATGTAAGAGAGTCTTCTACTCCAGTAGTTTCTTCCCCCAAACCGCCAACTTTGGAATTCTCTTCCATGTTCCTGCTTCCCCAACTTTACTGACATGCAGAACTTCAAGTAAAACGTGAACCAACATCTTGCTGCGCAACTCCCCACCTAGTACTCCTGTAGCCTGTGTCCCTAATAGTAGCCCCCTACATCGAAGTGGCAATGTGCCTTGTTTGGGGTGAAAATGTAATTAAAAAAAAATATCCAATGACGGTGAAACCCAAAAATGCAGAATCCAAGGATGATTATATATATATATATATATATATATATATATATATATATATATATATATATATATATATATATATATATATATATTACAGGTACCACGACTAATATAACTAATAATATACTCCCCACTAAAAATGGTGGCGTCTACATCGGATATCGGATGTCGGCACGTGAAAGTGTTATGAAGATGCCATGAGTGCCTGGAATGGAGAACACTAACCAGACCTCCACTGGAGGTGCAGATAGGAATGGAGCTTTGGGAAGTTTATTTGCCACCCAAACTCCACGGAATACTAATGATCGATGCCAATGAAGAAATCAATGATAAACGGCCGTTGAAATAACGTGAATCATCTGCACGGGTTATGAAGAAAGCTGGGCAGCACTGGAGACTTGTTGTCACTCAGATTCAAGAGAAGTTATTGCCGGTGAATGGTCGTTGTTGATAGCCTGTAGGAGAACTTTTAGTGATTCAATAATGATAATAATAATAATAATAATAATAATAATAATAATAATAAGAAGAAGAAGAAGAAGAAGAAGAAGAAGAAGAAGAAAAAAGAAGAATATAATGATGAAGAAGAAGCAGCAGATGAGAAAATAGAGGAAAAAGAAGCAATTATATATGGATTCGACGGAAGTACATGTTTGCGGTTTTGTTTACGCATGCGTATAAAGAACTAATTTCATTTTAACTCCTAAAATACTCGATTTCAGTGTTCTGCTTTACATTATAAACTAGAGAAAAAATAGAAGAAAGATTGAAGGACACAGACGATAATGTCGGTTGTGTCTTTGATCCACTCGTCAAAAACTGTTCAATAGATTTTTTATGGAGATAGATCGAGTGTATTATCATGCATGTGGCTCGTCCAAAATGGCATCGTTACTGATTTAATTTTCTGACCCACTGGCACGTGACTAAATAATTTTTTTGTTTCTTCTTCAATGTTTAAATGAGGAGACCCTCTGCCATCGTCACTTATGCGCATGTCCAGGCGCGCATGCTTACTGAAATAACAAATAAATAGAAAAATAAATATCTAGGCATAAGAAATATGAAAATATATCTAAACGAATTATATCCGTTTTGATATGTTATTAAATTGCATTTGATATAGTCATTGCTGGGTTATTACTATTACTATTATTATTATTATTATTATTATTATTATTATTATTATTATTATTATTATTATCATCATCATCATCATCATCATCATCATCATCATCATCATCATCATCATCATCATCAAGTATTACTCACTAACAACAACTAAGGGTATTCCCTAAAGTCCACAACGAGTCTCCTCACATTTCCAGTATCTCTACGCCACTTTCGATAACTTTAACAAATGAATTTGCATTATCGCCACAGTCGTTTGCCATTGACTTCTCATTGGCAATGATAAACATCCATAAATATAGTTATATTTTGATGCAGATTATATACGCTATTGGTCATCCGTAGATTAAAACGTGTCTACCGTCACTACCGAATCCGCAATATTTTTCATGTACTCGCGTGTATTTTGTTGGTTTAAATTTGCTTTAATTCATATTTTAATTCATACAGATTTCGTATCTATTATTAAAGATCCAATGCTCTATTGATTATCATACTGCACCAGATATATATTAATGATTGCAAAACATGACTTGGCTGCCATAAGTTAGAATCGAAACCAAAACATATGGCGGCCAACTCTAGTTCGTTACCATATGTCCATATGTACTATGTCTTGACGCAGAGAAAACCTAAAAAGACACGTTGTAAAACCTATAAATGTATATTTGCACATAGCCACTTTAATTCGCCATACGCCTGCCAAGTTTCACTATATTTCAATTTTAACATTATTTCAGCTATTTTTACCGGCTAAAAACCAAATCGAATTTGTTCTACAAGTCAAAATCCCCTATACATCACGTTTCAAGACTGTAGACCAAAATTGTCAGAGAAGTTTGGTAGATACCGTTCCGTTCCTCTGATAAACAGACAGACGCACAGACGAGATAACTTTATATATATATATATATATATATATATATATATATATATGTGTGTGTGTGTGTGTGTGTGTGTGTGTGTGTGTGCATGTGTGTGTGTATGTTTGTGTGTGTGTGTGTGTGCGTACGTGTGTGTGTATCTAGAATGGATTCGCCCATCGATTTTGATCTATGAGGTTCAGACAACAATTAGTGAATTGTTTATAGTGCTGA
>NC_136490.1:25427182-25472182 GCF_053919585.1 Euprymna scolopes | reverse complement strand
TATATATATATATATATATATATATATATATATATATATATATTTCATATAAAGTTAAACCACAAAAACGAAATATTACTGCTATTATTGTCATCCATACAATTACGCATGTCAATCCTATGTTTAATTATTTACCGACTAACGTATTTACTTCTCGCTTTTCTTATGATAAATAATGCAATCTATATTAAAAAATGCATACATTCTCTTTTTGATTTCGTATTTTAAGTCTTTAATTTAATTATTATCTTGGAAATAATTTTAAACGCTTCTAGACATTTTACAATATCGTTTACATATTTTTGTAGACATCTTTTACAGTATTTTAAAATTGCAATTTATATTTAACTGAATTTATACTATTAGGTTGGTGCAAAAATAATTTCGTTTTTCGACGTTCAACTGTATATATTAAAACGATCATATTTTTGCACCAACCGAATATTTTGCTATCGTGATAAAGTTTTCATTCTAAAATTTTCTCCATGAATAAATTGACATTTTTTTTACGTTTTGGAAATTAAATTTAGTTTTTTTTTTTCAAACATAATCACAATTTTATGCGGAAACTGATAAAAACATAACCAAAATACTGTACATTCCATGGCCATTTTGGCACTTACCTAATGACCCCTTTGTACTATCGCATACATTGTAGTATTACGCTTATTTTCATCAGTATTCATTCCTCTTTAAGTTAAAAACTCATATTTACACCTTTCAAAACATTACATCTTTAATCTTATCTACTATTGATAAAGAATGATTAGTGCGCTACATTATTTTCAAATTTATGAATGACTATCGGTGTGAGGGGGTTTAACATACGATTAAATAATTAAAATAAAGGAAACTGGGGTGCTATCTTATCGTGTTATTAAAATAAAAAAATGCCGCGTAGTGGATGCGCGTAAGAAAGTTGAGAATTTTAAAATATAGGACAGAGAAAACGTTATTAAAAGATAAAAAAAATGTCGCGTGCTGGGCGCGAACTTGCAAAAATCATTTTCGTATGCGAACACGTTATCTATCGGACCACGACGACAGAGCTGTAATCACGTTGCAAATTTAGCTTTTCACAATGAAATAATGAAATGACCGTTCGCGCATGCGTGATTAACAAACAGCGCCGAAATCCAAAATTTTACTTGACTTCCCCTTCAAACAAAACGACATTTCTACATGAAACAATTGATAATTTTTCCTAATTTTTAGATATTATGTGCCCAAGAGATCGCTCTTTCAAACGATACCAGGTTTATGCCGGTTCGATGCGGATGACAAACGTTTTTAATGGACATACAAACACACACATAACACACACAAACACACAAACAAACAGACAGGTGAGACTTATATATCAGATTATATGGGCATTCATTTTTCGGTAAAAACTTTCTTAGATTACATGTAAACAGTCAGAAAATATCAACAAACATATGAAACAACAAAACCATTTAATGTTTTTATTTTAAATTTGTAAAAATTATTAAACACCCACTTTCTTACCAGTTACCACTAAGTTGACACGTATAATAGAATAGTTTATATCTTTTGGAACAGGAAAATTGGGGTTATATTTTTATGTTTTAAAGAGAAACATGGGGACTTACTTTTGTAAAATTGTCATATTTTTAATATTAGTGAGAAAAATATGAAAACAACGACCACTCTCTTCTATTTGTGTTACAATGATTTCAAAGTCGTTTTTATGAATATAATAAAACGTAAAATTTATCATTTTATATTAAAATTCACAAACCTCTCAATTCTGTGTAGTTTTTTTTAATCATCATTAGACAACAATTATTAAATATTTCCTTAATTACAGTTTCTTTGGGATAATTTAAAGGGTTTTAGGGAGGCAGAATATGGACACAACCTCCATTTTATAATTCTAATATTTCAGATTCGCATTCAATTTGACTCCTAATAATTAAACACAAATTAAGCAAGATTTCTTGAATATAAATTTTTTATTAAGACATCTTAAGCTTAAGTCTTATATTTCAAACATTTACGGAGCATGCATTTGTCATGCGAGGTAATTAAATGACACAACTCTGATTTGAAGCATATCCATGACAGGTGTTGCTTTCTTAGAGTGTCTCGTCGTCAATATCTGCAACATAGAGATGATATTTTCAGGTCATGAATGCATAAATTCCGTTATAATAACAATGTAATTTGAGATCCGCTCTGATCCATAAGGGCTCTCGTATTTCTACACAGAATGGAACGATAACATTTCAAAAAAAGACGACATGATTCCATTTCCGATTGATGAAAACGGGTTTTCCTCTTTATGTTGAAGACCATATACTAATTGGCCAGTTGTGTACAAATCCCAAAAGCGATAGAAGCCTTCTATTATGTCTGAAACTGGCACAATGTTCAGTGAGCGAGATCAGAGATGCGCCGCCGTACAACATGCTCTTTACCGATCCAAGTTATGACAACCGGATAATGGTTATCACCCTCAAAATGAACCGATGAATTTTCACGAATAAAAAGGAAGTGCCCAAGGTAATGAAAACAAAGCTTTCGGCTACGGTTATGGTCTTTGGGTGTGGTGTCAAGTGAGGGCCATATGATGCCACCTCACATCTTCGAAGTCAGCTTAAAAGTCAACACCAACGTGTACTTGGATGTGCTGAAGAGTGTGGTGATCTTCTAGTGCAATCGGGTGGCCGCTGGCAGATCCAGGGTGTGGCAGCAGGATTTGGCTTGGTTCAGAGGGAGTGTTACGACTTTGTACTCTTCTCTCACTGGCCCCGCTCCTCTCCCGACTTGAACCCGTTGGACTACTTCGTTTGGTCATAGGTCGAGAACATCACCAACATGACCTTCTACAACACCAAAGCCAGCATGATCGCTGTCATCCGCCGAGTAGTCGCATAGCCTCCGTCGGCGCTTGTGGAAAGGGTATGCTGCCAGTTCCGGACCCGTATCGAAGCAGTGATTGAGGCGTAAGGCAGTTACATTAAATAGATGTTAGGACTACTACATAATCAAGTTACCTTAATTTATTTTTTCAATACATTGTTTAAAATAAAGCTGTTGTTGTCCCACCTTGTATAGTGTAGATTGAGAAAACGACGATATCCAAGGAAAATATGAAATGTGTTAAATGTGTTAAATGTGAAATGTGTTAAATATGAAATGTGTTAAATGTGAAATGTGTTAAATATGAAATGTGTTAAATGTGAAATGTGTTAAATGTGAAATGTGTTAAATGTGAAATGGCTAAAACATGATTTAAATAAAAGTAATATCGATTTTCTGTGTAAAAAAGTAATCAGATAAGTTTTTACTGTTATAAATTAAATAAATAAAGCACTTAATATTTCGTGGTTCATGTCGAACACCTCAGGATGAAAGTTTAATTTTAGCGAATGAAAACACTCGAATAAAACCTGTGAATATTGATAATTATTATATCGTTTCGTGGTATCCATTGGAGAGTGTAAGCTTACATGACTAAGATAAACAATTCGCCCACTTCCTCTAAATATAAGCAAAAATAAAATATTTACCAGAGTTGAGTATAAAAATCAATAAATTCGATTGAAAAAATTATTGTTTTAATTTTTAAGAACACGAAACTACGTTTTTAATTTAATTCTGAAGAACTAGCTGGTTTTATGTACAGTTTGTTAAAAAGCTATCCCGGTCAAGGAAATAAGTGAAAAACCGTACTTTATATATAAGGAAATATATTGTTCTATGCGTGTGTTAAAATACATTTTTAAGTGAACGTTCTGTTATATGTAAAATTCGCAATTCAAATGGCGGCTCTAAAATATTGGATCGTTTCAATAAAAAACAAACAAACAAACAAACAAACAAACAAACAAAACAAATACTGTTAGTTTGAAACGAAGCACACTTCCCTTTCTTTATTTGGCTTGAATCAATCAAGATTCTTCGATGAGAGGAAAAAAAGGAGAAATATTTTATTTGAAAAGAAAATAAATAGATATGGGTTACATATTTGAAAGAAAAACAAATTAATAACATCAAATTGAATGTTTATTTTTATAATTTAGTAGCAAAGTAAATTCAATATGGCTGAATGCGATTTTTTTTTTCAAATTTCAATTTGGTGATGCCGATAAAAATCATAAGGGTTCCTCAAACAATTAAATATCAATAAATCACGACTTTCGCTTCCATGATGGACATGCATCGACGCCGCCTGACGGATAAAACGGACATTAAAAATACGCCGTAATACAAAAGTTATTTGCGTCATATTTGCAAGTACAGCATATACTGGCAAGTTCAACTGAGATAGACGTACCTTATACATATTCTCTTTCTACTCTCCCCTCTCTCTTTCCCTCTCTCTCTCTTCCCTCCCCCTCTCTCTCTCTCTCTCTCTCTCTCTCTCTATATATATATATATATATATATATATATATAATAGAATTGATGGAAATAACGCTATGAAATAATAATTTACATATATTCCAAGATTAATAATAAATAACAATTTTGTGTACAATCATTTCTGAGATGATATGGGCTTATTAATATCAAGTCTCATCACCAGTAGAAGGAATTGGCACCAAGTTTAAAATTAGAATATAGCATCATTATCAACGTGAAGCTATCAAACAATGATTCATCAATTTCACACGAGAAAAATGCAAAGAAGTAAATATAACTGAAAATTCTTATAATATTGATACTAGTAATAATATCTATCAATCCACCTATCTCTCTCTCTCTCTCTCTCTCTCTCTCTCTCTCTATATATATATATTTTACTATCTACCTATCTTTATCTTTCAATATATATGTTTATATATAGAGAGCAAGAGAGACCACACAATGATACATACATATACAGTGCCGCCAAAAGTCCGTACTTGTCATTTTTTCAAAAACCGAAAATTTAAGATAAATTGAATATATCTGTTTGAACAACCTATACCTCTTTTGATTCGCCTTTTGTTCCTCTGTAATTTTATCTGTTCATATTTGACTTTTAATGGACGTATCTTAATGTTCACATCAATTAAAAAAATAGCTTCAAATCGAGAAGGCTAAAAGAAACTCCGCAGCAACAAATAAGCTTAAAACCAGCTTGAAATATCTATCTTTTAGCATCTCTAATCGAATAAAATGTCTACCTTTTAGCATCTCCAATCATAATTATTGTTGTTCCTAGGTTATAAAACGTAACATTTAGTCCATATACATCGAGTCTCTATTAGTAATAATCAGAAGCTCATTAATCTCGTCACTTTTCTGGTTTATCCAATCAGGAAATCAACTGCAGATTGATATGTGATGAGAAAACGGTACGAATGGCTGTGCAAAAGTACTAAAATACTGGCAAGTGTTCGTGATACCCTTAAATCTGGTCGTCCTAGAGTTACTTCTTATAGGATAGACAATGCTATCAAGATCCGCAGCCCCACAAAACAGATTTGAAACGGCTCCCCAAATCCAATAACAGTGTAATCTTGTAAACATTCTCTCTTTCTACAGTTAAGTACAGATTGAATGAATTTAATTTACGAGGCCGTGTTCCAAGCCAATGATTTCTGTAGAGAACAGAAAGCGCCGTTTGGACTTTATCAGATGAAATGAAGATCATGACTCTTCACATAGGTCGGACGTGATTTTAGCGACGAAAGCAAGTTCAATAGGCTAGACAGTGATGGTAGGCAGTACGTCCGTCGAAAGGAGGACGAATAATTCAATCCCATCTTCATGCAAAATAACATGCATTCACACAGCTAGCAATGTCAAGAGATTTCTTGAAGATCATGACATTCCGTGTTTGGATTGGCCTGCACAATCTCCAGACTACAATCTTATCGAAAACGTATGGCATTGCATCAAGCTATACAATGATAAAGTTTAAATCTGGAAGAACTTTAGGCAAAAATTAAAGAGAAGTAGGATGCCCTTTCACAGGAGTATTGCCGCAGACTAATTCAAGTGAATGGTCCAAAATATGCAGGCTGCCAAATTGCAGAACGGCTATGCTACTAAGTAAAAACAGTGTTTCTACTGTATTTGTGTTGCATTAATGTTCTAAAGTTACATTTAAATAGCAAGTTTCTTTTAGTCTTCTTGATTTGAAGTTAATTTTTAAATTTGACGTGATCACTAGGATACTTCAATTAAAAGTAAAATATGAACAGGTAAAATCATAGAGAATAAAAGGTGAATAAAATGAGGTATGTGTTGTTTAAACAGGTACATTCAGTTAAGCTGAAATTTTCAGTTTTTGAAAAATGACAAGTGCGGACTTTCTTTTTGGTGGCACTGTATATATATATATATATATGTGTATATATGTATATGTATATATATATGCATATATATATGTATATATATATTGTAGGTATATATTGTAGGTATATATGTAGAACGTTAATAAACATTTAAAAATAAATGTTTCAATTTCAACAATGCTTCTCGCGATTAACGAATGCATTTGGTCCTTGCTAATGAAGCCAGAGGCGGCTTTTGTTGCCGGGTTCGAATCTATCGAGCGGTGTTAATGATGGCACCCTGCACTGATAATGACCGAAAGGATGAAACACTAGTGTCTGTAGGTATTTAATAATTATTAAGTATATATATATATATATATATATATATATATATATATATATATATATATATATATATATATATATATGACGCTGGTCAATAAAAAAAATTGTGTTTCATCCTCTGTAGCTGATTCTTGACAATTTTGAATTAAAAAAAAAAATTAATTTTACTCAAATTAAATAAGTCTTATCTTTGTTTTCTTGTTGTGTTTATATCTTTACATAGTTTTCCTTGAAATAAATGCTATCTAAAAGGTTTGCGTGCACAAATTCATGAATTACATCTTTTATTTTTTATTTAATTAAATTGTCTTCGACCAGAAGAATTCGCAAAAATAAGTCGGACATATGCTGTTACATATGCGGCGAATAAACCATTGTTCAGAACCGAAAACCAACTACATCAGCTTCCGATTCTTAATTTAATTCGACTGAAAAACCTTTTCTTCTTTTTTTTTCCAAATTAATTGCACTAAACAAATTTTTGTGCTAATTTTGAGTACTGTGCAAGTTACACAATTTCGAATACTGTATAATTTACGCAGTGGATTTAAAAAATTCAAATATCAGGTCATTTGTAGTTTCAAATACCGCATTAGTTACATAATTTCAATACCCTGAAAGTTACGCAATTTCTAATAGCGGGTAACTTAATCAATTTCAAATATTGTGTAATTTACACAATTCACCATACGCTGCAAATTACACAATTTGATAAACCGTGTAATTTGCACAATTTAAAATATTGCATACATTACACAATTTCAAGCACTGTGTAAATTAGTAAATATGATTAAAATAAAACAGTGCAAAACATATACGTTATTTAATAACATTATGTGACACAGATAAGATTTTTTTTAGATTTATGACTAGGATAAAGCTTAGTCGCAATATTATGTGTAATATGCAAGGCATAGACTGAGTATCTGCGGAAATTGACGGAAGAAGAGTTGTATGTAGTTTGGGGCTTGAGGACAGTCGACTATCATGGAATTGGCTATTACTTCTGCATTATTGATAATGAATGATCTTAAATCAAATTGGCAACCTGACTTGAATAAAATTATTGTTTCAGTCTTTAGAGAAATTTCTGCGTTAATGAAGATTCGTTTAATTGTGAATGAAAAAAAAAAAGAAAAAAAAGATGACACTTCATCTTATTTTTCTAAAAATGAACTAAATAATCTAATTTGCAATCTAAGCTAGTCAAATCCTCTGCCCAACTGTTAGCATCCAGAATGATTGCAAAAAAACCCATCTCTCTAACAGTGCTCACATCACCTTTCATCGCAACAAACATAAACAGTATCTCCATTTTCTTCTTTAAAGATAATGACTTGGTTTTATGGTTAACTGTATACATATTAGTTGGAGCATGAACACAATGATTCGAGACCGCTGAAATATGATTTGCATCATGGTGTCAACGAGTTTGCCTCCGTCTCCCTTGCCCACGTGACTACGCTGGAAGAAAAGTTTGGATCGGTGAATCTAATCTCAGTTGTCTTTCATTCACAGCAGAATCCACATCGCTCCTCCAGCACGCGATCTTGCATGATTGTTTGCAATTCTTGCACGCTATCCAATCCTGTATCCTGTAGTGGGTTGTCGAAGATAACCATATAAAGTCATCCAGTGAGCAAGTTTGATAGCTTCATCTCCGTGATGCCGAATACAATGACCTTCTAGTCACATCCTTCTCTGTTGAACGTTAAACAATACTGGTCATAGATGTCCGTGTAATTGCTGGTTGGTTCATCTGAACGTTACGTCAGTACTATGCAAACTTCGTTTATTCGAACTCCTAGAATGCTCACAGACAGGCATACCTTTGTCAGAGACAAACTTTAGATTGCTATTTAAATTGGTTATTTTTCCCATCTGTGACGTGCTGAGAACTTTTCAGGGAAGGTGATCAAGTAAAAAAAAAAAACACAAAAGAAAACGGTGTCTCGGTGAGGTACACCCCTATAATATATTCATCTGAAAAATCACTTTTAAAGCAGGACTAAAAGGGGCAGGTGCTTTGGCAACCCTACTACCCCTTCTGCAGGTGCATGCTTTCCAGTTCTTCACTTTAAACACGGATTCTTTCAAGCTATGAGTATCCGTGTACATCATCCGTCTAATTTCGTATTCTTCAATGCTTTTGTTAGGGTTCATACCTCAGCATTATACAGCAGAAGTGTTTAAACGGCGGCAACGAAGAGTCTAACTTCTGGCTTTGATGGCAGAGTGAATGACCATAGTCTCTTTTGCTGTGATGATTCAAATTTATACAACTCCCTATGTGTATTTACAAATCCCCATGTGTATTTACGCAATGCAACTTTGAATAGTCTTTGTTCATATGTATTTGTATATAATAATCACGTAAATCAACCTTTGAAACAATTTACTCCAACAACAATTTCAAAAATAAAAGAACGGATAAAAACATCTAAATGTAATCGCTCAATAAAAGAAGTACTTGATACCCTCTCCACTAGATATTTCAACATAAAGAGGAGAAGCTATTCTCCAGATATTGAGCACTTTTTGTTGTCCATGCGCTGGACCCCCCTCAAATAAAATAAAATAAATTAAAACAAATAAAATAAATTAAATATATTATCAATATAATTGTTATTTAAAGTTGATTAAACAACAATCTTAAATAGAACATTTAAAACAACTTTTATTTCAATAAAGATAGCAACCAGTGCCCGAGCGACTGCAAAAAAAAAGGAAAAAAAAAGCCGCATAAACAGGCTCGATACTAAAACGCGAAAGAAAGGAATTTGCAAAACGGTTTTACCCATTGTACCACGGCGATTATAGACTGCAGAGCCGGAAAAATATCTATAAACATTAACGCATATGTGACTTTAAGTGAAATTTAAGAAAAACATGGAATTCCTTTCACTGGCTACAAACAAATGAAATCCTTTCAGTTTTTATTTTGTTATTATATTTTCACCTCAAACAAGGCACTTTGTTTATTCGTAAGTATTTTTTGTTTGAATATTTAAAAAGAAGGAAAATATTTTTCTGTCTACACGGAATTGTTTTTTCACGCTAGAAACTTACTAAATTATTTGATGAAGAGTTTTTGCTTTTTTATGTTTCGAAGTTTACTGGGAAAATAACTCTACGTTTCTAAAAAAATCGATGTCGGAAATGATAATTCCAAATAAATTAAATTAAATATATTATCAATATAATTGTTATTTAACATTGATTAAATAACAATCTTAGAACATTTAAAACAATGCTCTCGCTAGAAACATTAACTAATATACAGCTATGCAGTAAAATTGATTTTACTTACTGTAATATGCAAATGAGGTGACCTCTTAACTATGTATTTTGCAAGAATCATACTATATATGGAAATAAATGAAATTATAAAGTAATGGATCTTTTGTGTATATTAATCAAATTGTAACAAACAAACAGACGAGTAGACGAATATATATATATATATATATATATATATATATATATATATATATATATATATATATATATATGGTTAGGAGCCTTGACTGCCGTACAGATGGTCGGGTTTCAATCATGGCTTGTGGTAGTTGTCTGTCTAGCCGCACTGATGAGCTGTGAAACAGCGAACCAGTACTGTATGTGGATGACTATATATATATATATATATATATATATATATATATATATATATGAAATAAAATGGAGGTGGAAGGACCTGGATACTCAACGTTTCGCCCGATTTATGCGGGCTTCATCAAGAGGGATGGTCATCCCTCTTGAAGAAGCCCGCATAAATCGGGCGAAACGTTGAGTATCCAGGTCCTTCCACCTCCATTTTATTTCATATCGTCGGATTTAATCCAGCTCAACAATCATATATATATATATATATATATATATATATATATATATATATATATATATATATATATATATGTATATTTTTTATATATATATATATGTATATTTTCTCCATAAATTTCCTGATGTTCTCAACTTCGTCACGTTTAGCAATCTTAATAATGTTTTAAAACATATGTTTGGCTCTACAGCGTGTATTTTTGAGTCACATGCAGCCGGAACTTAAACACTTTTTTCATTTCATCAAAACACGATTTATTTTTTCTTTCGCTCATCAAATTTAGTGGGTGAATTAATTTTCGTTTTTTAAAGTACTTTTCTAATATGTGACACTTCGGCTAATAACTGCTAATAAAACGTTACCCAATCTCTCTTGAATCACAATGAATGCTAATAAAAGGTTGACAATCTGCTGCAATATGTTGAAGCGTTAAATCATAAATTCCTTCTCTTGATTATTTATGCATATTTGTGAAATATGTTTATGGTTAATCTATTTACTTACTAATTGTACCGATTCAGCATATGTTAGGTTGCTATTGTTTGTGATAATATATTGTTGACGTATTTGGTATGTTATATTCTATCTTTCTTAATAGCAAACCAACCTTTGTAATATATAATTATATAACACACACACATATATAAAATACATATATATGTGTATATATATATGTGTGTGCATAGAAAGAAAGAAAGAAAGAAAGAAAGAGAGGGATATATATGTATAGATAGATAGATAGATAGAGAGAGAGAGAGAGAGAGAGAGTGAGAGTGAGAGAGAGAGAGAGAGAGAGAGAGAGAGAGAGAGAGAGAGAGAGAGAGAAAGTGTATGTTGAACATATTTGAAACCCGGAGAACGTCGGGTAAGTAAACTAGAAAGTAATAAAGTGTACGAACCCCCAAGCTGCAAAAGATGGTGAAAATACATAGCCAAAAATGAACTGTGATGTATATATATATATATATATATATATATATATATATATATATATATATATATATATATATATATATATATATATATGTGTGTGTGTGTGTGCGTGCGTGTGTGTATATATGTGTGTGTATAGAAGGAAAGAAAGAAAGAGAGAGAGGAAGAGAGCGAAAGAGGGAGGGAGAAAGAAAAACTGTATGTTGAACATATTTGAAACCCGGAGAACGTCGGGTAAGTAAACTAGAAAGTAGCAAAATGTATGAACCCCCAGGCTGCAAAAGATGGTGACAATCAAAAGCCTAAAACGAACTGTGATGGAGAATAAAATTATACTAAGATTGTTTGTCTCCCTTTTTTTCATTAATTGCTTTCCAACTTCCGCTGTCGACGTCAGCAATAACATTTGAATCCGCCAGATCTTTTACACTCTTTATTGACAAGTGCCATGATGTGATCGGAATTATTTCACTAGAGTGCTCCGCGAAAAGAGAGAAAACAAAAACAAACACAAGACAAAAAGCGGAATAAAAACACAAACAAATTAAAAGAAAAGGTTTTGAAGTTAACATTCGATGACGGATCACGTGACCAACGTTTCCAGGAAGCCATTTTCTCTTGTTTCTATGAAAAGCATAAAACAAAAAGAATAAAAATATAGAATAAAATTGCTTCTGAAAAATAAAATAAATGAAAAGTAACGATAATTAAAAACAGAAACCGCATAAATAAATAAAGTTCCCACTATCTTATAACGTCCATATTTTTGCTGTTTTTCTTTATTCATTTTTATGCTAATTTTATACGTAAAAAGAATGATGATGGCTCACGTGACCGTATTTAAGGACGCCATCTTTGTTTTTTATATTTGTTCTTTTATTACTTTTGATGTGCAGAGTTATCCCCCTTTCTCTTTTTGTCACATACGCAAATACACATACACACAGAATATATAAAAGAAACGACAGTCCACACATTAAAATATGAATCTTCAATCGTCTGCCCATCATTACTTGGACGAGTAACAAAACCACACTATCATTATTCACTTTTTTTTTTATTTGTTTCAGTATTCCATTTGATTTCATTGAAGCGCGTCTGTTTAATGAAGACCACGCGCTTTGAATAACAAAATCAGGTAGAAAGCTAAAACATTGAGGGGGAAAAAAAAGAAATATATATATAAAGAAGAAATATAAAAAATAAAAACGAACGTAGAGTCGAACATAACATAGGGAAGGGGGTACTTATATAAAAGAAAATAAATTTTAATCCAAAGGAAAATTTAAAAGAAACTGAAAATGTTTCTAAAAATCTTTTCGCCTCCCTACTTCCGACTTCTCACAGAAGAGACGCTGAAAGTGTTCTTTCGTTACGTTTATGGTAGGAGCTCGACTGAGCTTCAATCTACGATTACTTCCTGTTAAACTTTCGCAGCAAATACCCGTCTAACTACAACAACGGTAAACAATTTCTCCCACCATATCTGTGTCTAAAACTAAATAAAAATTTCATATGAAGAGTTTATTTCCTAGAATTGTCCATCTGTGAAACACACTACCGTGGAGTTGCTTCCCGTCTGACTATAACATGGTCGTTTTCAAGTCTCATGTAAATAACTTTTTACTGAGCCATCATTTTATATAATAAAACATGCCCAAGTTCCAACATTACTGATAGTCACGCTGTTGTCCCACTGTCTACCTAACACTCTCTAACCCTTATCTTTGTAATGGCCCTCAGGCTTTGCTAACCATTGACCCTCAAAGTAAAAAAAAAAAAAGAAAACGAAAAACAGTCGAAACATTTGAAAAAAAGTTAAGATAAGTAAGCCGAGTAATTATTACTATTAAGGGTATAACCTATTTTAAAATTAACAATACCAAACAATAATTCCATCATTTCTATGCTTAAATGTTGTTTGTAGATATTCAACACGAAATCTCTCAACTGATTTTCGGAGATAATGTTTAGGAGCATATTTCGCAAGATAAAAACCCACACGTATCCGAAGCTCTGAAACGATTCCAAGGGAAGATAGCTGCATTCACAGTAACCAAACTCATTTTATTCATGAGATTCTCTTGTCAAAACAAAGGTGTTTTCCACATCATCTTTATAATGTATCGCTTTTCATTCAATCTTCCGGCTATTGTTCTTCGAGAAAGAGACGTACCATCTCTGCTTTTGAATTCCTTGGCATAATTTGTAAGGATGTGATTCCTGCGACGAAAAACTTATCTTCAACCTTGATTTATTTCTTGTTAATTGTTTGGTACGCCCCTTTTCACGTCACCTTTTTTTTCATATTGTCTATCAAAACATTTTACTGTGGAAAATGAAGTTGTAACTTTTCTTTGTGCGCCATGTTAAAGCATATATAATTTGCTCCAAATTTATAACATGGCAAGGAAGAAGAAATAAAAAAGAAACAAAACAACACACTGAAGATGGAGTCTAACTCCGAAATATATTTGTGATAAATTTCAAACAAGTAAAATATGTGGTTATTTGCCTAATATTACGTTGTGATTTGGTTTCAAGCGCACTTGATGCGTATTTTATTATATATACATACATACATACATATATATATATATATATATATATATATATATATATATATATATATATATATATATATATATATATATATATATATAAAAGCTAGAAGGTCATCCGACGTTACCTTGTCGTAAGATACGCTTAAATATGATATTTTACTTCATGCGGATTAGGTATTTATTATTATACAGATAATTCTCTATCGATTATTACGTTGAACCTAATATATAGTAGTGAGATCAAAAGTATATATATATATATATATATATATATATATATATATATATATATAGTAGAAATGGTAATTAATAAAAACTGAATAAAGTGCTCAATACTGTTGTAGAGCAAATATGCGTTTTATTTTTTATTACCGTATCTTTCTGTTAAGTTACATTATTGTTTCAGCTACCCGGCCGTTTTTTTTTGGCCGTCTGTAGCTTCCTCAGACTTTTACAGAAAAGTTTTTTCTATAAAAGTCTGAGGAAGCTACAGACGGCAAAAAAAAAAAACGGCCGGGTAGCTGAAACAATAATGTAACTTAACAGAAAGATACGGTAATAAAAAATAAAACGTATATATATATATATATATATATATATATATATATATATATATATATATATATATATATATATATATGTATGTATGTATATATATATATATAGTAGCGTCCAAAACTAAGGGACAAAATTTTTAAACCTAATATTTGTTAGAAATAACAACTGCAAAAAGCTGAAATTTTTGACAACTGGTAGCCGTTATCATCCATAATAACATACTAAAATTTGAATCAGTTGCAAAGGATAGAAAAAAACAATTATTCTTTAATTTAAAAAATCGTTAAGAAATGAAAAATTAGTGTGGGTAATAGTAACAGGGTATACCTGGGAGGTACAGAATGTTCGTTAAAGGACAGATTCAGAAACCACGTTGCATCTTTTATAATAGGACTGGAGAACAAACGTAACGGATAGAAATAACAGTGGGAACGAAAATAGAACACAAATAATTATTAAAAATAAAAACAGGAATGCAGTTGCATTAGGTGATTGGGTTGGGGAACTACATAAAAATAACAAGGAATTCGAAATAAAATGGTTCATAGTGAATAAAGGTAGATAATATAAACCAAGTAACAATCATCCGTTTCACAAAAAGTATGATTTCAAATATTGCGCCGGTATTTTATTTTCTTTACTTTATTCACCAAGAAGAAGTTTTACAATAAAGATGAAACGTTGATGGACATATAACGGCGTTTGTTCGTTTTTAATCCCTCTATCTCATCAGAATACCATTTCCATAATATATATATATATATATATATATATATATATATATATATATATATATATAAGAGCAAGTAGTTAATAAAACATGTTAAAAACATTTTGGAAAAGAGTTAAAAACATATTTAATTTGAAACAGAAACACTTAATAAGCGGATAGTCCTTAATCCGCGGAGTTTCGAAGAAATACTTTCCTTCTCATCAGAGGGTAGGAATTAGCAAAATGCGGGATCGGATTTTGCTTGCAAAAGTATTTGATGAAACCACAAGTCATTGATAACAAAAAGTGAAGCAGAGGGAATAGGGTGAAGAAAAACGTGATTTCACATGAATATATATATATATATATATATATATATATATATATTCATGTGAAATCACGTTTTTCTTCACCCTATTCCCTCTGCTATATATATATATATATATATCATCCACATACAGTACTGTTTCGCTGTTTATATATATATATATGTATATATATATATGTATATATATATATATATATATATATATATATAGAGAGAGAGAGAGAGAGAGAGACAGACAGACAGACAGCCTGATTTATTCAATAAGATTATACATCAATTATGGGTGTAAAGTAAGTTGGTACTCTTTATACCATGGTATTTTGAAGCCTAAAGCTTCTCATCAGAAGAGGAGAAAAGATGCTAGGTGATATAATAGGTATGCGACATCTTGCGATACTTACAAGAAGTGCAAAACAAAATATTGATGCTGTTTGGGGAAATTAAATTATCTCTGTGATATAGGAGGAGTATAGTTTTATTAAATAATGCAGGTAGGTGTATAGCATATCTGTCATGGTGGGTTTAATATATGTGTACAGTATGTTTGATTAAACTCTTAGGCTGATATAGGTAAGTTAATTGAGAGAAAGTGCTTATTTAATCATATGTAATAATGGGTGATACCTATGAAATGGGTTTACATGAAATCGGGGGTTTATGTATAGTCGGTGTATTTTAGAAGGGGTATCTGAAATTATAACAGTACTTAAGAGAAATATAATTATTGGGAATAATAGTAAGATAATAAATGTGAGGGGATAAATTCTAAGGGATACAATATGGAAATATTTTTCAGTGAATAAGATAGAGGATAAACAAATGGTTGAATAAGGTTATGAAAATACAATACGTTTGCGTGGCACTATATATATATATATATATATATATATATATATATATATATATAAGTTTCGTGGTTAAATTTTAAAGTTTGGAAAAAAACAACATATAGAGACATATATTCGATTTAAGAATTTATTGTTTGACAAAAGGAATATATAGAAGGGGTTATTTTAATTTCCTTAATCCATGGATTTTCAACATCAGAGTCCTTTCGTCAAAAAATAAATTCTTAAATCGAATATACGTCTGTATATGTTGTTTTTTCAGAATTTAAAATTTAACCACGAAACTTATATATTGCTCTATTCTTAAATATTGAACTTTTCCTTTTTGGCTAGGATCACCTTGAAAGTATTACTTCAAGTAATATCTATCAGCATTTTTCATCTGAATTCTAACAGTGTCTTATCTCGTTTATATATATATATATATATATATATATATATATATATATATATATATATATATATATATATATATATATATATATACGAGGAGCCTTGAATAAGTTTCCAGATATTTTAACAATGGACGTAGATTCGTGAGAATTCAGTATGTTTTTGCTAAACATCTCATGAGATGACTGACCGATTTCTATGATTTCACGTGCAAATGATCAGCTACAACAGGAATTGAAATACACTCTACTAAAGCCTGATTGTCACGGCTGGTGACTTTAAAGAAATGCAACCTGGACGTGAGGACACTTTATTAGAAATATGTGGAATGAAATTCTGGTTTAAACTTGCAAAAAAAAAAAAATGCCACAGAAACGTATGAAATGCATCAGACTGTTTTTGTAGCAACTTGCATGAATGGATCATCTGTTTTTAAGTATCATAAAGGATTTAATGAAGGCAGGTAGTCTGCAAGGGATGATGAACGGTGTGGAGGAGTAAGGAAGTTAGAACACAAAAGTTGATTAGCCAAATAAAAATTCCATAGATAAGGACCGCCGTGTGTCAGCAGAGACAGGAAGTGCACAGTTTGATGTCAATATATGAACTGTACATATAATTATTCGCGCATAACGAAAGATGCGGAAATTTTGCGCGAATTCACCAGTCCACAACACTACCATTGTCATAGACAATTTGACTAATATGGGTATCAAGACAGTTCCTCACCCTCCCTATTCTCCAGACCTTGCTCCCTGTGATTTTTGGTTATTCACCAAGCTCAAGA
The DNA here is from genome assembly GCF_053919585.1 of Euprymna scolopes. Classification (NCBI taxonomy): domain Eukaryota; kingdom Metazoa; phylum Mollusca; class Cephalopoda; order Sepiida; family Sepiolidae; genus Euprymna; species Euprymna scolopes. The sequence continues at coordinate 25,454,634 of NC_136490.1, read as the reverse complement.
AAAACCTTAGCAGCTGTCGTTATGAGACAACTGAGGAGATGAAAGAGTTATTAACACGCTCACACAAGAGAACTACCATGCGACTTCCAGAAGTTGTTGGAAGTGTATTGCAGCTGAAGAAAATTACTTTGAAAGAGACTAGATTTTCGTTTATGTACTATCAATAAAAGTGTCCATACGAAAAAAGTCTGGAAACTTATTGAAGGCACCTCGTATATAAATATATATATATATATACAGTAGAACCCCGGGATACGGTGCCCCTACAAATTTATTTTTTTCATCAGGTTACGATGTGTCATACGATGTTTTCCGGCCCCTGGTTACGGTATTTGCCCCGTCTTGTTATTTTGATTATATACATATGTATCATTATATACATTTGTATTATTATATATATATGTGTATTATTGTTACGGTATTTGCCCCGTCTTGTTATTTTGATTATATACATGTGTATCATTATATACATTTGTATTATTATATATATATGTGTATTATTGTTACGGTATTTGTCCTGTCTTGTTATTTTGATTATATACATGTGTATCATTATATACATATGTATTATTATATATATTTGTATTATTATTACAGTATTTTCCCCGTCTTGTTATTTGATTATATACATGTGTATTATATATTGTACTGTGTTTCGGTACTAATTTTTAATGCCGTATTCCGGGGTTCTACTTTATATTTATCTATATTTATATATCTATATATATATTTATATATCTATATCTATATATATATTTATATATCTATATATATTTATATATCTATATATATTTATATATCTATATATATAAATTATAATTCAACAGAGATTAGACCATTCCTGTAATGATTAGTGCCTGTTGATTTTGCGGTGGGAGTTTAATTCTGTGCACATCCAGGAGGTCAACTCGCCCAGGCTTGACTTCTTTCTTTGAGAATGGGTTAGTTTATTGCTAATGGCTTACGTCATCCTTACTGGGAAATGATGACGGGTCTGCCCAGGCACTTTTTTTGCAAAGCAGAGTATCACTACTCGGGAGCGTTGAATTCTCAATCCAACTTTCCGACCCTGGTGTCACAGTTCTCTCAGTGGGAGAGAATTATGTACCCGTTAGTATATTTTGTTAAGTAGAGAGAAAGAGAAAGAGAAAGATATATATATATATATATATATATATATATATATATATATATATATATATATATATATATATATATAGAGAGAGAGAGAGAGAGAGAGAGAGAGAAAGAGAGATTTAAGAAGACACAAAAGAAAAAAACAACGGGGAAGGCAGGACAGATAAAATAAGAAAGAGAAAGAGAGGAAAAGACAGAGAGGAAAAAGATTTAAAAGTGTTAGAAAATTTATATATATATACATACACACATACACACACACACACACACACACACACATATATATATATCTAGAGAGAGATAGAGATAGATAGATTTAACCACTCTGATGAGTTGTAGACGACGAAACACGTGTTAGTTGATACTTATATTTTAAAAATAATATATATATGTGTGCGTGTGTGTGCATGTCTGTGTGTCTGTATGCATGTGTTAGTTTAATTTTTTTCTTAGTTTTTTAGTTTACATATTTACTTATATTTCTGGTTTTAATTTAGTGTTATTTTGTAGGGAGAGGTAGAGAGTAAAAAAGGAGAAGGACGACAACGAGAAATGGAGAAAGAAAGGGAAGATAAATTAGAAGAAAGAGAGAAAGAACGAGACAGAGAAAAAGAGAGCAGCGATGAAACAGAGAGAGAGAGAGAGAGAGAGAGAGAGAGAGAGAGAGAGAGAGAGAGAGAGAGAGAGAGAGATTTAAAATAGTAAGAAAATTTGAATGTCGATTGCCGGACATTTTGAAAAAAAAAAAACCCTCTTTATATTCCCATTTATTTGCAGCCGTTCGGAGGACGCAGTTGAGGGGTTGAGTGGGCGTTCGTTAAAGACGGACGAGGAGGGGATTAATGTGAACATGCGTGTTTGCCAAATCCGCGGGTGCGGGTATTAGGGTCAGACTCTGTTCAAACGCCGCATCTGCATCTCTACGGTGTCTTTCTATTTGCAGTTCACTCGTCGGCGAGAAAGGTGGGAGCGACGGAGAGAAAACACAGTTGAAAGGAGGGTTGGGTGATTCGACTGGCTCGAATGATTGGAAAAATACCGTTTTGGTTTTTGTTTTATTATGTTTTGATGTCCTCCCTTCGCTTCTTCTGTCGACACTTTTGGTGTTGGTTCCAAGCAAACGCGATCCGAGATCAAATGTCGACCCTTTTTGCTATTAAATCCTTCGGTAATCCAGTGAAAGTCGCTCTGGACAAAAGGAGTGAAAAGAAACCGGAAGCTTAATGGGGACCTGAGCAATGCGCCTGCTCGGGCATAAAGTCATTTCCGGTTGCATTCCTCAAAGGTACGCTGTTGGGAAATAACGTTTCCCCAAAAGCGTCGCTTGCACATCGTATCGACTTTACGTTCGACGGTGATTTCTTTTTTTATTATTAATGTGAATATTTTTAGAAAGGGTATTTTGTATTCAAACCATTTCCCCTCTTTCTATTTTTCCAGCGTGTCTTTTTTTTCATTCTTTCTTATTTTTCCTTGGTTCGTTTGAAATTCTTTTTGACTTTTCTTTATTTTACTCTTTCTTCTGTTTTAGCCAAGCTTACATTTTTTTGTTCTTTCTCTTTTGTTACCCTTTTCTGATGTGTAATTTTATCTATCTATCTATCTATCTATCTATCTATCTATCTATCTATCTATCTATCTATCTATCGATCGACCGACCGATCGATCAAAACTGAGGTACATAAACTTATGTACTTGTAGGAGAAAATAAAATAGGAAAACATTTATTGTGTGATGCGTTTAGTCTTATTCTCAACTTTATCATAAAGCAAAAAAAAAAAAAAAAAAAAAAAGAAACGCGCCCAATTTTTCTATTTTCTCTCTTTCTCTGCTCTTTGCCTTCCTTTCTTTCTCTACATCTCTGCCCCCCACCCACACATACACATATATATTCTTTAAAAATATTTAAATCAAGTTTCAAAAAGAATAATTCGTATAATATTTGTTTATGCACGTTCAAAAAAAGTTATTTAAAGTCCATGAAGAATTTAAAGATATAGTGTTATTCTAGTATATACACTCACATTAGATTTTTGCGATATTAAAATTGCAAGCGAAGTAGAATTAAATAGTGTAATTACTTATATAACTCATAACACACACTGGACAGGAAAATATTCAGCTTACCCTGATATTGTCTTGATGAAGAAAGTATATATAAATAAGTTTATGTCGTCTCTGAAACGATCGTACACTAACTTCAATTTTTTGTTTGAATGCAAGATCTACAGTTGATGTACTGACTGTAATTTCCCATAAGATCAGTAAATCTATCGAAAACGGTTTCCTTTCTTGAGTAATAGCTCTTAACTTATTAAAGACATTTGATAGGGTTTGGCATAAAGGGCTACTTTACAAGAATTCCAGCAGGCAATATCTGGAAATGTATTTTTAACCATCGAATCTTTTCTTCCCGATAGGTTTATACAAGTAGTCGTCGATGGTCAGAAATCCGAAGCTCAAAGTATTAATGCAGGCGTGCACCAATGATCCCTCCTGGAGCCAACTATCTTTCTTATCTTCATCAATAATCTCCCAAATCACATTCTAAGTTCATCCGTCGACATATACACAGGCGACACTACCATTTATGGCAACGCTACAAAGACCAGCAACTACTGAGATCTTTCGAAGTCTCTCTCCTCTAACCTTGAATACGTGTTGCAATGTGGCAAAAGGTGGCTGGTTAATTTTAACGCATCATAAATCAAGCATATTTTTTCGCTACCAAAATGTCATATTTTCTCTTTCTGATCTTTCCCTTTCTTTCTTTATGTCTCTGTCCCACACACATATACACTCGTATATAATTGTAGATTCTCTTCTCCAGAGTGACTTTGATTCCCACTTGCCCTCGATTTATATAAATGGCTTATGTTTCAAAGAAGCTCTCTGCTTCGACAAACTCGAGGGCCGATTCTCCATACTTACCTTAAATGAAAGACTTACACCAAATCTTTTGCCATAGACGCTAGAAAAATGGTTGCGTCATTCTACCGCTCAAGATAGTATCTCACTTTCGAGGCAATCCTCTATCTGTATAAAAGCCAAATACGACCTAAAATGGAGTACTGTTGTCCTATCTAGAGAGGAGCTATTGGGAGCACCCTACCCTGTCTTGACAAAGTTCAAAACCGGCTTCGAAACTTGGTAGGTGATGTCCTTTTCTTCTCCCTGCAGCCTTTTTTTTCACAGAAGAAACGTTCCGAACCTGGTTTTGCTCTATCGTCATTTTAATGGCAAATGCTCGTCTGAGCTCCAATCTATGACCTACCCCTGTTAAACCTTTACAAAAAGCAGTCATCCAGCTACAACCACTATCAATAATTTCCCCCACTTTCGATCTGTGCCGAAATCTAAATGCAAATTTCATAAACAAAGCTTATATCTTAGAACTGCCCACCCGTGAAACTCTGTTCTGCTGGCTTGCTTTCCAGTTGGCTACAACATAGTTGTCTTCAAGTCCAATGTAAACACGTTCTTGTTGATTAGTCCCCTGAAATAATAAAATTCTACCCAATTTCCAGCAATAACGATCACTAAGCTGTTGTCTCAGTGATAAGCATACGCTCACTACTCCTTGTCCTCTGATGACTTCGGGCCTTTATAAGTTGCTGCTCTCTTAAAAAACATGCTTGGAATATATCACAATGATTATGTATTAATTTCGCTTACTTTCTATTTTCTCTTTCTGTCTCTATACATAGTTGTGTCGTTCTGTTTTGAGGAGAAAAGAGAAGCTGAGGATATTTTGGAGGTCATCACTTATCAAGGCCCAGAGGCCACTCTAGGATAAGGGTAAAAATGTGTTATACAGATGGTGAGACAATATCATATTTAAGAGGACAGCTCAACAGAAACTTATTTACATTAGATTTGATAATGCCCATGGAATAGTGAGCTGGGAAGCAGCTCCGCGTTATTGTGTTCTACAGACGGATAGTTCTAGGAAAGAAACTCTGCTCATGTAATTTTTGTATATTGGTACTAAATCTTAAGGGATTTTGAAATTTATTTCGTGCTTTTGTCTTTAACGGGTGTGGAATTTAGAAAGAATTTTGTAGGTTTTGTTTTCGATCGATCACAAACTTTAATCTCTCTCCTTCCCTTCTCTTTCTCTCTCGGATTGGCAACCTGTATAGATGGTTCATAAGTTTTATAGAACAATTACTTTAACGAATATACTTACTTTAGATGGTTATATTTCCGCTGTTATATTCCTTTATATGGGTGTATAAATATGTGTTTTATTTCCATTTAGCTCGTTCTTGAGGCATTGAGTGCCTGTTCCCAGTGAACAGTATATTATAAAAGTATCTATAGCTCTGATATTGCACTATTGAGCTATCTAAACAGACTTTGTGTTACTGATATTTATATTTGAGTTAGTAATACGACGATTCCAATATTTTTCCCGATTTCGATACAATTACCAATTCTGATTCTGATTCTTTAAATATTTAACTAGTTGTTTTTTCCCCCGGTTACTGTAAAACCACATGGTAAATATTCCTATATTTTCTCAAAAATAAAAACACTTGTGTGGAATGATATACAGATTTTAGTTTTACGAGTAGTTTAAAAGCAATAAATATTTATTTTATTATTAGTACCGGCAGTGGAAGATTCGGCTTTAAACAAAATCAAATAAAAAAGATTTTGGCATCAGAAAATGGACATAAATTTTTCTGATTCCCATACCGATTCGAATACCTCAAAAAGTTCCGATTCTTTCGGTTCCCGATTCCGATTAATCGCCCAAACACTAATGTGAATATATAATTGGACATTTTTATATCAAAAGCATATTTAGAATAGAAGAGGAGAATCTTTACTGTATTTATAAAAAAGAGAGTATTTGTTTATGAAATGCTTTATTTATAAACACACACACACACACACACACGCACACACACACACACACATATATATATAAAGAGAGAGAGAGAGAGAGAGAGAGAGAGAGAGAGAGAAAGAGAGAGGTACATTTATAGATTTTTGTCTATTTCTATTTACATATCTTGATCTATGTCTCCATTCACGTTTATATATACACTACGTGTCGAATTATATACTATACGTGTCAAATTTAACATTTTTCTACCAGTTTCAGAAACTTACCGGTAGTTTCGTATCAAAAGCTTCGGAAACGTTGGCAATACTGAGCTGTAAAATTTTCGTACTGTTCTGCGCAATGTAAACAACTTGCCATCGTAATTGCTGAATCCATGGTATTTGAGGTGTGTCAAATTATTAAGAAGTCAGTTTGTTTCGTCAATAAAATGGGTCGTAAATGAGGTTTGAGTAGTTCTGAAAAGAGTACTATTATAGAACAGCTAGCAAAAAGTAAAACTACCCTCGAAATATCGAAAATGATAGGAAGGTACCATCAAACTGTGAAGAACTTTGTAAAAGACCCTACAAAGTTAGGTAAGAGAGCTGATAAAGGTAAATCTAGAGTTGTTTCATGTCGTTCTCTACTCCAAATTAAACGTGAAGTTGTTAAGAACCCTGGGCAGACAAGTCGAGAAGTTTTTGACCAAGCCTGATTGAAGAATACCTCAAAAAGTACTTGACGTCGCCTTCTGAAAGAAGTGGCAAAGTCTGTTAAGCCTGTGACAAACCTCTATTAAAGCAACATCACATACACAACCGATTGAAATGGACAGAGGACAACATGAAAACGGATTTTTCCAAAGTTTTGTTTACGGATGAAGTGCGGGTCACTCTTGATGGCCCAGATGACTGGAGCAAGATGGGTCCTAGATTGACGACATCTTCATCAGCGTTTAAGGCGCCAACAAGGTGGTGGTGGGATAATGATATGGGCTGGGATTATTGGACGTACTTTAGTTGGTACATTGAAAGTCCCAGAAGGCGTAAAAATGTGGCCAAATGCTTACATAGCTTTTCTGAAGGAGCACTTCGTGCCATGGCTAAAGAAGCAAAGATTGATGTCCAGAAGAATTATTATTTCTTTCGCATGCAGCAAACAAAAGCAATGAGTATTTGCAATAACTGGGGTTCTCTGGCTTACGGAAAATGGAATGGCTTGCGAATTCACCAGATTTGAACCAAATTGAGAACCTTTGGAGTATCATGAAGAGACGCCTCTATGCAAGTGGACGCCAATTTAAGAGCAAAAATGAGTTGTGGGATGCTCTTCAAGGGTATCGCGAGGAATAACTGTTGACGAAATCAAAAATTTGACTAATTCTATAAACCAACGTCTTTCATAAAAGTCACAACGTCTTTCACAAGTCATTCACAAAGAAGGATCGCATATCCCCTAACTAATTATGTCAAAGTAGAAATTGCTATGTAGTTATTGTGTTCTAAGCATTTTTCCTAGTTCATTTAATGTTTGAAAATTATTTCAATAAACAAGTTATGAGTATATTGTGTTTTTTTCTCAACCTCGTTAATAACTGAAATGAATCTCTTTCTCTCTCCTTTACTCTTTTTCTCTCTTTCTATATATATATTTACGAGGATGAAACGCGGAAAATTCTGTGTAGCTTAATTGCCTTTTATATTTTCATAAGTTACTACCTATTTCTACTCACGTATTGAGTACTATTGAAGTAAATACTAGAAATCAATACATAAACTTTAATATCACCTTCTAAAATTTCATGTGGTTACATGAACTGTATATATATACATATATATATATATATATATATATATATATATATATAATAAATTATGAAAGAGATTGTTGTTTGGTTGTGGAATTTATTATACAATCTCTCACATTCTGAAAATCCTATTATAAGTTGCTCGTTGGGTTAGCATTGCTGGACGGCGTCGTCCCTTCGAGTTAAAATCCTACTTGTGAGACATCGGCAAGGGTTATTGACTGGTTGGACGGCCGCGTCCCTTGTCGAGACGAAGTGGGTTCATTTCACAGTCGGATTTCGACGCGGTTTACTTGATCTGTGTTGGTTAATAGAAATTCTTGTGTGCGGGACGTTTGCTCAGTTGGTAGAGTGCTTGCCTCGCATGCAAGAGGCTCGGGTTTCGAATCCTGAGTTCGGATGTGTCTAACTGATGAGCCCAAATGAGGGCGAAACTTGAGTCTTGGACTTCCGGTTCGTTGACTGTCATGGCTCTTGTGAGCTGCGGCGTTGTTTGGCTGTGGAATTTATTATATATATATATATATAATAAAGTTGAACGTCTGTGTGCGTATGTCTTTACACGAATTGACTTCTATATAGTTCATTATTATACAAAACTGGCTACATAAAATCATAGAATAGATATGAAAAATGCAAAATGGGTATGATAAAGTTACCCCCACTAAGGGGATGGGATCCTACAATGATTTCTTAACTTTTATCTGCGCATACGTGCGGGATTTCCCTTTTACTTTCTAAAATGACAGATTTCTAATTCTTAGATATCTTTGTCAGCGCGAGCCAATCGATACGCTCATTGTATTCATACCCTCGGGTTCTACGTTCGATCTTGGCTAAAGTAGTTAGTAATATCTTTTTATTACTACCATGCTGACATAAAAGTTTTACAGTTTACGCACCAGGTTCAAACATAGTATCGCCCAAAATAAACAACTTTACGGCAAGTTTTTCCTTGCCCAAATGGTAAATATCCTGCATAGAACAATTGGTTTCAGCACTTGCGAGAGGGGCGATTATTTTACTTGACGGTATCCGAAATACAAATCGCCTCAGGCAACACACACACACACACACACACACACACACACACACACACACACACACACACACATATATATATATATATATATATATATATATATATATATATATATATCATTCAAACACGGTAAATCGCCTAATAATGGTGGCTTTGAAACTATGGTATGGATATTCGATGCTCACATAAATTATTTTACTCGACGGTATCCGAAATACAAATCGTCTCAGGCATCACACACACACACACACACACACACACACACACACACACACACACACACACACACACACACACATATATATATATATATATATCATTCAAACACGGTAAATCGCCTAATAATGGTGGCTTTGAAACTATGGTATGGACATTCGATGGTCACATAAATGTTGAATTTTGCAATTCTGTGAAATCTCTCAAACATGTTTGCAAATACACAAATAAGAGATCTGATGAAGCCATGTTTTCCTTACAAAAGAGAATATGTTAGAAATGTAGTTTCACAATATAAACTTGATAGATATATCGGCACTAATGAAGAATTTTGGCATATTTTGGGGTTCTTATTCCTCTAATCCAACATCTTTCATTTCATCTAGAAAATAGTCAGAAAGTTTATTTCACAAACAAAAATGCTGCCAAAGTCGCCCTAAATCCAAATGTTATAACTCTTACTGCATTTTTTAAATTGTGTGATATTTTTGCATAAACTCGTATTTATAATCAGGTTCCATTTTATTACACATGGAATAATAACACATGGCACAGGAGAAAACGGTGAACTAATGTTGAGGGTAATTTAGGTTTAAAATTTGACATTACAATTGGAAAAGTTTGCACTGTTGCACCCAAATCACCGTGAATGTTTCTTTTTTAGACTTCTTTTTTCATGAAATACCGACTTCATTTTCTTTTCTAAGAATTATTGATGGACAAACATTTGACACTTACAGGGAAGCTTGTTTCGCCTTTAATTTGTTAAAAGATAACAATAAGTGGAACATAACCATAGCTCGGCTTCAGTGTCACACACACCTATTTCACTAAGAATCCTTTTTGCAATAATTCTCAAAACTTGTGAAATAAGTAACCCATTAGTATTGTGACAGAAATATAAGGATGATTTATCGGAAGACTATGAATATCAGCAACAACAAATATTTCCTGGGATAGAAACAGAATTTAGCGAAGAAATATATTATTTTCTGTTGATTATTATTGAAGAACCATGTAATCGCCATGGGAAGAGAGGAGCTTTGCAAATCTGGGTTACCTGAAACTCATCAAAGTGAAATGAATAACGTACTCACAGATGTTTTGCGAGAAATTTCATATGATATTGATTCGCTGACCAGAATTATCGATGAAAACGTTATGAAACTTTTACCAGATCAAGAAGATGCGTATTGAACAGTTATTGAGCAAGTGACCTATAAGAAAGGAGGGCTATATTTTTTAGATGTACCAAGAGGAACGGGAAAACTTTTGTCATAAATCTATTGCTGGTGAAGTCAGGCAGAGAAAGGAAATATCCTTTGCGTAGGAATCTTCTGTCTGGACAAATTGCTGATACTCCTTTGAAACTTGGAGAAGAACGACTGAATATGATTCGGAAAGGTGAAATAAATGTATCAGAAATATCAATCTTGGTTAACTCAGTTAAAGAACTTATGGAAGAGATTTTGCCATCATTAATTTCAAATTTTATAAATCAAATAAAAGGGTAAGTATGGAAGAGATTTTACCATCATTAAAAGTTCTGGAATTGCTGCAACTTTACTCCCTGGAGATCGAACATCACACACATAATTCAAGCTTCCTTTAAATCTGAGTCCAACTGATAAACCTGTTTGCAACATATATAAAAATTCTGGTATTTCTGAGGTTATCATGTTCTTTAATCGTGTGGGACAAAGTTACAATGTCTCACAAAAAAGCTCTAAAAGCTGTTAATAAAAAACTGCAGGATTTGCGTAATTCCAACGGTGTGATGGGAGGTGTGACTGTAGTGGGTTTAGGTGATTTAGACAAACTTTGACAGTTATTCCCAGGGGAACTAAAGCAGATGAATTAAAAGCATGTTTGCAATCCTCTGTACTGTGGAAACATGCCAAACGTTTAAAACTTCCTAGAAATAGGACAGCACATTTACATAAGAATCTTCTGTCTGGACAAATTGCTGATACCCCTTTGAAACTTGGAGAAGAACGAGTGAATATGATTCAGAAAGGTGAAATAAATGTATCAGAAATATCCATCTTGATTAACTCAGTTAAAGAACTAATTGAAGAGATTTTGCCATCATTAATTTTAAATTTTATAAATCAAATAAAAGGGTAAGTATGGCTCCAAAAATATTGTAGTGAATAGTTTGAATGATAGACTTGTGAAAATGTTGCTAGGAAGTGAGCATAATTATAAATCCAAAGACTTTGTCATAGTAGACAATTGTCCAATTAAATTTTTGAATTCTCTCGAGCCAAAAGGTGCCCCTCCTCATTGTTTCGGTTGCAAATATGTGCCCCGGTCTTGCTTTTGCGCAACCTCTCACCACTAAAGTTATGCAATAGCGCAATTCTCGTTGTCAAGAAATTTATAAGAATGTTTTAGAAGCCAAAATAATTACTGGATGTGAAAAGGTGAAGGTGTTTGTATTCCGCAAATTCCTTTAATACCTTCAAACATGCCTTTTGAGTTCAAACACATTCAGTTTCCCATACGCTTATCATTTGCAATGTCTAAGAGACAAAAGATTAATAACAAATAGAAGACACCATTAATAACAAATATCAGACAAAAGATAAATAACAAATATCAGACAAAAGATTAATAACAAATATCAGACAAAAGATTAATAACAAATATCAGACAATAGATGAATATCAAATATAAGACAAAATATTAATAACAAATATCAGAAAAAGATTAATAACAAATATCAGACAAAAGATTAATAACAAATATCAGACAATAGATTAATAAAAAATATCAGACAACAGATTAATAACAAATATCAGACAAAAGATTAATAACAAATATCAGACAAAAGATTAATAACAAATATCAGACAATAGATTAATAACAAATATAAGACGAAATATTAATAACACATATCAGACAATTGATTAATAACAAATATCAGACAATAGATTAATAACAAATATCAGACAATAGATTAATAACAAATATCAGACAATAGATTAATAACAAATATCAGACAAAAGATTAATAACAAATATAAGACAAAATATTAATAACAAATATAAGACAAAAGACTAATAACAAATATCAGACAATAGATTAATAACAAATATCAGACAAAAGATTAATAACAAATATCAGACAATAGATTAATAACAAATATCAGACAAAAGATTAATAACAAATATCAGACAATAGATTAATAACAAATATCAGACAAAAGATTAATAACAAATATCAGACAAAACATTAATAACAAATATAAGACAAAAGACTAATAACAAATATCAGACAAAAGATTAATAACAAATATCAGACAAAAGATTAATAACAAATATAAGACAAAAGATTAATAACAAATATCAATAGAGACAAAAGATTAATAACAAATATCAATAGAGACAACAGATTTATAACAAATATCAGACAATAGATTAATAACAAATATCAGACAAAAGATTAATAACAAATATCAGACAAAAGATTAATAACAAATATCAGATAAAAGATTAATAACAAATATCAGACAATAGATTAACACCAAATATCAGACCAAAAGATTAATAACAAATATCAATAGAGACAAAAGATTAATAACAAATATCAGACAATAGATTAATAACAAATATCAGACAATAGATTAATAACAAATATCAGACAAAAGATTAATAACAAATATAAGACAAAAGACTAATAACAAATATCAGACAATAGATTAATAACAAATATCAGACAAAAGATTAATAATAAATATCAATAGAGACAAAAGATTAATAACAAATATCAGACAATAGATTAATAACAATATCAGACAAAAGATTAATAACAAATATTAGACAAAAGATTAGTAACAAATATCAGACAAAAGATAAATAACAAATATCAGACAAAAGATTAATAACAAATATCAGACAAAAGATTAATAAAAAATATCAGACAATAGATTAATAACAAATATCAGACAACAGATTTATAACCAATATCAGACAATAGATTAATAACAAATATCAGACAAAAGATTAATAACAAATATCAGACAAAAGATTAACAAAAATATCAGACAATAGATTAATAACAAATATCAGACAATAGATTAATAACAAATATCAGACAATAGATTAATAACAAATATCAGACAAAAGATTAATAACAAATATCAGACAAAAGATTAATAAAAAATATCAGACAATAGATTAATAACAAATATCAGACAATAGATTAATAACAAATATCAGACAATAGATTAATAACAAATATCAGACAAAAGATTAATAACAAATATCAGACAATAGATTAATAACAAATATCAGACAAAAGATTAATAACAAATATCAGACAAAAGATTAATAACAAATATCAGACAATAGATTAATAACAAATATCAGACAATAGATTAATAACAAATTACTAGACAATAGATAAATAACCAATATCAGACAAAAGATTAATAACAAATATCAGACAAATGATTAATAACAAATATCAGACAAAAGATTAATAACAAATATCAGACAATAAATTAATAACAAATATCAGACAAAAGATAAATTACAAATATCGGACAATAGATTAATAACAAATATCAGACAAAAGATTAATAACAAATATCAGACAAAAGATTAATAACAAATATCAGACAAAAGATTAATAACAAGTATCAGACAATAGATTAATAACAAATATCAGACAATAGATTAATAACAAATATCAGACAAAAGATTAATAACAAATATCAGACAATAGATTAATAACAAATATCAGACAAAAGATTAATAACAAATATCAGACAAAAGATTAATAACAAATATCAGACAAAAGATTAATAACAAATATCAGACAATAGATTAATAACAAATATCAGACAAAAGATTAATAACTAATATCAGACAAAAGATTAATAACAAATATCAGACAATAGCTTAATAACAAATATCAGACAAAAGATTAATAACAAATATCAGACAATAGATTAATAACAAATATCAGACAAAAGATTAATAACAAATATCAAACAATAGATGTATAACAAATACCAGACAAAAGATTAATAACAAATATCAGACAAAAGATTAATAACAAATATCAGACAATAGATTAATAACAAATATCAGACAAAAGATTAATAACAAATATCAGACAAAAGATTAATAACAAATATCAGACAAAAGATTAATAACAAATATCAGACAAAAGATTAATAACAAATATAAGACAATAGCTTAATAACAAATATCAGACAAAAGATTAATAACAAATATCAGACAATAGATTAATAACAAATATCAGACAAAAGATTAATAACAAATATCAAACAATAGATTTATAAAAAATACCAGACAAAAGATTAATAACAAATATCAGACAAAAGATTAATAAAAAATATCAGACAATAGATTAATAACAAATATCAGACAAAAGATTAATAACAAATATCAGACAAAAGATTAATAACAAATATCAGACAAAAGATTAATAACAAATATCAGACAAAAGATTAATTAAAAATATCATACAAAAGATTAATAACAAATATCAGACAAAAGATTAATAACAAATATCAGACAAAAGATTAATAACAAATATCAGACAATAGATTAATAACAAATATCAGACAAAAGATTAATAACAAATATCAGACAGAAGATTAATAACAAATATCAGACAGAAGATTAATAAAAAATTTCAGACAAAAGATTAATAACAAATATCAGACAAAAGATTAATAACAAATATCAGACAAAAGATTAATAACAAATATCAGACAATAGATTAATAACAAATATCAGACAAAAGATTAATAAAAAATATCAGACAAAAGATTAATAACAAATATCAGACAAAAGATTAATAAAAATATCAGACAAAAGATTAATAAATTTTATCAGACAATAGATTAATAACAAATATCAGACAAAAGATTAATTACAAATATCAGACAAAAGATTAATAACAAATATCAGACAAAAGATTAATAAAAAATATCAGACAAAAGATTAATAACAAATATCAGACAAAAGATTAATAACAAATATCAGACAAAAGATTAATAACAAATATCAGAAAATAGATTAATAACAAATATCAGAAAATAGATTAATAACAAATATCAGACAATAGCTTAATAACAAATATCAGACAAAAGATTAATAACAAATATCAGACAATAGATAAATAACAAATATCAGACAAAAGATTAATAACAAATATCAGACAATAGATTAATAACAAATATCAGACAATAGCTTAATAACAAATATCAGACAATAGCTTAATACAAATATCAGACAATAGATTAATAACAGATATAAGACAATAGATTAATAACAAATATCAGACAATACATTAATAACAAATATCAGACAATAGCTTAATACAAATATCAGACAATAGATTAATAACAAATATAAGACAATAGATTAATAACAAATATCAGACAAAAGATTAATAACAAATATCAGACAAAAGATTAGTAACAAATATCAATAGAGACAAAAGATTAATTACAAATATCAGACAAAAGATTAATAACAAATATCAGACAATAGATTAATAACAAATATCAGACAATAGATTAATAACAAATATCAGACAAAAGATTAATAAAAAATATCAGACAATAGATTAATAACAAATATCAGACAGTAGATTAATAACCAATATCAGACAAAAGATTAATAACAAATATCAGACAATAGCTTAATAACAAATATCAGACAATAGATTAATAAAAAATATCAGACAAAAGATTAGTAACAAATATCAGACAAAAGATTAATAACAAATATCAGACAATAGATTAATAACAAATATCAGACAATAGCTTAATACAAATATCAGACAATAGATTAATAACAAATATAAGACAATAGATTAATAACAAATATCAGACAAAAGATTAATAACAAATATCAGACAAAAGATTAGTAACAAATATCAATAGAGACAAAAGATTAATTACAAATATCAGACAAAAGATTAATAACAAATATCAGACAATAGATTAATAACAAATATCAGACAATAGATTAATAACAAATATCAGACAAAAGATTAATAACAAATATCAGACAATAGATTAGTAACAAATATCAGACAATAGATTAATAACCAATATCAGACAAAAGATTAATAACAAATATCAGACAATAGCTTAATAACAAATATCAGACAATAGATTAATAACAAATATCAGACAAAAGATTAGTAACAAATATCAATAGAGACAAAAGATTAATAACAAATATCAGACAAAATATTAATAACAAATATCAGACAATAGATTAATAACAAATATCAGACAAAAGATTAGTAACAAATATCAATAGAGACAAAAGATTAATAACAAATATCAGACAAAAGATTAATAACAAATATCAGACTATAGATTAATAACAAATATCAGACAAAAGATTAATAACAAATATCAGACAATAGATTAATAACAAATATCAGACAAAAGATTAATAACAAATATCAAACAATAGATTTATAAAAAATACCAGACAAAAGATTAATAACAAATATCAGACAAAAGATTAATAAAAAATATCAGACAATAGATTAATAACAAATATCAGACAAAAGATTAATAACAAATATCAGACAAAAGATTAATAACAAATATCAGACAAAAGATTAATAACAAATATCAGACAAAAGATTAATTAAAAATATCATACAAAAGATTAATAACAAATATCAGACAAAAGATTAATAACAAATATCAGACAAAAGATTAATAACAAATATCAGACAATAGATTAATAACAAATATCAGACAAAAGATTAATAACAAATATCAGACAGAAGATTAATAACAAATATCAGACAGAAGATTAATAAAAAATTTCAGACAAAAGATTAATAACAAATATCAGACAAAAGATTAATAACAAATATCAGACAAAAGATTAATAACAAATATCAGACAATAGATTAATAACAAATATCAGACAAAAGATTAATAAAAAATATCAGACAAAAGATTAATAACAAATATCAGACAAAAGATTAATAAAAATATCAGACAAAAGATTAATAAATTTTATCAGACAATAGATTAATAACAAATATCAGACAAAAGATTAATTACAAATATCAGACAAAAGATTAATAACAAATATCAGACAAAAGATTAATAAAAAATATCAGACAAAAGATTAATAACAAATATCAGACAAAAGATTAATAACAAATATCAGACAAAAGATTAATAACAAATATCAGAAAATAGATTAATAACAAATATCAGAAAATAGATTAATAACAAATATCAGACAATAGCTTAATAACAAATATCAGACAAAAGATTAATAACAAATATCAGACAATAGATTAATAACAAATATCAGACAAAAGATTAATAACAAATATCAGACAATAGATTAATAACAAATATCAGACAATAGCTTAATAACAAATATCAGACAATAGCTTAATACAAATATCAGACAATAGATTAATAACAAATATAAGACAATATATTAATAACAAATATCAGACAATACATTAATAACAAATATCAGACAATAGCTTAATACAAATATCAGACAATAGATTAATAACAAATATAAGACAATAGATTAATAACAAATATCAGACAAAAGATTAATAACAAATATCAGACAAAAGATTAGTAACAAATATCAATAGAGACAAAAGATTAATTACAAATATCAGACAAAAGATTAATAACAAATATCAGACAATAGATTAATAACAAATATCAGACAATAGATTAATAACAAATATCAGACAAAAGATTAATAAAAAATATCAGACAATAGATTAATAACAAATATCAGACAGTAGATTAATAACCAATATCAGACAAAAGATTAATAACAAATATCAGACAATAGCTTAATAACAAATATCAGACAATAGATTAATAAAAAATATCAGACAAAAGATTAGTAACAAATATCAGACAAATGATTAATAACAAATATCAGACAATAGATTAATAACAAATATCAGACAATAGCTTAATACAAATATCAGACAATAGATTAATAACAAATATAAGACAATAGATTAATAACAAATATCAGACAAAAGATTAATAACAAATATCAGACAAAAGATTAGTAACAAATATCAATAGAGACAAAAGATTAATTACAAATATCAGACAAAAGATTAATAACAAATATCAGACAATAGATTAATAACAAATATCAGACAATAGATTAATAACAAATATCAGACAAAAGATTAATAACAAATATCAGACAATAGATTAGTAACAAATATCAGACAATAGATTAATAACCAATATCAGACAAAAGATTAATAACAAATATCAGACAATAGCTTAATAACAAATATCAGACAATAGATTAATAACAAATATCAGACAAAAGATTAGTAACAAATATCAATAGAGACAAAAGATTAATAACAAATATCAGACAAAATATTAATAACAAATATCAGACAATAGATTAATAACAAATATCAGACAAAAGATTAGTAACAAATATCAATAGAGACAAAAGATTAATAACAAATATCAGACAAAAGATTAATAACAAATATCAGACAATAGATTAATAACAAATATCAGACAAAAGATTAATAACAAATATCAGACAAAAGATTAATAAAAAATATCAGACAATAGATTAATAACAAATATCAGACAATAGATTAATAACCAATATCAGACAAAAGATTAATAACAAATATCAGACAATAGCTTAATAACAAATATCAGACAATAGATTAATAACAAATATCAGACAATAGATTAATAACAAATATCAGACAATAGATTAATAACAAATATCAGACAATAGATTAATAACCAATATCAGACAAAGATTAATAACAAATATCAGACAATAGCTTAATAACAAATATCAGACAATAGCTTAATAACCAATATCAGACAAAAGATTAATAACAAATATCAGACAAAAGATTAATAACAAATATCAGACAAAAGATTAATAACAAATATCAGACAAAAGATTAGTAACAAATATCAATAGAGACAAAAGATTAATAACAAATATCAGACAAAAGATTAATAACAAATATCAGACAAAAGATTAATAACAAATATCAGACAAAAGATTAATAACAAATATCAGACAAAAGATTAATAAAAATATCAGACAATAGCTTAATAACAAATATCAGACAATAGATTAATAACAAATATCAGACAATAGATTAATAACAAATATCAGACAAAAGATTAATAACAAATATCAGACAAAAGATTAATAACAAATATCAGACAAAATGATAGTTTGCAAGTCGTTTTATAAAAAAAAAATGTTTAATTGCCAATCGTTTAATTAACTAATGATTGTTTGCAAGCCGTTTAATAAACTAATGCTTGTTTAATTGCGAATCGTTTAATAAACTTATGATTGTTTAATTGCGATCATTTAATAAACTAGTGATCGTTTGAAAGTCGTTTAATAAACTAATGATTGTTTAATTGCAAGTCGTTTAATAAACTAATGATGGGTTGCAAGTCGTTTAATAAACTAATGATTGTTTAATTGCATATCGTTTCATAAACTAATGATTGTTTGCAAGTCGTTTCATAAACTAATAATTGTTTAATTGCAAACTGTGTAATAAACCAATGATTGTTTGCATGTCGTTTAATAAACTAATGATTGTTTAATTGCAAGTCGTTTAATAAACTAATGATTGTTTGCAAGTTGGTTAAAAAATTAATGATTGTTTAATTGCAAGTCGTTTAATTAACTAATGATTGTTTAATTGCAAGTCGTTTAATAAACTAATGATTGTGGCAAGTAGTTTAATAAACTAATGATTATTTAATTGCAAGTCGTTTAATAAACTAATGATTGTTTGCAAGTTGGTTAAAAAATTAATGATTGTTTAATTGCAAGTCGTTTAATTAACTAATGATTGTTTAGTTGCAAGTCGTGTAATAAACTAATGATTGTTGCAAGTAGTTTAATAAACTAACTATTATTTAATTGCAAGTCGTTTCATACACTAATGATTGTTTGCAAGTCGTTTCATAAACTAATAAGTGTTTAATTGCAAACTGTGTAATAATCCAATGATTGTTTGCATGTCGTTTAATAAACTCATGATTGTTTAATTGCAAGTTGTTTAAAAAACTAATGATTGTTTGCATATCATTTAATAAACTAATGCTTGTTCGCAGGTCATTTAATAAACTAATGATTGTTTACTTGCAAGTCGTTTAATAAAGTAACGATTGTTTGCAAGTCGTTTAATAAACTAATGATTGTTTAATTGCAAGTCGTTTAATAAACTAATGATTGTTTGCAAGTCGTTTATGCTCCAACTTTTGAATCAAGGAACTACGATTTTACAAGTGAGATTCTCGAAAGTGTTACAGGACTTTTAAACTACCTTCTGCATCTTTGTATAAAACCTCCCAAAATGATTTAATGATCGGAGGTAAGTGTTTCTATAATGAGGATTAAGCTCATTTTTTGAATAATAGAAAGTGCTGGGCATATTTCTCCTCATCATATCTAACTAAATATATATGTAAGTCCCTGTTTATATTTTTAGTGTATCTTATGCATCCTTTTTTGTTCTGGTGATTGCGTGACAATCTTCTAAGCAATTCTACAGTTGTATATTTTACAGGTTGGTAATTTAAAGCATTTACTTTTTAATTTTGATTATTGAAACGTATCACTAAAATTGAGATTGCGCTAAAGAATTCCCCACAAGTTGGAACAATTCTCCACAGTGAAAGGAACACCTTTGTCACATAATTTCAATAATTTCAAGTTACTTCTGACATGTTTAATATTGCCTTGCATTACTTGGTGTTTCATTCTCTATGCAATTCAGAAATTAAAATGGGTCAATGGATGTGGATAACAGACTCCTCGGGGTTTTCCTGCTTTTTTAAGAACATTATTTTGTTTGCCACACTAAACTACGAATGCCAACAAAGTTGATATAACAAAAAATACACATTTTCGCAAAAGTTTACTTTTACTTTCATCATATCTTGCTTTAGTTTTGATACCCCAAATTTTACGCTGTCTCTTTACACCCACTCCTTTTCATAATCTTTCATGAATCAGAATCCATTTAATGAAATCAGTTTATGAACCCAGTCAACAACGGGTACTTCTGATAGTATATATATATATATATATATATATATATATATATATATATATATATATATATAAATTATATAAATTGTTCATCTGTTGGTTTTATTCTTTATTGCTTCCGCCTTTCTATCTCTCTCTCTAGCTTATATTTTATATCCGATTCTATTTTTCTCTCTTCCTTATTTTCATGTTGTTTTCAGATCTTTCTTTCATTCGCTTTTTCGTATCCAATCATCCGTGTTCATCTTCTCAACCCCTCCTCCAACCCTCCTTCCTATTTCGCTTTCCCGTTCCCCCCTTTCTCTTACTCTTCCGAACCCCGCTTCAAATTTTGCCGATCGTTTATTCAACATGGCGGCCCGACGAGAAGTCGAATTGAAGCTCCTTGCAGCTTTTTCGCTCGTTTTTTTTTATTCACTTTTTTTCTTTTCATTTATAGCCATTGCCCGCGTCGCCATAATGGTTCGCCGAAAAGTGTTTTCATGTTTGCATTGATTAGTAAAGAGCGTTTGGACATTGGAGAAATCAATCACGCCGCGTATCCCTCCCCCACCTAATGCTCTCTCTCTCTCTGTATTCTCTCTCTCCCTCTCCTTCTCTCACTTTTTTCTCGCAGTATCTCTTTTTGATCGCTGGCTTTTGTTTAACAAGTAGAAGCGGTCGATGGGAGGTCCGAGTTTGGCTTCAGCAAGAATCAGATGAAAACATAAAGAGGTTGAATAGAACGACGTTTTGAGCAGGAGTTTTTTTTGTGCATGCATGCATTTATATTTGTCCATATGTGTATGCGTGCGTGTGATATATATATATATATATATATATATATCGAGAGAGAGAGAGAGAGAGAGAGAGAGAGAGAGAGAGAGAGAGAGAGAGAGAGAGAGAGAGAATATGAACATCGGGGAAAATTGATGGAAGAGAAATAATCACCTGTCGATCTTTATTAGTGTTGCATCCCCATTTGTCAACCAATTTTTCCCAAATATAAAACAATAACCATAAAATACAGATTAACTCAAAGAATACGAAAATATCTACGGAGCCAGTAACTTTTCTTTTCCAAACGCAATCAGCATGCCTGAGGACAGTCGAAGGCTAATCTGACCGGAACGTTGCAAAAATAACACTCAAGATGAGAACTATAGTTCGATCAGTACAAGTAATATACATAATCAGGCCTCATCTAAAAAATCCAGAATTTTAAAAATAACTTCAACTTTTAAAATTCTGAAGAAAAAAAGAAGCAGAATAAGAGAAAGAATATTAAAAAAAAACAAATATAGAAGAAAAAGATAGATGGGTAGAAAAGCCAGAAAGAGACCAAGAATAAATGAGGGATTACGCTATTCTAAAACAATATCAAGATATTTCTGATTCTTTCCCTTACGTTTAACGCATTGTACAATGGGATCAAAATGGCTACATACATCTAATGCATCCAAAACTAAACTACTATTATTTTACCACCAAAGCTAAAATTCCTAACGGCCTCAATTGCTTGACAAACTTTTTGGACTGACCTTCACTGACCTTCATTCATGACATGAACTGGAAGACCTATATAAGATCCGCTGTGGAAATTGCTGGAAAAAATAGTGCTGTAGAAATTATCCCCACACAATCATCGATCGGTACAAAACCAGCTTCGAGATCTAGTGGGCAATGACCTTTTCGTATTTCTAGTTCTTTTCCCTTGCAGAAGAAACGTTGCGAATATATTTCTGTCGTTATCTTACGGTAGATGCTCGACTAGGCTTTAATCTATTGTTCTCCTCTCTACAAAGCATTCACAATAAGTACCCGTCGAACAACAACTGTCAACAATTAAAAAAGATGTAATTCATACATTTAATTAAAGCAAAGTTACTATAAGATTGACAAAAACGTTCTTGCGATTTCAAACTTTAAAATTCAAATATAACATATCTCGGCTCAAACAAATATTTATTAATCGAAATGAACACCATCAGAATCCAAACATATTTTCCAACGCAAAACAAATGTATTTATTCCAGTAACGTAAAAGATCTTGCTTTCTGGTGGTGATAAAGTCGCTGAAGGCGTTTTTGTTATCACTTAGGTTTTTAAAGCATTTCTCACATAGAAAGTTGTCGAAATGCTTGAAAAAGTGGGAGTCGGTACGTGAGAGGACTGGAGAGTATTTTGTAGCTCAATTCGTTCAACTTCTGCAAGGTTGGTTTAGCAAAGTGCGGCCAGGAATTATCGTGGAAGAAAATTGGGTCTTTTTTGGTGGGTGTTGTTGTCGAAGTTTCTGATGCATTGCATATATTTGTTGACAATACTTTTCCACCGTAATGGTTTCGCCTGCATAAAAAAAAAAGACTGTAATGGATGAGACCAATCGCAGACAACAGTCAGCATAGCCTTCTTTTGTATGGGCCTCTGACTTTATTGAAGTGTCGTGGAACTTCGTCGACGACTAACCCCTCTGCTGAGCATCGTCGATTGTCGTAAAGAACAAACTTTTCATCAAAAGTCACAACCCAGTCAAAAAAATGGATCTTTCTTATTGCATAAAAGATGGGAAGATGATGTTCAATTCGTGAGGCCCCCATTCATCAAGTTTTTTTTTGTCTTTCCAATCTCTCTCAAGTGGTGGGAAATCGTCGTATACGTAATGTTTAATTTAGAAGCAAGTTCTCGAGCAGTTGTATATGGGTTGGTTTCGACTAAGACTCTTAATTGATCGTTGTCAACATCCGATGGGCGACCACTACGCTCACTATCTTACAGATATCTATATGCTGTGCATTTTTTTTACATGTAGGTCACTACTTATCAAGGCCCGGAAGCCACTCGGGATAAGGGTTATTGTGTATACAATAATCATTGAGATAATATCGTAGTAATCATTAGTATTGGAGATTTGATAGTGTCTTACTTAAGGGGGCGGTTTATCAGGAATGTGTTTATGTTGGACTTGAAGACATCCAAGTTGTAGTCAGGTGGGAAGCAGGCAAACAGAAGAGAGTCTAAAGTCGTGCACTTCTAAGAAAGAAGCTCTGCTCATGGAATCTACGTTTGGATTTAGGCACAGATAAAGAGTGGGGAAAATTAATGACAGTAGTATCAGCCAGACGGGTGTTTTTCGTGGTGGTTCCTGAGCCAAACGGTTCGTTGATATCATGCGCTGATTTAGCGGCTTTTTGGCCTAGCTTGAATTGAAAAGAGAAAATTGTGAGAATTTTCTTTTTATATCTTGTATTTAACGTTCTAAAAACAGGAATAAGTGTTTTAAAAAAATTGTAATTTAAATGATTATATAGATCGGAAAATGCTCTTTAAGATGACATATAAAGTAACGGTATCATAACGAAAGATTATTTGGACATACATCATTTGAAATTACAATTAAAAATTCGGCAAGAACTTTCTTCTCAATATTGTACTCGTTGATGGTAGATTTGCGAATTCATAATAATCTCATTTTTTTTGTTTTGTTTTAGTCTTCTTATTTTTTGTTTTTGTGGGGATGGGGCATTCTACCCGATTCCAGACAATCACTCACCTTTTCAGTTACTCTAACCAAGAGATCTTTTAAAGATTTTAATCGTTCCTTTGAGTGTAATTGTTTGTATTTCTCTTTCATTTGGTTCTCTTGGGTTTTCAACATAACGTTTTTGAAATTCATTTCACGAGTCCGGTTGCTCCTATAATCACTGGAATCATGGATATCTTTTTCAGATTCCAGTTTCTTTGCGTATCGCATATAAGGTCTTGGTATTTTGCTGTCTTCCTCACTCTCAGCTCAGTTGCACCAGCATCTTTAGAGACACTTCTTTTATCTAGGATTGCTACCTCTCCCTCATATCCCATATCGCTATATCAGGCTTAACAGTTCCCTTTTCTTTGTATATAGCTGTAGGAATTTCATAATTATAATAGCTTATCTGGACGCCCGGCGTTGTCCGGTCATACAATACGCTTAAACATGATATTTTAATTTATACAAATTGCGTATATATTATTATAAAATAAATCCTCTATTGAATATTATATATTACAATGAATAATTTTCCCGGTGGACTAATACGCAAATTAAAAAAAAATAATGATGATAATGTCGTTCATCATATTCCGTCTGTGTTTGTTTACAATATCATGTCAGCTGATATTTGGGCTTTAAGATCTTAAAAATAGTCTTTCTTCTCTTATGGAAAAAAGAAGTTTTACAGGGGAATATTTAAAGTTACACCGACCAATGTAACATCGGAGTAACGTAAAATATTCCCCTGTAAAAATTATTTTTTTCTATAAGAGAAGAAAGACTGTTTTAAAATTGTATTTTTTCATACTTCTCGGGGAGATTGCTGTACAAAACATATATAACACTGCAAAAAATATAAATCACCTTTGTGTAAAATTTGCAAAAGATAATCTCAGCTGTTTCGGAACCTATGAGGAAGGAACCAACACGCACACAAAGTGACTTTTATATAATAGTAGAGATAGTGTATGACTTATTGGTACGTAAATAACCACATAAATTTTTATTTGATTCCATCGTTGACAACAGCGTTAATTGGATCGACTACACTTCTCAAGAAAGAAGTAATATTCAACATTGTCAAATAGAAAATGTGTTTTTAAAGTCAAATTTTAAGTTAATGTGACATTTCGTTATTTATTTTTTAATCGTCTATATTTAAAACCTACAATTATTGTTTGTCACATGCGGATGCAAACAGATTGAAGGCACAGCAGAATGACTCATACATATACAACTACCTCCACACTTCACTATTCGAAAATAATAATTTTAAACTCCTAAAATTCCGACTATACTCATTCTATTATTCAGGAATACACACATTCTCATAGAAAAAAACGAACACGTCAAACCTTATCCAATATGGCCGCTCAATCTACATGAATCATTACTTTTATGCATATTAAACCAAATAAAATTTTACCACGTTCATATCATAACTTTACGTAGTTATACCTTCACTTTTTACTACATACACATTATCGGCACGCATTGTTTTAAATCAATTATAATTTCCTATATCACGACCGCAATGACGCATTTCGCCTTGACACTGTCTTTTTCTACTTCCGGTAGAACTATAAACAAATATGATTTATTATAAAGGTTTTTTTAAAGGTTTCACTAACAAATGTAGAAAATGCAGATTTTTAAAGACAATTATTTTTTTCCTCTAACGTTTGGTTTTGACACCTTAAGGCTCAACAAAGAATCGAAATTGCTTGTGATACAGTGCAGTATTATATTAGCATGTCGAGACAATACAACAATTAGATTGTGGAAAATGTGAATTTACAGCTTGAAATGTTGAATTAGGAATTTAACTCAGAAATAAAACAAAGTTGATTGAAGAATTTTTGGAGTAGTTGTGGAATTTGTCTATAAATAAATAGATTTTGGCTTACGTGAGGGGTCACCTATTTGTGTCCTTGGACATGTGATTTGTTCTACTTTGCTGACGTAGTAGTTAGTCAGCAGAGATAAAGCAATTGGCGAGAAACGCGGAAGCGAACGAACCTGTAGATGACTCTGTTGGAAGCAGCTAGGGGAAGAACCAGTGAAAATGTAGAAAGAGACTCAGCGTGCAAAACTGTTAAAATTCCTAAATTGTCTTTATTTTATTTCTGAATTAAATTCCTGGCTTAAAATTTCAAGCTGTGAATCCACATTTTTCAAAAGCTAATTGTCTAATCTTTCTAATAAAAATAATAATCAACCAGGTTACTCGACGTTGCTTCGGCATGCTAATATTATAATAAAATAGAACACTGCTAATTTTTTATGAATTAGACACAAAAATTATGAGAAAAATCAAAACGAAATTGTGTGTGCACGAACCAAATATATGTAATGCAAGTTAAATCCAAGGTAGCTGATAAGCGGCTTGGTTCCCACCAATTTTGGCAAATAACAAATAGGATCCTGAACAGAAACGTGCGTTCTATCCCAACCATTATCAATGGACCAGAGGTCATCTCGTCAGCATCAGACAAGGCCAAACTATTTGCAAATGAATTTGCAGCTAATTCTACCCTATGCGACGAAGGCCATCAACTCCCCATATTTCCTCTTATAACACAGAACACGCGAGGTAACATACAAATATCCGTGCATGAGGTCGCCAAGCTAATCAAGAACCTTGATTCCAGCAACTGGCGCTGACGGCATCCCAATTATAGTGTTAAAAAAGCTTCAACCAGAACTTGCTCCCATACTTACAAAACTGTTTAAGCGCTGCCTTAAGGAGAAGTGCTTTCCGACTCCCTGTATTTAAGAATTCAGGTGATAAGTCATCTCCCTCTCAGTACAGACCAATA
>NC_136490.1:25149682-25422182 GCF_053919585.1 Euprymna scolopes | reverse complement strand
TTAATACTTTGTAAAGAGATTTGCATATTGAGATAGATAAATAGTTAGCTAGCTAGCTAGCTAGCTAGATAGATAGATAGAAAGAAAGAATAATCGCTATGATTTTTCTGGATTTTTGAGATGGGGATTGATTATTCGTATTATTTGAATTCTTCAGACTACTGTTCTCATTAATTTATTTATTGCGGAGTATTATCCTCATCCTTATTAGTTGTTGTTTCACAACGTTTCGGCCAACTATTCCGCTGGCCCTCGTCAGGATAATAGTCTGCAATAAATAAATTAATAAATAATACTCATTTCAATGATGAATTCCAATTATATATATATATATATATATATATATATATATATATATATATATATATATATATATTCCAATTATATATATATATATATATATTCCAATTATATATATATATATATATATATATTCCAATTATATATATATGTATATATATATATATATATATATATATATATATATATATATATATATATATATATATATACTATTCTCATTTTCTATGCTATTTTCAGAAACGTTTCGCTCGATGTAACCTTTTCAGGTGTATCTTGTCGAACTCGGTAATCTTTCTGTCTAACTTGGGGAATATTTTTGTCGAACTCTGGAATATGCACGAAATTACAAACGGAAATACTCCACGGTGGTGACATGCTCCGTTCCGTCAGTCATGACTCGGTAGAAGTCTGAGTAATCTGTAATTATGTTTTGGGTGTCGTTCGCTCTAAAGTTTAAACCTTCAACCTCCAGAAGAGTGTAATTTACAACGGATTTTGCCAAGAACTCTATCCACTACGCCACAGGTCTACAAATTCGACAAGATATAATCGAAAGAGTTCGGAGGTTACATCGACCGAAAGATTATGCAAAGAACACCCAAGACGAGAATAGTAGTCCGAAGAATGTAAATAATTCGAGCCTTATAAATTACAGGGTGAAACAATAAAATTGTTACCCTAAAAACAACAACACTACGTATTTATTTTAAAACTTTTATTGAAAAATCAATTCAAGTAGCTTGATTATGTAGAAGCTGACATCTATTCAATGTAGTCGCCTTCAGTCTCAATCACCGCCTAGATATGGGTCCGGAACTGGGAGCATGCATTTTCCATTTGATGTTGCAGGAGGTCATGTTGACGTATAACCAAACAAAATAGTCCAGCGGGTTCAGGTCGAGAGAGAAGGGGGCAGTGAGAGAAGGGTGCAAAGTCGTTGCACTCCTTCTGAAGCCAAGCCTTAGTCTCTTTGGACATGGCCAGCGTTGAGTCCTGCTGCCACACCCAGGATCTGCCAGCGGCCACCTGATCGCACCAGAGGATCACCACACTCTACAGCATATCTAAGTATACCTTGGTGCTGACTTTCAAGCCGACTCCAAATATGTGAGGTGCCATAATGTGAACCTCACTTGAAACCACACCAAAGACCATAACCGTGAGGGCATCCGATGCGTTGAACTGTGCTTTCAAGTATTAAACCGTCCGGATTTGCATTTTGATGGTGCTGACAATGGCCCTGATGTCATAACTTGGATTGGTAAAGAGCACGAGTTTACAGCGGGCCATCTCCGATCTTGCTCGTTGAACATTGTGTCACTTTCGGGCATGATAGAAGGCTCTTATCGCTCTTGAGATTCGTACACACCTGGCCAACTAGTAGATAGTCTGAAAAAAAAAAGAGAAAGAAAAAAGAAAACCGGTTTTCATCAAACAGAAATGGAATCATGCTGTCTTTTCTCTGGCGAAAATTTTATCGTTCTACTTTGTAGATGATTCTAGTGTTGTTTTCGCCGATATTTTTTCTAGTCATTATTACTTTTGGAACGCCTCTCATGGATTATTATTTAGGATATTAATTAGTTTATGAAAGTTTTTCAATAAAGTTCCGCTAATCAACCAACATCCGCGTCATGTAACTTGGAGCAAAGATGCTTGGCACATACCAAGTCGAGGATACGTTCTCAGCAATCAGTTCGACAGTGTCTAAGTAATGTTTGATTAGGTGATGACCTTTCGTTTGTCAAGATGAGATGTTTCTGTGTAGTTCTTGAATGTCCACCCTCCTGAGAAGGAGTTAGTTTATTTTTTATTGTCTGAAGCACCCCTACTGCGGAATATAGTTCAATCATTTTTTACGGCTTGAGTGACACACCTCTTGTGCGCTAGCTTATCAATTCGCATCTTTTGACCTTGTGTCACAGTTTATTGACGTGCGCGCGCGTGTGTGTTAAGGAGTTTAATACCAAGCCTTTTGGATAGGCTAGTAATAAGTAAACGACCATTATTTTGACGGATTTCTTTCCATGTTTTTCGCAATAATCTTCAAAATTGTGCTTTTGAAGACGGTTTCAGATACTTTTTTTTTTCCAGTGCTTCAGCATAATACGGCGCTGAAGTATTTGATAGGATCTAAATCATGCGACAAACTTAATTACATAAGATTTTTAATCCCATTTTGATGCAATGAATCTTGTGTTTTAGTGGTGTGTTAAGAACCCCACTTATGCATAAATAAGTACATATATTTGATTATTACTTCCGTCAATAATTGTATTTCGGATGTTCTTAAAAGAGTATCAATAATTTGTATTATTTGGATGAGTCGTATTACGGTGTTCACCTTGAATATTATTCTTACAACGTTTCGGCCGATGTAGTATATTCTTTAGGTACATCTTTCTGAACTCATGAATCTTTATGTCGAACGAAACCCTTTATTTAATCAACGGTAGGTAATATGTTCACGTTCCGTCAGCCATGACTGCGTAGAAGACATAAGTAATTCACAATTGTGTTTGGAGTCTCGCTCGCACTGAAGATTGTACATCTAACCCCCAGAAGAGTGTAATTTACAACCGAATTTTACCAAGTACTTTATCAACTATGCCACGAGTCCGCAAAGATCGTTCGAAATTCCGGGCAGATTTCTGAGTTTGACACAAAGATTCCCGAATTTGTCAAGATACACCTGAAGAAGGTCGGAGGTTACATCACCGAAACGTTGTGAAAAGAACAAAAAGGATGAGAACAGTAGTCTGAAGAATCAA
Organism: Euprymna scolopes; assembly: GCF_053919585.1. NCBI lineage: Eukaryota > Metazoa > Mollusca > Cephalopoda > Sepiida > Sepiolidae > Euprymna > Euprymna scolopes. Next base: position 25,419,108 of record NC_136490.1, on the reverse strand, counting down.
AGTAATACGATTGATTCGTAAATATTTGAAGTTGATGATAAAACACGGATATTATTTTTTTAGCGAGAAAACAAATGAACAATTATATGAGCATATCGATCCGCAAGGCGGTGGTGATTAAAACAGATTAGTTAAAAATATTTAAAACACTTTTTTAACATGATAATTGGTGGTAGCGAAGGATCACTTGAATCCGTTGCAATTTCTGCCATCAATCCATGAAGATTTACACTCATGTCTAAACATTCGTGGGGTCAATTTTGGAATATAGCGCCACCATAGATGTTTGTCGTTTTCCCACCAAACCCTGACTTATACATTACCGCGAAAAGAAATACAAGTTTAATTTCAAATGAATACAAAGCACATATTCAATGTCGACACTGAAATATTTCAATGTTTCTCACGTGCGGAAAGTGAACATTTCTTTCAAATGTAACTGAACCCGATATTGCGATGGAATTTTAACACAACTGCCGCTCTGCGTACAATAAATAGCCATTATCTCGTTGACCCTTGGTACCAAAATGGTTAGTTAAAGAGTTCTACCGTATATTTGTTCTCTCGATGAATTAGAAATGCGCGTGATACTCATGGAGAATTCATAAACTTTTTTGAAATTAAATAAATTGAAATCATTCAAAGACGGTAGTGTTTTTGAATATGTGGTTGAGTGGCAATCTTAGTAATTTAGAACTACTTTAACGCTTGACCGCGCATTTATTTTCCGACAAAATTTCAAACAATTATTACAGTTTATAGATCACCTTCTCAGCTACATTGTGAAATTTATTTTTCAATTTTCGTTCAGTAAAAGTTATGATGAATTTAGTAATGTTTAAAATCGTAAAAAGTCGTAAGGAGGTGAGCAACGGTCACTTCAGCGACTAGTGTTGCTACTAATTCACTACTGTTGGGAAAAAAGAATTAACAAATGAAGCAGACAGAATGAAAGCAGACGAGTACCGTACATTGTTTTATTTGCATATGTGTATGTTATGTTTATGGGGGCAAAAAAATGAGACTGAAATTAAACAAACAACAATTAAATTTACTGGAAGCCTGCAAAAATCATGGATTACAATAGACAAGTGCGAGCATGAAAAGTAATATGATTATGATTTAAACATGGAAAAGTAAAGGGCTCGTTGTTAAAACTGGAAAAGAAAAGACAAGATATTCTAGTAATAAATATAATAAATTTATAACTTAAGATATTGCAGCATTAAGAATTGATTATATAATGTTAAATTGAAATTGGGTAGGATTGAAACCGCTATCTTCAGACAATGCTTACCTGGAATAGTAATGATTCAACGTCTCGCTACCCAAAAGGCGATCAGAGGATTAGTTGGCAAAACTGTGATGAGACGATAACTATGGAAGGCAGTAATTACTGAGGATACAATGAAGAGATTCAGCATTCGTATCCCGTCGCGGTTAACCACCTGACGGAGGTCAGAAGAATAGTCTGCCGAAACGTCGTGAACCAACAACTATATAGATGAGAATAATAGTCCGCAAATAAATAAATAAACAAAAAAACAGCATTTAGTTTTGTAAAATTTCAAATTAGAATAAAACACAGTTAAAGTTTGTATTATTTGCGCTAATCAAACTAATGTTCTAATCTTGGATAATGGTTACACACCGTTTAGGTCGATGTAACCTCTAACATTCTTCAGGTGTATAACTCATCATGTTTAATATTGGGAAAAGAGTTAACTGTATATTTCCGAAGTTTCGTATTTATGTTCTAGTTAAAAGTAAAATTATTAAAATTAAATTAATAAAAATTACCAGACAGAACAATAGGAGATATTATTTGTGAAATATTTATTATTCATGTCAAAAAAGGGGGGGGGCTAAAGTTTAATTTGATCCATTAAAAAATCATAATTTCTTAAAAACTTAATTCATAAAAATAATGCATGCAGTTGTTCCTCATTTCCAAAACTCAGTACTGTAATAATAGCAAAGTATTTAGTTTAACTTGTTAAAATAAATACATATAAAATGTTGCCTTTTACATTTCGTATTTATTTATAAAAAAAACATATTTATGAATATCGCCACATTACATATGCGAAAAAGGATCTCGTACGGACTTCACACAGTACACGCATATAAATAACTTTCATTAATTTCTCAGATTGCACTTTTTTTATATGTTTGACTTTCTATGGAAAATAAGCGTTATCAGTTTCTCATGACACCTAAAGTTTGAAGAGAATACATAGCTGCGAGTGTTAAGTTAAGCCGCGTTTATTAATATTATTGCCAATAATATGCTTCTCAGGTCACATATAGCGCTAGTATATAGAATGCAATTTATTTTATGCATATTGTTTTTAGTTAAACATGTCACCATTATTAATTTATAAATTTTCGTTCATATTATTAAAGTATCATTTATATTTACGAGCTTTTTATATTTATAAACGATTTCTTCAGTCAACAGGAAAGAGAGCCATCTTCCATCATAATAATGCGTGTCATCGCACAGGACAACTGACCAAAGATGCTGCGATTAGGAACTCTTGCTCCATCCTGCATATTCTCCTGACCTAGCTCCCTCGGATTGCCCTTATTTCGAGAATTACGCAATCATTTAGATGGCCTTGCGTTAACATAACGAGAGGAGATGGAACATGAGTTAGGTCATATTTCACATCAAAACAAACATACTTTACAAGCGGTGCATTCATAAGCTCGTTGACAGATGGAATAAAATTATGGGGATGAAAAGTCGTTATTATGAATAAAGATTTTTAAGAAGTACACTGTTTATTAATTTTCAAGATGACATTTTAAATCGAAAAAAAAAACTTTGCCTCGATTAAATAGGTCTTAAATTTGATAATGAACAGTCGATTGTGACAATTCCATATTGACGTACACTATCCTCAGAAAGGAGACAATACGTGATAGGATTATCTCATGAGAACAAAACAGATAGTACACTACTATGATAAAAAAGGTGGCGGTAATGCTTGGAAGGATGGCTTCATAACGAACGAACATATATTACATTAACTCCTAAAAAAGGTGGGAATACCTGACTAAATTATCTTATGATAACAAAAAAACATACTACGATACCCACGACCCAAAACGAAATGATGAGGTAATACCTAAAATGATGATCTCATAACATATACTATACTATGCTTTCAAAAGGAGGAGATAATGATTGAAAGTATGGTTTCCTGACAGATGAGCACATACTAAATTATACTAAAAGGAGATAAAGCCTGGAGGGATCGTTTCCTAGTAACTAAAAAATATTACATTAATCCTTGAAATGAGCGTCGAGAGATATTACAATACTATATCGATAGAAGAAATAGTATAGTGTAACATCAGACACGTACCAAAAAGCCATTAATAATAGATTTCTACATTACGTGTGTATGTGCGTATTAGCTGTTATATTTTATTGTGTATTGTAGAGTGCAAGAGTAAATGAAAGACAAATAGATGAAAAAGATATCATTTGTTTCTTTTCCCGCTTCCTTTAATAATGGCACTTAAGTGCAATCGACTAATAACGCCATCTTTTTTTTCTTAAAAAAACCACAAAAAAAAAAACAAAACAAAACAAAACAAAAAAAAACAAAAAAAAAACGGACATATTGACTCAAACGTATTTCAAATAAGTATCTTATATAAGTTAATTTCCTGTCAGGATTTCCTTTGAACTTTGATGATATGATCTCTTTGATTTAGACTATATATATATATATATATATATATATATATATATATATATATATATATATATACAGATAGATTGATTAATAAACAGAAGTGAACGAAGCGTTGTAGGTGTGTATAAAATTAAAAAAATCTCTCTCTGGGTCCCTAATATATATATATATATATATATATATATATATATATATATATATATATATATATATATATATATATATATATATATATAAAGAGAGAGAGAGAGAGAGAGAGAGAGTGAGAGAGAAAGATAATATATATGTATATAATATATATGCATTAATATTTATTCATGCAAATATGTACAAGCGTTGCTACACTTGCATGGCAATGTTTCGATGTGTAGTTATTAATAACTAAGATTTCTTCAGCTAAAATGATTTTTCTATTTTTTAAATATGAACACCTGCATGAAATACTAAATGCAAATCATTTAATATCCTTAAAAATTATACCTAGAATATCAAGCCCCAATGAAATACATATAGCACCCATAACGGGAACAGCATCTAATTTTAAAAGAGAACCCTTATATGAATTCAAATCATAATTAAATCAAGTTTTAATTCCAAGGGAAGCTCCATGATCTCATAAAACAAACTAAAGTAAATGGTGATATATCCTCCTCATAGCAACGCCATCTCCGTTAATTATAGAGATAAGAGTAATAAGAATAGAGCCTACATCGTTCTTCCTAATAATCCTGTATTTATTTTCTCATAAAAACAATTCAAAACTGACATAAAAATAGTAATACAAACATTAACCCCTTTCTTACCTACTCGCTAAAGAAACTTCTTAACTCTAACCCTGACCCTTATTCTAATCTCATACATGTGTTCTTTTTCTCATGTTTGGCATTTTTCAATGAATTTCAAATCTTCACGTTTCTTAAGTTGACTCGAACGAAACCGTCGTTTTTATCATTTATTTATTTGTTTACATTGAGTTTTACTTTGTTTTTAACACACACACACACACATACATACATACATACACACACACACACATATATATATATATATATATATATATATATATATATAACAGAAATAGGAAAATATATGATGAAAAATAAAACTTCAATATTTATACATCTAATTCAAACAAGAAAAGTGTACCAGTAAAAATACTTAATACATGCATTTTCAAAGGTATGCACTTTTCTTCCGAGAATAAAAAAAATGTTAATGGTAAGCATACATTTAAATATACATATATATGTATGTATATATATGTATATATATGTATATGTATGTATATATATATGTATATATATACATATATATTGATATATATGTATATATATATATATGTATATATATACAGCCTTTGAGATTTGAAAAAAACATCACTCGACCGCCGGTCGAGTGTGAGGGAAAATTTACTCGCCCCAAAATATTTTTACTCGTCCCACTTTATGTCTTTGTTTTAGTTAATGATAGTAAATAATTTTACAACAATTCGATTAATTTTTCTTCTTTATTCTTAATAAAAATATCAACAAACTATTCTTCCGATACCCAAATTATATTGTAAAATTTCATACAAAAGTTAAAATATCTAGCCTAAATCGTGGGTGTTGAAAAAAAGTGTTACGAAATCTTCACGTATTCATAATTGTGGACTGAAATCTCCTGGTACGAGATCTCCGTGGCCCGAAGTCTCCGATATTAAAAAAAAAGAAATGTCATTAAACTGAAATGAAATAGATTTCTTAGAAAATCGGCCTGGTTTAATATGTTTAAAATTAAAACGGTCAATTTTTTTTTGTAATTTATGGAAAAAAACTTTGATATAGAACAGAAATGGGTCTCTTTTGTTTCTATTAAAACAAAGAATTCACCTCGGAACAACATTCTAAAATGTAGAATATTATTTTTAAAATTAGGTATCGATGATTTTTTTAAAGTTGCGCAAAAGAGCATGCAAATATCTGAATTTATATAATTGAAAAAAAAATATGATTACTTACTTGTTGTATAATTTAATTTTCGGTGCGTGCTTGACGGAACGATGCGTTTTTTTCCTCTTTCAAATGCTCGTCTTTCCTTTTGTAAGCATGAAGTGTATATAGTTGTAGCGTTGAAGAATTTTTTCCAAATGAATTTCAAAATCAGAGAGCTAAATGAAGGCGACATTTTGACTACACGCCGAATGTGTAAATTCGATCTCTTGTTGACCTTTAGCGTGACTACTCTTTTTCCAATATGATATTCCAACGGTCTCACAGCTAGAGATGAAAGAATTCACAAATGATGAGATATAGGTCATTCTAAGTCACCACATATTTGAGGGTCGTAAAATAAATGAGTTTTTCCAGTTTCTTTATTTAAAGAAATTTTATCGACTGGCGGGCCAGTGATTTACGACTTTTAGTCAGCCACAGAAATTTTCAATCGACTGTGGCGACCGGTCGTGTAAAATCTCAAAGGCTGTATATATATATATATGTATATATATATATATATATATATATATATATATAGTCATCCACATACAGTACTGTTTCGCTGTATCACAGCTCATCAGTGCGGCTAAACAGACAACAACCTCAAGCCAGGATCGAAACCCGACCCGAAGTACGACAATCAAGGCTTTGAGCAATTACGCCAATCAACAGTTGCTGTGCGGGCGGTGAATTAACGATGTTTTGACATCGTTCGAATACGTAAACTCGATTTGTTTACACAAAGAGCATCGCTTAATGCAACCATAGTATATCGTATATCACTTCCCAATATGCTCAACTCAAGATAAAGAGCATTACTGTCATCCACATACAGTACTGTTTCGCTGTATCACAGCTCATCAATGCGGCTAGACAGGCAACTACCTCAATATTGGCAATATATAAATAAATATATATATATATATATATATATATATATATATTGCCAATATTCAACATGCATATTTTTCGTACGGATTAAAAAAATAAAAGAGCATATCTTTTAAAATCTATGGATTAAAGATTTACGTTTGTTCAATTTTTCAATTTTTATAAGTTTCAATTTGATGGATTAATAAATATTGTAATTTAATAAATATTATTTTTCATCAGATATTTTTCAAATGTTTTACATTGCTCCATCTATCTGTATATTGAGATGTTCATTACCTTAATCGGTTACAATTTTAAAGCGAATACTTATATTCATCTTTACAATTCTACACGCGCGTGCGCACACACACGCGCACACACACGCACACACACCCGCGCACACACACACATGCATATATACATCCAAGCTTGAGATATTCAAAAGTAGGAACTAATGAACTTAACAAGGTCGTTAGATAGGGATCGATAACGAGAGCAAAATAGTTTTTTTTAAATTATTTATTCAAAGGTAAACAATTACATTTGGTCGCCACAAACAGCCATCTATTTCAGTCAATGAAATTCCGTCAGACGATACTGAACCATTTTTCTGTAGCATTCAATGGTTCAGGGTCGCACTGAGAAAGTTTCATTGACTGAAACAGATGGCTGTTTGTAGCGACAAAATGTAACTGCTTACCTTCGGATGATAATAATAATAATAATAATAATATATATATATATATATATATATATATATATATATATATATATATATATATATATATATATATATATATATACACTAACATTAGATAAACATGAAACGTAATAACCTGATTGTTATTAACATTGTCTTAGGTGCCAAACGCAGAATAAATGAGAACAAATATCCCCAATAAATAAGCACACTTTTCTTTGGACCGATGCTCATGTGATACTATAGCTGTCTGTTTTTGGGCCTGGATGCAAACAAGTGTGATTGAATTAAGATGCATTTATTATTATTATTATTATTATTATTATTATTATTATTATTATTATTATTATTAATAATAATAATAGCCGCTGCCAACGAGAAATTAGTGGCAAGCAGCTGTTGCAATAATGCAAATTCACTTTCAAATACTATCGAAGATAATACTGGAAATCTGAGGAGACTTGTTGTCACTCAGCTTCCAGGGAACACTGCAGGCTGTTTTGAAGGAGAGATCTTTGATAACCTGTGTGAAAGCTTCTTGTGAGCCAATAATAACAACAATAATAGTATTTTGTGGTGGTGGTGGTGGTGGTACTCCTCCTCCTCCTCCTACTACTACTACAACTACTACTACTACTAATACTAATAATAATTTAGGTTTTGCGCCAATACATGAGGGTCTAACCGTATTTAGTCAAGTGTTAGTGACAAAGAAATCTCATCAACGCAGTGGTATACTACCTTTCTTACCTACGCATGACCGCGTGTGTATTTGTGTATTGTTATAGCCCTATTAAGGATTGCAAAGTAAAACAAAACGCCAAAATAAAGTAACAACATGTATTGCAAAACATACAATAGTAGTCCACCTGATATCGACTAACACCTTACGGCTTAGCCTTCTGCTATTTATTGATTGAAACAGTCTATTAGTTGGTAACATAGGTTAGTTCCACCGCAACATGCATGTATACGCCTGTTTGTGTATGTGTATGTGTGCGAATTTAATTGATTTTTAATGTTATGATCATTTTTATTTTTTTGCCATTGATATCGATCTAATCCTAGTGATTTAAGCACGGGTGACAAAACAGATCGCCTATCCTGAGTAAATAATCCATCGGACACGTGTAGGTGTGCGAGTACATTGGCATGATTTAAATATTATTATTATTATTATTATTATTATTATTATTATTATTATTATTATTATTATTATTCACTCACTAGGAGTTTTCACACAGGTCATTATCAGAGATTGCTCACTGATATAGACCGGTGGTGTTCCTTGGAGTTTGGATGACAGCAAGTCTCCCTAGATTTCCAGTAATCGACAACGTTTGCAAATAAATTTGCGTCATCGCAACAGTCGCTTGCCACTGATTTCTGACTGACAGTGACCATTGGTCTTCACTGGAATTTGGGCGGCAATAAGCCTCTCCAACGTCTCAGTCTACTCCGCACTAATCCAGTGGAAGTCTGGTAAGTGATTTCACTTTCCTCCTTGATCCTTCGACATTTTTGAAGGGAGATAAGAGGGAGATAATTATGGGCAGGAAAAAGGTAAGGGAGATGGGAAAGTGAAGGAGATGAGAAAGTAAGGGAGATGAGAGGAGTGGGAGATGAAAGGAGGGAAGTTGGAGGAAAATGGATGGGAAGTGAAGGAGATGAGAAGGGGCGGGAGTAGTAAGTCTACAAATTCGTATACTCAGTTTTCTTGATTTAACTTTTGTTTTCTTTCTCTTGCATTTTCTATATGTTTGGTTAGCACTTATCATTCGTGTAGAATAAGTTCTGCATTTGAGGGTTCCCTTAAAGATTTGCGTTGTTTCCAGCATTCATTTCTGTTGCATAGTCTGATCCTTTTCCTTGATTCAGATGTCTCCTAGTCTTGTTTCCAAGTCTTTGGAATTATTCCTAATGCCCCTACAATTATTGTTATTATGTTGATTTTATTTAGATTCCTTTTAGTTCTTTGGCAAGTTCCACCTACTTGTTTCGTTTTTCTGTTTCTTTGCTCTTCACCCTGTGGTGTGGTGAGAGGCAAAATCTACGATTTAACAGGTTCTCTTTTTTTATTTATCATTATGACGTCCGATCTTCTGGCGTGGATGGGTTTATCTGTTTGTATCTCTAAATCCCTAAGTATTTTCTGGTTTTCATTTTCCAGTATAATTTCCAGCTTTTGTTTGAACCATTTGTCAGCGTATTCAAGATACAGTCGTCTGCATAACTCTTAATGCACTGCCTTTCCCAAGCGGTCGTGTTTGCATTCTTTTTGGCACAATATACTGCATTCACTTATATAGTTTATCGTTTCATCTTTTTGTCCACAAAGTCTACATTTACTGTTTTCCTGTGTTTTATCTATTTTAGCTTTGATGGGGTTCATTCTAATCGCGTAGTCCTGTGCAGCTGTCAGTAGAGATTCTATTTCTCTGCTCATGTGTCCTTTCCTTAGCCACGTCCAAGTGTTTACGTAGTTCTCTTCTTTTGTCATTCTTATGAATCGTCTATGCACTGCTTTCTCTTCTCACTTTTCTTTTGTCTTTGTTTTTAGTTTCTTCATATCCTGTATAGTTCTTACTGACGGTGTATCTGGCTGATCAGTCTTTCTGTGTTTTGGCTCATGTACTTTTCCAAGGCTTTTTGTGCTTTTTAGGAAGTTTTCTACATTTATTAGTTCTCTTATTCCTTCGTTTTTTTTTCACATAGAGTCAGTCGGTATCATCTTCTGGGTGTAATGCATTGTGCATCATCATTAGTTTCCTAGTACTCTGATCAAGATGCTAAATATCCTCTTTGGTCCAACCTATGAATGGTCCAGAATACCTTATTAGCGATACTGCCCAGGTGTTTATTTCTTTAATTAAATTTCTACTGTATAGCTTAGTCTCTAAGAGTTTTCTTGTCTTTCTCAAGCACTTTTTTCCAATCTTCTTTTTAATTTCTGTAGATTTGATGATATTTGCTACCAGGAGACATAAATATTTGTAAGTGTCATCTTCTCCAAGCGCCCTCATCTCTTTTTGTTCGGGCGGTTAAATATCTCTAGTTTTCCCCTTTTCATCTCCAGTAGTGCACACTTTTCCATTCACAGTTTCAATTCCAATGTATATTCTGATTGTGTTTATCAGCGTTTCTAGATTTTTTTTTTGCAAACAGTTTTAGGTCATCAATAAACATGAGATGGATTATTCTTTGTTCTGTACCCGTAAACTTGTATCCGGCATTACATTTTCTAAGTACGTAGTCGAGTGGAAAGCAGTAGTGGTGATAGCGAATCTGCGTGGAAGATACTTTTCTGTATTCTTATTTCAATTAGATGTTGTCCTCCAGCTGTCAATTCCAATCTTCATGTTTCCATTACTTTCTTAATAATATTAATAATTTTGTCGGATATTTTGTGCATTTTTAGGCATTGAATTATCCATGCTTGTGGGATTCTGTCATAGGCTTTTTGTAATCGATCCATGCCATGGCTTTGTTCTTTTTCCTGCTTTTAGCATCTTTCAAGATATTTTGGTCTATGTATAACATGTTTTGTGTCTCCCTTTTTCCTTTCAAGCATTCTTTTTTATCTTCGGCCAGTAGTCCACGCGTGCTAATGAAGGAGTAGATCTGTTCACTCAGTTGTGCAGTTAAAATTTTCCATATGGTCGGTAAGCAGATTACTGGTCTGTAATTGTTTGGTGTCGTCCTCATTTCAGCACCTTTTCGTATCAACGTAGTTCTTCATTTGATCATCCATTCTTGTAATTTGGTTTTGAAGATACATCTTTTCGGACCTTGTACCAGTATATCCTGAATTTTTTAAACTAATACGTATGTATACCATTGTGGCATGATGTTTTCCAATTTGGCATTTTCCTTAGAGTCGTCTTAAGTCTTTCCGTTTCTCTTTCTTTAATTTCCTGAAATTAATTCCTCATGTCCTTCGGTCATTTGGCGTTTCTGTTGTGATCATAAGGCTGTCCTCATATCTGGTTCCAGACGTTTCTGTTGGTTTCAGTTGTTCCGTTTTTATTCTTCCTCCATCCACGTTTTGGTAGACTTGTCTTTCATTGGTTGAAAAAGTCCTGTTTTGTCTGTATTGTTCCGATTTATATTTATATCGTCATAGTCTCCCTTCTTTTGCTACTACGTTTTGCTTTAGTTCTTTATTGAGTTTTTCCTTGCACGCCGGATTTTCCCTTTCCTGCAGATTTCTGTTCTCTCTCATTCTATTTATGGATTTTACTTCTTTTCTAAGCTTGGTGATTTGGTTTTACAGTCTCATTTCCCTTCCAAGTTTTATACTTACCGATTTGGCACCAGCGTATATCAAGTTGTTTAGATATGTGAAAATATTTATTGGGATATATGAGAAGATTCTGTTCACTTTTTCTGTTTCTAATTTTAATTTCTTCTTCTGTTTATTTCTTAGTAACGCTATTTCGTTTAATCCGTATTCATTCATCATTTGATATTTTCAATTTCTCTTGTTTCTTCTTCATTGCGTTCTCTGGTTTGCTTTTTTTCAGTCGTTTCAGTTTCAGAGTTGATAATGTTATAGTCTTCTACATGTGTCTTGTCACTAATGGGCATTCCTTGATTTGTTATACCGGCTATCTCTTGTTGGATTTCTGTTAGTTCAGGGTCTGACAACCAGCCTCTTTTGAGGATCTGTCTGGCTTGGTCTACAGTCTTTTGTTCAGTTTCTTTTGTTGTCTGGGAAGTGTTGTTTTTAATTATAAGATTAGTTATTATTTTCTTGCAGTATATTATAAATCTGATCTTATTATTATTGACTCGGATATATCGATATATTATGTGCCATAGTACATTATATCTGATTTAAAGTTGTGGTGTAGCTGGTCGCGATAGAATATATTGATGTGGCGGGGATTGTTAACTTATTTATTATTAGTTTGGTCTAGGTTTCTAACTATTAGTTTACTTTGTTTATCGACTAAGAAACTGTTCACGTTACGTGCTAAATGGAGTTGGAAGTATATGAGAAAAGGCATGCATGCATAAGAGTTTTCTAATCGCCGAGTGTATTTCCACGCAAGTTTTGACATGCCTGTCTTAAAGCTAACTACAAATTCTACAATAGCAGGAAACCTTATGTCACATAAATTTCGTTGTCATTTTATAGAAAAACTAAATTATCCATTGTCATAACTAAAACGTTTAAAGATAATCTACGCCAAAATTGTGATAGGGTGCTTTAAAATTTTGACTTTGCATTTGTTGATTAGTGCTGGAAATGAGTTTGTAGGCTTAGTGAAGATTTTCAAGAGCTTAGCTAGGCCTACAAAACTTAATACACTTATCTTCCTCGTTAATAATTGCTTTCTTTATCTCTATGCTAACAGAAAACAGTTCTTTTATTTCTTTTTTTATGGCGGCTTCAAATAACCAAAAGTTTTTAGACCAATCAGAAAAAAGGTTAATTATTCTGTTTTTTTCTTTTCTGTTTTTTTTAAGTTTTAGACCAATCAGAAAAAAGGTTAATTATTTTATTTTTTTAAAACATCAGAAATACTACACTACAAGTTAACGCTATCGTTGCCATAATTTAAACGAAGCGTCCTTTTTTGTTTAAATCCTAGGTAGTCCCAAGAAAGTACTAAGGGTCGGCGTAGTGAGGGTTGCGGGGTGAACTAAGAAAATACCCCGCAAAAGGAGGACAATTTATGACATCTGAATCGTTGTAGTGTTGTTTATGACATTTCATTTTCTTTCGTAACATATAAAAAATTACAACTGTTAACTAAAATGGGGATCAGATTCTCTTGTTTGTCAATCAAACTTATATGACCTTTATAGACATCAATAAGAACGGTACACTTTACTAACAGGAAGCGATTAATACAATAAAAATTCAAAGAATGAAGCTGAAAAAAAAACTAGACGATGCGATGTAAATTTTAATGCACGTCACTTGGTATGATTTGTATAGTTTTGGTGAAATTCGAATAATTGGAAGATCTACAGTTGATGCAGTATGCATTAGCAAGCTCGTTTATGTTATTTGAATGTAATCCCCTATTCAGCATAGCTCTGCTTGGAGAATTACAAAATATGAAATATAACAAAAGAACACAGAACATACCATTCTAAATATATGTAGTAATTTATTTTATTTATATTTCAAAAGAATCCTGAGGATATTTGAATTTCTATCAAATCCATACATGTGTATTATTTGCAGCTGGATTGACTAACCTAACCTGGACAACGTAAAATATTACAGGGGAAATATATCTAACAGTATTATTAGGTTCTGAGAAGGAACAAAAAGAATAAACCCTGAAAAAAGGTAAATTATGACAACATAAGGCTCAATGAAATAAAAAAGAATTAAATATATGGAACTTACAAATAAATAAAGGGACACTAAAACATGAAAACAGCTAGGTAAGAATAATATCCGGTGATACCGCGGACTGTAACAGTAGATATTTGCGTGAGAGTATTATTACCTCCGCCCTTCTCTGCAAATTACTGTATTCCAAGTTGTTGATTAGACTGAATAAAATACAATAACACTTAAAAACAAAGGAAATGACTATTGTTGTTAAAACATTCAATAATATTGCTATTGTATTTTCTTCTGAACATATCTACACATATGATCTTTTGTTTGCATTGAATTTGTTTGTTTATATTGTCCTTAAAAATTCGATAATATTACTATTGTAATTTCATAAAATTTTATATAAACATTTTTCACTGTCTTTTACTTACATTGCGATTGCTTGGTTATATTGTTTTCAGAGCTAATGTTGCTATTGCCATTTCCTTTAATCCTGGTATAGGGTGGAACGATAAATTTTTCGCCCTAAAGAAAACAACACTACAGCTTTATTTTAAAACTTTTATAGAAAAAATCAATTCAAGTAACTTGATTATGTAGTAGAGCTGACATTAATTTAATATAGCCGCCTTCAACACCAATCACTGCTTCGATACAGGTTCGAAACTGGCAGCATGCTTTTTCTACAAGCGCTGGCAGGAGCTCGGCGAATACTCGGTGGATGGCGGCGATCAGGTGTTATGGGAGGTCATGTTGGTGATATTCTCTACGTCTGATCAAACGATGTAGTCTAGTGGGCTCAGTCGAGGGAAGAGGGGGGCAGTGAGAGTAGCACTCTTTCTGAAACCAAGCCTGTGTCCCTTTGGACTTGTGGGATAGCGCCGAGTCCTGTTGCCACACCCTGGGTCTGCCAGCAGCCACCTGATTGCACCACTGATCACACTCTTCAGCACATCAACGTACACTTTGGTGTCGACTTTCCAGCCAACTTCGAAGATGTGAGGTGGCATGATGTGGCCCTCACTTAAAACCACACCAAAGACCATAACCGTGACCGGAAACATCACTGAGCTGTGTCCTCAAGCAGATTTGCATTTTGAGGGTGCTGACAATGGTTCTGTTGCCCTAACTTGAATCGGTAGAATGCATAAGTTGTACAGCGGCGCATCTATGATCTCAATAATTGAATATTGTGCCACTTTAAGACATGATAGAAGGATCCTATCAATCTTGGGATTTGTACACAACTGGCTAACTAATAGATGGTCCGCAAAAAAAAAAAAAAAAGAAAAAAGAAAACCGGTTTTATCAAACGGAAATGGAATCATGTCGTCTTTTCTAGGACGACAATTTTATCGTTCCACCCTGTATCAATATCTACACCCGTTAACGCATGCTAACATTGTTATTGGTAAACATTCGGTAATATTGCTAGTATCATTTCTTCTAAATTTCATCTTAATATACTAAGCTTCATGTTTAACATTGTCTTCTAAACATTTGCAAACATCGTTATTTGAAAGATTTTTATTATTATCACGACCATCTCCTTAATACACAGGTTTTCGTTATTTGAGTACTACTTTTATATTTTTTTAAAGCAGGGAAATATTTTATCCGTGTCTGTTTGGGGTCGCTTTATTGTCGACATATTAACAATCCAAGTATCATAAAACATTGTGTGACCATTCTTGTTCTGTTAGCACCAAACAACTGAACAGAGGTGAAT
Source organism: Euprymna scolopes (assembly GCF_053919585.1). NCBI lineage: Eukaryota > Metazoa > Mollusca > Cephalopoda > Sepiida > Sepiolidae > Euprymna > Euprymna scolopes. Next base: position 25,403,816 of record NC_136490.1, on the reverse strand, counting down.
AGATTCCTTTCTCTTATTTTTAACACAGCACTAAAAAACCTGACATGCAATATATAATAACGAAGGAGTAGTCTTATTAAAGCCATTGTCCCTTCGGCTATAAACTAGATACCGATTTTCCACGGTGAGGATAGAAGAAAAAATGGCTTTTATGTCCACAAGACAAGTGCTGTTTCTTTGTACCGGCTCTGTTTCTGTACTGACAACTTGGGGGCCCGACCCTTTACAAGATAAACCCAGCGGGGGAAAGAAATAACGTATGTGGGTAATAAAATAATTGACATCTGAGAAGGGATCGGTTCGTGTTTCTGCCGTGGAGGACGAAGGCATTGCGAAATTATGACAGAAAAAATGTTGTTTATTATATGCGTTTTGCTATCGAAAAAGATGCGCAACAAGGTTATCGATGATTTTAGAAGTATTTCAATATTCGAATGCAGGTTTTTTATCTAAAAAAGTGTATTCGTACCGTGTTGTATAAAGCAAAGGTAATACGTGGAATCCTTTAGAAAAGGCTCCGATCTCTGTCGCATCACCGCAGTGTTACATATCTGCTTATTTTACAAGTGCTTTCATTAAATGTGGTATAATTAATTCATAACACGTGTGCCCCTCTCGACGTACACACTCCCGACTAATCCGGCAAACAGCAAAATCTGACCCTTCAATATTGAGATGCCGGAAAATCTTCTACTCTTCTAGACTTTGGAATTCCTCTCCCCCTGTTTTCTGCTCTCCTATGTGTACTAACCTACAGAAGTTTAAATCTTATGTGAACAGATATTTTTCTGTTTAACTCCCTACAGTCCCCTGTTAGACACGATTGCCAAATAGTAGACCCCTATTTTCCAAGTGGTAATATGCTTTGTTTGGAGTAAAAGTTCTTCTTCTTCTTCTTCTTCTTCTTCTTCTTCTTCTTATTATTATTATTATTATTATTATTATTAACAACAACAACAACAACAATAATAATAATAATAATAATAATATATATATATATATATATATATATATATATATATATATATATATATATATATATATATAAACTAATCGAGTCCAGGTTTACAGGAGAGGTAAAATTAATTCTTCGAACTGAACAGTTTTGCACCACTTTTATGCCCCATTGTGACGACTGAAATCAAGATATAATGCTATTAAGCCTATAAATGCATAAAATGTATATTTCAATGTTGATTAAAAATCCATTACATAATTTTGATGCTCGCAAATGTCTAAATCTTGAAGTTTAAGCATAGTCTTACAAAGAAGTTGAAATTAGTGACATTTGGCTTCTTTGATATGTGATAAATATGGGTCAAATTGAATGCAAATGTATTATGCCTTCTAAAAACTATTTAAAACCACACGTGATATGATACGAGGTGCCTTCAGTAGCTTTCCAGACTTTTAACCCCCCCCTTTACTCCTATCATTTCTGCTTCCACACTCCTTTTAACCCTCCCCTTTACTCCTATCATTTCTGCTTCCACACTCCTTTTAACCCCCCCCCTTTACTCCTATCATTTCTGCTTCCACACTCCTTTTAACCCCCCCCCTTACTCCAATCATTTCTGCTTCCACACTCCTTTTAACCCCCCCCCCCTTTACTTCAATCATTTCTGCTTCCACACTCCTTTTAACCCCCCCCTTTACTTCAATCATTTCTGCTTCCACACTCCTTTTAACCCCCCCCTTTACTCCTATCATTTCTGCTTCCATACTCCTTTTAACCCCCCCCCCCTTTACTCCAATCATTTCTGCTTCCACACTCCTTTTAACCCCCCTTTACTCCAATCATTTCTGCTTCCACACTCCTTTTAACCTCCCCCCTTTACTCCTATCATTTCTGCTCCCACACTCCTTTTAACCCCCCCCTTTACTCCTATCATTTCTGCTTCCACACTCCTTTTAACCCTCCCCCCTTTACTCCTATCATTTCTGCTTCCACACTCCTTTTAACCCCCCCCCCCCTTTGCTCCTCCTTTTGCTTCTGTTTCTCCTCACACTCCTCGTTTTGATCTCCTATACTCCTCGTTTCGTTTTCCCCTCTTCACTCCTACTACCCTACCCCTCCTTTCTTTTTTCTCCCCTCACCTGCCTTTGCTCCCTATTTCCTCTTTTTTACATTTTCAAATGCCTCTCCTATTTATTTTTATTGCATTCGACACTTGCTTTTTTTTGTTATAGACTCTTGAAAATTCAGTATGCACTTGCTGTATATCTTATGACAGATCAATTTTTTATGATTTTAGATTCAAATGAACAGTATAGAAGGATTTGAAATACACTCTACTCAAAATATGATGGTCACAACTAATGAATTTCAAAAATGCAGTCTGGACGTGAGGACACTTTAGAACAATGATATGCAATAAAATTCTGTTCTAAACTCAGAAAAATACTACAGAAATGTATAGAATGCTTCAGACTGCTTTCGGACTATCTTGAATAAATCGAGCACCAGTTTTTGAGTAGCATGAGAGATTCAAGGAAGGCAATGCGTCTGTGAGGGATGATGAGAGGTGTCGAAGGAGCAAGGAAGTCAGAACACTAGAATAGATTGGCCAAATAAAGAATTTCATGAATAAGGACCGTATGTGTCTATAGAGATAATAAGTGCACAGTTTGATGTCAGTGTGGGAACTGTACGTACAATTATGCACGAGGAACTGAAGATGCAGAAGATATGCGCGAAATTTGTCCCAAGGGTGCTTAGAAAAGATCAGGCTACTTGATCGAGATGATGAGCATCGAGGCAGTTCTTCACCCTGCCCCCCATAGTCCAGACCTTTCTCCCTGTGACTTTTGGCTATTTTCTAAGCTAAAAGAAAACCTTAAAGGCTGTCGTTATAGTCACCCATCTGGTACTGGCCAGGCTCACCATTGCTTAACTTCGGTGATCTGGCGAGAACCGGTATGTCAACCTTCAAAACGATACTGATCTTGTTAAAATCCGTCGCTTCTGTCGAAAGTTTTAGGCAGACATGCAAACATACATACATACATTTATATATTGGTAACTAAATATTTTCGACCCAAACCGATTAAAAAGCTTGCCCTATCTCTAAATTCTCTTTATGTAAAATTTCAAATGTTTAGACCGGAAATTGTTTGAGTAATTTGGTAAAGTCCGCAGTGGTAATTTAAAAAAAAAAGTTTGACCCCTATTATGACCCCTTAACATTTATAGTTTGGGGCCCAAATCAAGTTATTAAGTTAGATCCATATCCAACGAACCTATATCTAAAATTTCAAGTATTTAGACCCAAAATTGTCGGAGGAGTTTGGTAGAGTTCTCAAAGGTCAAATCGTTGAACTTTGACCCGTTAACAGCCAAATTTTTGCCCGAAAACCAATTACATCGATTTTCCCAAAATCTCAGAACCCTGTATATCAAATTTCGAGTCTGCAGACTTAAAATTGACAGAGTTATTGCGTAGGGAAATGTATACACACAGACACACAGACAGACACACACAGACACACAGACATGTTCACTTTTATATATATATATATAAATATATATATATATATAAATATATCTGAAAATAAACATATATAAATATATATATATATATATATAAACATGTATATAAATACACACACACATATATATATATATAAATATATATATATATATGTGTGTGTGTGCATATATATATGTATATGTATGTATATATACATATATATACATACATATATATACATACATATATACATATATGTATACATATATATACATATATATATATATATATATATATATATATATATATATATATACACACACACAAGTTATCTCTGTTTGATCATGAAGTGTTACGAAATCAGTTTTCCATAGACTATAATAATAGTATTTTTCTAACTGGCCATTTATCCTATTACGATTAAGACGCGAAGAATGCACAGGTTTCGCAAACAGAGGCGGCCATTGTCGTTGGATCTACAGGCGTGGTAATTCTTTGCTTCAATGAATGAATAAATAAATAGAGAATAAAAAAATAAACTAAATTAACAAAGCAGAACAGAAACAAAAAACACAAGCCAAAGAAATTAAACTAAAATCAATTTTCGCACAATTGACGATAACGATAGGTCGCGATATGCACGCGCATTGACGAAAGGCGTCGACCATATTTTAAAGTGTTCGCTTAATTAAATCTTAAAGACGTTTGTAATTTTTTTGTACTAATGTCTTATAGAAAACGATCTACTTTTTTGGATCATTATTTTGTGAAGGTGTCTGCTCCACCATTGCTAATGTTTCTTCTAATTCTGAATGGGTCTTTAACTTTTGTAGAGCATCGTTTAGTGAAACCTTAATGTTTATAAGATCTCGGGCCTGTCGTAGTTAGTTCGACGGTTACAAGTGAACACGTGCAACTACAGCTTATAGGTTAAAGTCACTCGCCTCTTTAACCTGAAATGCGTAGTTGCACGTGTACTATCGGAAGTGTTCAGGCATAACACACACACACACACACACACACACACACACACCAATATATATATATATATATATATATATATATATATATATATATATATATATATATGTGTGTGTGTGTGTGTGTGTGTATAATGAGAATAATGGAAATAGTATTCCGACAAAATAGAAAAATAAAAGAAACAACCTAGTTACGTGTTCGTCTTTATTTCGAGAATTCTTCGGTTACGTCCTTTTTATTTCTCTCTCTCCCTCTCTCTCTCTCTCTCTCTCTCTGTATATATATATATATATATAATTATATAAATGCAGCTTTGTCTGTGTGTGTCTGAGTTCTTTCCTTATAGACTCCGACACGGCTGAACAGATTTTCTTTAAAATTTACAGAACTTAAGTGTATAAGTCTGGGAGTGATCTTAGTAAAGTTTAGAATACCCCTGTTAACTACCGATACTCGATAATCGTTATTTTAATTCATCTATTATCGGTAAAGCTTTTTTTTCCATGTCGTCGCTTAGCAACAATGCTAGAATACCGGGCCTTGAAAATTCTACTCCGGGTAAGTTGATTTTTTTTTGCATGAGTTTTCTCAAGGTTCAAACTCCGCACGTAAATTTCTTAAATTTTTTTTCATTAACTGGAAAGAATTTTATAAGACTTGAAAATCTACGTGTTTTCTTTTTATTATTATTTCATGACGTTATTTGTAAGTTTCAAACCCCGCACATAAATTTCTTAATTTTTTTTTTTTGTTAACTTGAAACAAGTTTACATAAAATAATTTCATAAAAAAACAGTAAGTTCTCTAGAGTGCAATGTAGAATAACATATTTTGGATTAAGTTATTGCATGAAAGTTTTCTCCCGAGCGATTTCACGGATTTCGATGACAATAAAATATAGGAGTGTGAAATATTCGTTGATCATCATTCAATCGCGGGAAACGTCGGGTCTCCCTGCTATAATATATATATATATATATATATATATATATATATATATATATATATATATATATATATACTAGGAAAAGGAAAAACTCTGATGTAAAACCTGAAGTCTATATGTATGCTCTGTCTTGTGGTAGCCATTGACCCGACGAAGATTAGCAGTTGTACAAAAAAATGTAGTTAGTTCTGCATAAAGCCTTCACCACTATAAACAAATAATCTGTGTGGATTTCCGAACAATACTAGTAAAATATCCTTCCCAGGATAGATGTAATAATACATATCGTTTTAGATTTAAATGTTGATTTTTAGTCGCGTGCAAGCGACTCTATAAGTCACTCCGTCGGTCCATCGGCCGGTCGGTCGATCTGTCGGTCGGTCGGTCTGTCCGTAACACTTTTGTACTTGACCTTTTTGGATAAGATCAAAGGTCTGTTGTTAATAGATGCTGTTCTTAACTTTTTAAGCTTTTCTTTGCCTTTGTCCAAGATCAAAGTGTAGTATCTTTTCTTTATATATGCTGTACTTATGTTTGTAACTTTGTGATATAAACTGGGGGATCACTTTTCTGTATTAATTTAATGTAAAATGATCACCCACTTTACAACCAGTCAGTCTCAAAGCCATTCAAGTCATTTTCCAAATCATTCAAGTTGTTTTTGAATGATTCCAGTTAATTTTAAGCATTCAAGTCATTCTTAAGGTCATTCAATTCATCCTTAAGTTCATTAAAGTCATTGTAAGTTATTTACTTTTTATTTATTTAAGTCATTTCATCTCATTTTTCGGTCATTTTAGTTTATCTTTAAGAATTTTATGTCAATCCTACACTCACGCATTCATTCATTACACGAGAGCACGCGAATAATGGTTATCGGCCTTGTTTTTCGTTATGATGGCAAAGTAAAGTTTACAAAGCCATGAATAAATAACGTGCCACGTTTCTCACCCCGTTGTCTAGAATATATCGTCTATAATTCAGTTGCGGATTTTGTAAAGCATATTAATATTATTAACGCTCAAGCGCACGCACTCATCCATCTAAAATATATTATTATTTAATGTAAGTACAAAATTTAATGTACAGAAATTATTTCCTTAATTACAAGTTTTTTTGTATTAACTTATTTTTTTTTTTAACTTTTGAGAAAGATGTGAATTGGGGTGGTTAGCCCCCCAAATTTACAAAAAAAAAAAAAAAAAAATTAATAATTGTGTTGTTGATAATATATATCCTGAACTTCATAATGTTCTGTTAATTATTTTTTAATTTTATCACATACAGCGTAATTTCACACGCACACACACACACACACACGCACACACACACACACACACAAACAAACACACACACACATATGTATATATAAACGAACAACCATATTATTATATTCCGAAGTCCAATGTTTTATTTATCTTATCAATCATTTTTTCCAAAACTAACAACGGTACATTTTACAAATCTGTTCTATTCATGGGTAACAATCAATTTTTACATATCAACATTTAATATTTTCTGCCGTGAAATTGTCAGAAAAAAACAAAACAAAAACAAACAAAAAACAGAAAGATTTTTAAAAGAAAATGCATAACGGTGTAATACAGAAAATTCAACAGAATCTTACGTAGACCTATATTCTGTGAGTGGCTATCTTGATTTATGGGAAAAAGCTATCACATTAGTATTAACGTATCGACATAAAGTGTAAAAGGTTTTATTTTGGTTACAAGTGTATAAAAATATTATGTATAAAAAAGTCTTAGTCTATTGTAAACTAATAATAATTATGATTATGAAAAAAAAGTTCGCACCAAATATTTTTGAATCGCACCAAATATTTTTAAATATTGCACTAAAAGTAACGGCACTAAATTGAATATTCCACCAGACCAGGTGGATTTTCGTCATAGAATGCAGTAAAACCAAAGGTTAGAAGACATATAAGTTAATTGAGCTATTGAGAAACGCAAAAAAGTGTTATATATTTTGCTTTACTTATTTAAAACTTGAGAAGTAAATAAAACAGTAGATATATGAGTGTGTGTATGTGTGAAAATATATAACCGATACATAACGCAAAAATTAACAGGATATAGTAATCATACACCAAAGATTGTTGATAACGAGTAAGATCATTATTCGGATGGATGAATAACGCGCACAGACATATACCGGCAAGTTGTAATGTAAATGTTCATTTCAACTTGAAGACATATCTTTAATTCTTTCCGTGCATGCCAAAATTTAATACATTTCTTCAAGTCTTTTGATATTAAATGTTTCTCATCAATCTCTCGATAGCTGCACCGGAAGGAGACGCGGCTGGAGCGCTGAATGTTTTGCTTTCGATTCTGGCTGTTGAAACCCTATTCATCTTCGAAAACTTCTGAAATCAGTGCTATATATATTTCTTTTCGTTTTAACCAATATTCACACACACACACACACACACACACACACACACACACACACACACACACACACACACACATATAGATACAGATACATGTATGTATGTGCGTGTATATATATATATATATATATATGGACCTATACATATTTTAAATTTATATTTTGCAACAGCGAAAAATATTAAACGGGACTAAGAACCGTAGATTATCTCCCCTTAATACCTTAATCATCACTAGAATAAACTTCTAAGGAGGTGATATTAGTTTAAATTCGTATTTTTTAACCGATCTATATAATATCGTGCTTGTTTCTTACTTAGTTGGTTCTACGTTACTCTTTGAGAATGGCAAAGTACAATATTTTAATGTCAAACTGGTTCAAAAAGGCAAAATCTGTGAAATTTGGATTAAAAAGGACAATCTGCAAACTCTGATCAAGAATATGAATGTGACATCCGTTTGATGTAACATCATTTTCGAATATAATAATAATAATTTGAAAAATACTTAACGCAGAACAAAGAAAGGATAATCATGGCAGCAAAGGGCACTGAAAAAATCGAGAAAACAGAAAACACAAAGTTAAAGAATAAAACGAGAAAAGAAAAATAGGAAGAAAAATAACTACATAAAAGATTCATAAGAATGAAAAAGATGAAAATAATGAAAACACTTGGACATGGATGCGAAAAGGACACATAAGCATATAAACTGAATCCCTAATAACTGCAGCACAAGATAACCGGACAAGAACCAACAACATCAAACCAAAGATCGATAAAATACAATAAATCAGTAAATGCAGACTCTGTGGACAAAGAGATGAAACGATAAACCATATAGTAAGTAAATGCAACAAACTGGCCCAAACGGAATACAAGAACAGACACGGCCGAGTGGAAAGAGTAGTACACTGGGAATTATGCAAACAACTGCATTTCGAACGCATAGACAAGTGGTACAAGCATAAACCGTTAACAGTATTTGAAAACAAGACTCACAGAATCATATGGGACATGGACATACAAACTGATAGACCTATTCAAGCAAGAAAACCAGATGTCGTAATAATTAACAAGAAAGAAAAATCCTGTCAAATCGTAGACTTTGCTGTTCCAGCTGACCACAGGGCGAATATCAAAGAGAAGGAGAAACGGAGAAAATACACAGAGCTAGCCGTAGAGATGAAATGGATATGAAAGATGAGGAAAATCAATATAATACCTATAATAGTAGAAGCACTAGGAACCATCCCGAAAAACTTTTAAAAAAGAATGGGAGAAATTGGAATCTGAGGAATGACTGGAAAAATACAACGAACAACAATAATGAAAATAGCTGAAATATTAAGGAAAACCCTTGAATGTGGATATTAACATATATCTGATCTACCTCTGCATTCCATGTTTAAAAAGGATGTGTCCTCTATAGTATCATACCTAACCGAATGGTTAATTGTAGGCATAGACTGTATCATACCACCCAAAAAATTCCGACAAAAACCTAATAGCCAGCCATGGTTCTCCCCAGAATGTGCTGCTGTCATCGCGCACAGAAATCACTTTTTCCATTGCTACCAACGTAACAGATATACTGAGACTAAAGCTGATTTCAGGGCTGGTAGCAACCACTGTAAAAGAGTAATAAAAATGCAAGAGAGCTATACTCTGAGTCCGTTAATCCAAAGTAGCTGAGCAGCGGCTTGGTTCTCACCTGTTTTGGCAAATTGCAAACAGGATCCTGAACAGAAGCGCGCGTTCTATCCCAACCATCATCAATGGACATGAGGTCATCTCGCCAGCATCAGACAAGGCAAAACTATTTGCCAAGAACTTTGCAGCTAATTCTACCCTATGCGACGAAGGCCATCAACTCCCCGTATTTCCACATATAAGAGACAACACACTATGCAACATACAAATATCTGTGCGTGAGGTTGCCAAGCTAATCAAGAACCTTGATTCCAGTAAAGCAACTGGCCCAGACGGCACTCCAATTATAGTGTTGAAAAAGCTTCAACCAGAACTTGCCTCTATACTTACAAAACAGTTTAAGCGTTGCCTTAAGGAAAAGTGCTTTCCAACACCCTGGCAAACCTCGTCAATATGCCCTGTATTTAAGAATTCAGGTGATAAGTCATCTCCCTCTCAGTACAGACCAATAAGTCATCTGTGTGTCGTGAGTAAGCTGCTGGAATCCATATTAACTAGAGAAGTAGTCAACCACCTCAGCAGAAATAACCTTCTTCATGACATGTAATATGGTTTCCGTTCTGTCAGATCTACAGCAGATGTGCTAATGGTTATATCTCATAGGATTAGTGAATCTCTCGACAAAGGCGTCCTTTCTAGCGCAATTGCTCTTGACATATCACAGGCCTTCGATAAGTTATGGAATAAGGGCCTACTTCACAAGATTTCCAGCTACGGTATAACTGGAAATGTTTTCTCAACTATTAAATCATTTCTCTCTGATAGTTCATAAGAGTAGTGGTTGATGGGCAGAAATCAGAGGCCTTCAGTATTAATGCTGGAGTCCCTCAGGAGTCTATCCTGGGCCCAACTCTCTTCCTGATATACATCAATGACCTCCCAAAACACATACTTAAATCATTCGTTGACATCTATGCTGATGGCACGACCATCTATGGCAACACATCAAAGGCCGTAAATGACAAATTTCTCTCCGATTCCCTCTCCTCTGATCTCGAGCGCATGGGACAGTGGAGGAAGAGGTGGCTGGTTACTTTTATTGCATCCAAAACTAAGCTTATATCCTTACATCATCAACGCTCTGATCCTCATCTAGCATCAATTGAAATGGATGGCTCTCGTCTAGGCGAGGCTCCATGTTTTGATAAGCTTCTGGGGTTGATCTTTACTCCTGATCTGAAATGGAACACGTACATCAAGTCTGTTGCCCAGGTCCATGGGAAAATGGTGGGATCCTTCTACCGCTCCAGAAAATATCTCACTACTGATGCAATTCTCTATCTGTATAAAAGCCAAGTACGTCCACGCATGGAGTACTTCTGCCACATCTGGGCAGGAGCTGTTAAAACAGCCTATTCTGCCTTGACAAAGTACAAAATAGACTTCGTGCCTTAGTGGGGATGCCATTTTCTCTTCCCTGCAACCCCTCTCCCGCAGAAGAGACGTTGCGAGCCTGCCTTTATTTTATCGTTATTTCTATGGCAAGTGTTCGTCCGAGCTCCAATCTCTGGTCCCCCCTCGCCAATCTTTCACGAAAAGCACCCCTCTAGCTGAAACCACTGTCAGTAATTTTCCCCACTCTTTATCTGTGCCTAAATCAAAACGTAGATTCCATGAACAAAGCTTCTTTCTTAGAACTGCACGCCACTGGAACTCTCTGCCGCTTGCCTGTTTCCCACCTGACTACAACTTGGATGTCTTCAAGTCCAACATAAACAAATTCCTGATGAATCGCCCACTGAAGTAAGATACTTTATCAAATCTCCAATACTAGCAATTACTACGATACTATCCCATTGATTACTGTACACGCAATAACCATTATCCCCGTGTGGCTTCCGGGCCTTGATATTTAGTGACCTGTATTCAAAAAAAATATGAAGCAAAAGCGCAGACCAGACAAGCTGCTGCAGAGAAAAAACATGAAGCGCTACATGGAACCAAGAACATTGAAGCTGCATACTTATAAGTTCTCTAACCTCACCACCATCCCCATTAACACATTACTACCCCCCCCCCGAAAAAAAGTAGTCAAGGAGGAAGGAAAGACCGGAGTGATCACTGACCAGACCTATACTTTATAAGTTCGAAGAGAACTGGGACCTTGGGGAGGTTTATTGCCTCTCAAATTTTAGTAAAGAACAATGGCTGCTGCCAACGAGAAATCAATCGCAAGAAGCTGTTGCGATAATGCAAATTTATTTGCAAATGTTATCGAAAGAGATGGAGAGTATTGGAAAATCTGGGGAGACTTGCTGTCACTCAGCTTCCATGAAGCACCACAGGCTGTATTCAATGAGATCTTTGATGATCTGTGTTAAAGCTCCTTGTAAGACAAAACATGAAACGCTAGATGGAACCAAGAACATTGAAGCTGCATATAATAATATAAGATCATCGCCGTAATAGTGTGAAAAAGAAACTCGTAGTAATTTTGGTGTGCAGCTATTTTTCACCAAAGAAACCAGCGAAAAGTTACGTAAAAATGCAACCATTTGAAAGAAACAAGAAAAAATAAGACGTGCTGAATTGAATGGATAAATTATACATTATCTCTTACAGCGTGATTTTATAATTTGTATTGAACTATGTAGCACAATAATACTTTCGGCGTATGTATTAGTACTTATTAATTTGCCCCATTTCGGCCAATTTGATATGAAAAATACAATTTACAGTATTTTCATAGAAATGTTAATAATTTCATATTTGCGGCGTGCTATTGTTTTTTCTGCCCCCAGAAAACATTTTTTGTGCTATCAAGAAAAATATCAGTTTAAATATATATATATATATATATATATATATATATATATATATATATATATATATATATACGTGTATATATATATATATATATATATATATATGTGCACTATCAAGAAAAATATCAGCTTATATATATATATGTATATACATACACACACACAGACACACACACACATATATAAGCTGATATTTTCTTGCTAGCGCATGAAATAATATATATATATTATTTTTTTTGGCAAATTATATATATATATATCTTTTTTAGCAAATTATATATATATATATAAATGCATATACATATAAATATATACATATATATATATATAAATGCATACATACATAATATATACATAATACATACATACATAAAGGGTAATTCCACACTCCCAAAGCCCGCAAGCTGGGACCTCACCATCGGATATAGTTTAAGGTCATATCCAGGACCAAAGAAAATTAGAAAACCTATTTAAAGAAATCAAAACAAAAAAGATCATCAACTTTCTTTTAAAAAATGTAATATATAACAAAATTTTTAATTATTTTTTACCACCAATATTAAAAGTTATAAAACATCTAAATACACATAGCAAACAATATATTATTAATATATTATTTAGTTGGAAGTCATTATTGAGATGAGTATTATTTATTAATTTTATTTATTGGGGGCTATTAAAATTTTTTAAATTAAAAGATATATATTACCATTATTTAATTATAAAACCAAAAACTAAATACATCAAACATTACTTCCAAAAATACCTTCTTCAACACGAAATAATCTCTAAGACTAAGCTATGCCGCATAACTAAACAAACAGACAAAAAACATAGCAATTTTCCTCCACAAAACAACCAAACTAAACACGACGAATAAATATGCGAAGACATAGCTATAAGAAATTGAAGCATAAACTTTGTTCTCTGATCTTACTAGATTCCATATTATATAACTGAAAAAGGTTGATATACTGTAAAACAAAATCACCACCCAACCAATCAAACAAACAAGCAAACAAGCAAACAAACAAACAAGCAAAACGCACTTTATTGCACACAGAAATACGCACATATACACATGTGCGTTCAGAAAATGTTCAAGCACATAGGAAATGTGTGCATACAACACCACACTCACGCGAATGGCTAACATGCTGGTTTAATATCATCCGTCGGCCATGTTCCGAGACGCTGCCTTCGCTGTTGTTGGTTTGTTGGTTGGTGAGCAATTCGAATCGCCTTCCAAACTGCCTGTTGGAGATATCAAACCAATCCATCACTCGGTGACAACTCCAGCTAAAATATCCAATTTTTTAAAAGCCGAACAGAGGAATAAAACAAATGGATTCCTAATCAGCGCTTCTCTTCTAAAATGATGTTGTTTTTTGTTGCTGTTGGTGTTGTTGTTTACACTGTTTATGTCGAAGGGGTAAGAAAGGGGTCGATTTCCTTTCGCGTTTCAAACTTTTTTTTTTTTCAAAATTCTTCTATTTTTCTTTTGCGGCCGTTTCCCTATGTCGACTCTTTAAATAATTATGCGAAGGTGTTTTTTTTCTAAAGAAATAAATAAACAGAAGAATTCTTATTATATCGTCATGATAAACATAATAAAAAGTAACAACAAAAAACCTGTATAAAAACAATAACAAAAATACTATTACTAACACTACTACTACTACTACACTATTACTACAACTGATACAATACTACTACTACTACTACTACTACTACTACTACTACTACGGCTACTACAACAATATCTACCATAAAAGTTTTTTTTTTCTGACGCAAAAGATTGAAACAAATACTTTTTATAAAGATGGTCAAATATCAAAAAGTGGCACGCCTAAGATAATGATATTACTACTATTACTATATTATTATCATCATCATTATTACTATTATTATTACTGCTAAAGGGGAGGTGACGGTTGTCTAGTGGTTAGCGACACGGGGTTACGACCTGCGTGTTCCAAGTTCAAATCCAGTTCGTCCCACAGAAACACTTTCACATAGGATGTTAGCAACCCTCAATTTTATTCTAGACATAATTCTGACTAGGACAATATCGGGGAAATCAATGCTAACAATATAATCTTCGGATTCATAAGATATGACGAAGAAAATCCTCGAACGCGGAAACCTTAGAAGATGACCTGCACACTGTAGTGGGAGGGGAACGAAAGTGTATGGTAACATTTAACGCTAATAACACTAAACTTCTTTCCTTTAAGAATTACAAGAAAGCTAAACTGTTATTAATGATATTACGTGCAATCGCATCGTTTCTCGGATTAACATTAACAGACGGCCCGAATTGGAACAGATACATGAAAGACATTGTCAAGGCTACTGGACTCTCTCTACCTTGCTAGTAAACTATTCACATCTGACAAGATCCTGTACATCTATAAAGCCACTACGCATGGAGTATTGTTGTCAGATTATTTATGAATATCGGAGTCAACTTTGAATAAACCCAAGGCAGAATGGAATGAGCTAATGAGGAAAGTGAGAAAAGCATTCGAGAATTCAAAGCCTGCAAAATCTAGTCTCCCAAAGGAAAAGGTATTGGCTGTCAAGTCACTTCATAATGACATATTACAGTGTTTATGAATAGGGCGGAATATTTCCAAAGAATTGACAGATTCAATAGGATCCGGTGACCACTGTAAAGTAAAAATGAATCCAACTTTGAAACGCAAGCTATCACACAAGGACAAAACCCAATACAACCTATAAACTACAGAGAGTTAGTGCATCATTATAGCAAGCTACAACACCTATACTGCCTTCTTATGATTCCTAAAGTCTTTATTTCATTGAGGCCTATTGTCAGCACCGGGTGTATAGCATGGCATCCATTGAGCCGATTGTTGTAAAATTAGATCAGACATACATAAGCAAATCTTCAGCGTGTGTCGAGAATTTAGCATACTTTGTACCTATTTACTATGCCTCCCCACGGGACAGAGTTAGACACCAGGGTCGTTTTTTAACGTGGAGAAAAGGTACAAAAATAAAAATTGTCTCAATCGTGAAGGATTTCTCCTCCACTGAAAGAGAACAAGAAATAGAAGTGCAACATCTGAAGAACAGATACTACACTTTGATGGTATTTATTTGCTCCCCCACCGAGCAAATTAGGCACAAGGCCGATTTTTAATGTGAGGAGTGAAGGGAGGGAGAAGGGAAAAAGGGGACCAGCTCCCGAGAGGTGGGAAATGGGAGCTGGTTAATGGTCAGGCATGTGGGGTTGCCCCCACATCTGGTCTTTGTTAGTCATAGCTAGTCCTAGCTAGTCATAGCTTGCAGTATCTGCCGGAACAGATGGTATTTATTTGCTCCCCCACCGAGCAAATTAGGCACAAGGCCAATTTTTAATGTGAGGAGTGAAGGGAGGGGGAAGGGAAAAAGGGGACCAGCTCCCGAGAGGTGGGAAATTGGAGCTGGTTAATGGTCAGGCATGTGGGGTTACCCCCACATCTTGTCTTTGCTAGTCATAGCTTGCAGTATCTGTCGGAACAGATGGTATTTATTTGCTCCCCCACTGAGCAAATTAGGCACAAGGCCGTTTTTAATGTGAGGTGAAAACCAGCTCCCCTAAAAGGGGTCACTCTGGTTACCAAAAATAATAATTGTCCCAGTATAGAGGGTTTCCCCTCCATTGACTGGTACAAATTATCTTAAGTGCAGTATCTGTCGGAACAGATACTACACTTTGATCTTGACCAAGGCCACAACAACGTTCCCATTCATACCAGCCAGATGGTGTCTAGATGTAGTTAGGCTGTTCACAAACGTACCGACTAACGAGACTCTGATGCTGGTACGGTATAATTTGCCTTCAGGTACTTCACTGAAGGAACACACTTGCATTTCAATTGATAATATAATAGATATGTTGACCTTCTGTGTAGAAACTGCATACTTCGTGGTGGGATCTGATATATATCAACAGGAAGAAGGCATGGCAATCGGATCGCCATTGTCCCCAGTATTCGCCAATGCCCAGAATTAAGTTCAACAACATAAAACTATTAGCATACACAAAGGACACCACTCGAAAACTCACCAGCGTTTGTATAGCCTATATAAAGTACTTGTTAAAAAATACAAACAATATGTAATCCATATGACATCAAGGCAATATTCAGGAGCGGCTCAAGTCCTGGAAGCATCCTGTACAAGTCAAGCCCTTTATGAAAAAACTATGGCTAAGAATTGTGCATAGTAGATTCCATGTAAACATGGAAAAATTATACAAAAGTGAGCCATATCGTTCACTAAAAGTAAGGTTGGAAGATGAAAAAGCCGCAATAGGTGGAGTGATTGAAACGTTGGTTATAGCTTACCACTTATGAATGAACTAGGGACACCATCTACCTTTATGAGACGAAGTAAAAATTATAGACAGAAAAGAACAGTGGAGAGTAAGGGGACTCAAAGAAGCAGCATATATGCGTGACGATGATCACTAACTATGGGAGCCTTTAATTTCAAATAATAAATAAAGACACAATTTTGTTTCAGAATATATACGGGGGGCATACTTTGCAAAATATCGAAGAAGTACGCGAATAAACATATGAACTGCAACTTTATATATAGAATTATGTCTGCCTATATTGAGTATGGATTTCTAAATTTTGACTGAATACAAAAATTAAAAAAAAATAAGTAAAAATTATCTAAAAAATCGAACTAGTGTTTTAGATTGTACCTAATTTAACACAGTTTCACTTTACTAGAAAACTAAATAAACAGATAAAAAGATCCCAATACAAACTATCAGAGTCTAAGTCCATTGTTCTGCATTCAAGTTTTCATATCTTCCAATGTTTTCCCTTAATAAAATGAGGTTTATTTTATCATTTAAAAAAATGTATATGACGTCACGTAGATAAGGGACACAAGATTTATGTTACGTCATATAAAATTATAATTAATCAAAAGTGATCAGTTTGAAAATATATATCCGTGATATGGAACGTCACAGTTTTGAATTTCTTTTAATCGAGGATATCGTCACCTATGCATTTACCACAAACATGTACAGGATGTCAGATTAATGAAAATCAGGTTCTGATATATATATATATATATATATATATATATATATATATATATATATATATATATATATATATATATTGCTTCCAACGTTTTCCTACTTACCAGCTGACTATAATATGGTTTTCTTCAAGTCCAACGTAAACAAGTTCTTGATGAGCCGTTCCACTTAAGTTAACAAATTAACCGAATTTCTATTACTAACGATTACTATATTGTCCAATTGACTACTGTACACTCTTAACCCTTATCCTCAAGTGGTCTCTGGGCCTTGATAAGTGGTTTGCCTATCTAATATATATATATAATAGTAAGTTATAAAAATATATATGGTAATTAAGCTACACATAATATTCCGCGTTTCATCCAAATTTGAATCTGATATTTTTATATTATAACTATTCTTAACACATATAGATTTTAAGTTTATGATAATATATATATATATATATATATATATATATATATATATATATATATATATATATATATTTATATATATCAGTTTAATTTTTTTATAAGTTTGAACATGTATAATATCAATTTTATTCTAGCTACTTAGAGTGAAATTCATAATGGTTTTCAATTGTGACACTTAAAACTTTTTGAACATTTGAAAAAAATATATAAATTATACTCGTTTTATCTTTATGTCTTATATCTATTCTTTTAAGTTCTAATTACTGCTTGCGTTGGAAGAATTGAACTTTTAATTTCCTTGAAATATTTCTATGTGATTTCTGTGCCTGGAGTCAGGTTTTAACAGTTTGTGAAGAGTGCTTGGTTTTTATGTCTGCACGCTTTAAAGCACTCATTACACACATTTAAACCTACAGACACTAATGTTTCATCATCTCGGGAATCACCAGTGCAGGGTGACACGTTTACTACCGATCGAGAGATTCGAACCCGGCCACGAAGCCATTTCTAACTTTATTAGCAAGGAACAAACCGCACGGCCAATCTCAACCGCGACACATATCGTTGAAATTTTAACATCTATTTTTTTAAATGTCGTAACGTAATATATATATATATATATATATATATATATATATATATATATATATATATATATATATATGCTTTTATATATAAATTTATTTGTAAGTGACATTGTCTATCTGTCTGTGTGAGTGACGGTATCTCCCAAACTCGTTTGTCAGTTTTTTGCCTGTATAAATGAAATATAGAGAATTTGGACCTTTGGAACAAATTCGATTTCGTTTTAAGTTGTTAAATACTGATAAGGAATCAATATTGATAAAATTCGAATTTGGCAGACTTTGTTTATATGTAGAGTTTTGATATCTATCTGTTGGTGGCTTAGGCATTAACAAATAAGGCTGGAGAACTAAATGTTTGGTTTCAATCCTGATTGATTGCAGGTAAGTCATGTTTTTTTACTTTTGATATATATTTGACTTTTGATATATATTTGATCCAATATAATAATTAGTAGAGCATTGGCCCTATAAAAATAAAATAAAATCTGCATAAATTATAATATCATATTTAAGCGCATTTTACAACCGAGTAACATCAAGCGGCCTTGTAATATATATATATATATATATATATATATATATATATATATATATATATATATATATAATTAAACGATATGGTAGATCTACGTTTTGAAGGTGGTAAAAATAAATATATAGACTTTTCAAACTCTACAGATTTCTTGTGTAAAAATAAAAAAAGGAAAACTAGTGTTTCTAAAGGTATTTTAAAAATACTTATAAGTCATCTCATTAAAGAATGTTATTTTCAAATAGGAAATAAAATATTACTCCAAACGATAGGTATCCCAGTGGGATTGGATCCCGCACAATTTGGGGCAAATCTTTATTCACATAGACTCGAGTATATATATATATATATATATATATATATATATATATATATATATATATATCTCATCACTATTAGAAAATGATATATCTAAAGCATAATTTCCATGCGTGTAGGAGATTTATAGATGATTTTATATGTATAAACGTAACGATGAATTCGAAAAAAAACCCATCTTATATATCCAAAGGAGTTAAAATTGAATTGTGACCATAGAGAACAGCAGCCTACATTTCTGGATTTCGACATAAAAATTGAGGATGGGATTTTTCTTTATAAAATATTCGATAAAAGAAACTCTTTCTCCTTCAAATAGTTCGTATGCCGCATAAAGATAGTACCTGCCCTGTTTGTATGTTTCATGAAACCATTATGTCAGAATTTTCGAGAATAGCTTGCGTTACTTTAAAATTTATAGATTTTATACCACCAGTTTCTTGCTTAGTAATAAGGATGAAAAAACAAGGTGGGGATAAAACAAAAACATTTAAACAGTTAAATAAAGCATTTGTCCTTTATCCTGATGCTTTTGAATCGTTTAAAATTAACCAGAATATATTAATAAAGGAAACCCAAAACACTATTATAAATGTATAAAATATATTATATACAAAAAAGTATATATATATATATATATATATATATATATATATATATATATATATATATATATATATGTATATATATATGTATATATATATACTATATATATATACTATATATATCTATATGTATGTAAATATATATATGTGTATATATATGTATATATATGTATATACATATATATGTATATATATGTATATATATGTATATATATATGTCTATATATGTCTATGTCTATATATATATATATATATATATATATTAAACGTTTATCCATTTTTAATTTTTAATAAATAAGACTGTAAATATATAAAGTTCTAATCATAGTAAGGGGTGATAAGTAATAAAATGGATTAATCCTAATCTTATAAATACAACACTGGTAAGTTTAAATATATATCCATTTTGAATTTAGAAACAGACGGATCTCACAGTAAAGGAAGACATTTTTTATAACATAATGGGCTAGCCAAATTAATTAAGAGTAGAAAACTAGATTAAATACCTGTAACATGTTTTTGTTCTGGAGATTAAGGAAGGTGGTATTTGATCAACACTGTTGAGGATTTAATATACTGTTTTTGTTTTTAAATCCCTGAAACAGTGTTTCATGGTAAACAACTGATGATCCCTTACATTTACATTAGTACTAATAGTGAATTCGAGAGATAATCACAACATTATCATCATCTACCTGGAACACATTAGCCATTGAGCCTTGAATAGCGGAGACCCGCTATCAAAAAATAACTTTGCAATACAAACAGTATTCATTAATTGCAGGTGATTAAATGACTTACTGAATAAATAGTTTCTAACGAATGATAAAAAATATAAAAAAAGAGAGTCGCAAATTATCATCTAAGCTTCAGCCTCTGTCCCATCGACGAAATGTTGCATCCCTCTGCCTGTTCTACAAGCATTCTAATGGTGAATGCTCCAACGAACTGCAAGCACTTGTACCCCCTCGACGTAATACTTCCGACAAACCCGGCAAGCAGCTAAATCCTACCCCTACACAGTAGAAATAACTAGATGTAAGAGAGCTTTCTACTCTAGTAGTTTCTTCCTCAGAACTGCTAGACTTTGGAATTCCCTTCCGAGACCCTGCTTCCCCAACTGTACTGGCATGCAGAAGTTCAAGTGTAACGTGAACCGACATCTTGTTGCCCAACTCCCTACATAGTATCCCTGTAGCTTAGGTCCCTGATCATAGCCACTTACATGAAAGTGGCAATGTGCCTTGTTTGGGGTGAAAACGTAATAAAAAAATTAAATAAGTTTTTTATAATGTTTTAAAAGTTTAAAAACTTCCAAGACCATACACAGAATTTTATAATGGCTATATACATACCAAATTTATTTACCATAATTAAATAGTGAAATAATGAAAAACCTACCTAACCGCTAAATCGAATTTAGGAAATTACATTTAAAAAATATGAAAATGGATATATGGCGGGAGACAGAATAATATGGGGGAAAACGGAGAAGGAATCAAATAGAAATGACATCAAGTCCTAAAAGATTTTATTTTTGTTTGAAAAAAGAAAGTCTCTAATATTTAATATAAATGTGTTCTTGAATTTCTAAGTGTAAAAGCAAGCGTGTCTTGGTAAGAATAGAGACCAGGTCATCACTAAGCTTGGAGGCACTAACACAGTTATTTACAAGGTCCGCCGAATCGTAGGTATTATTCAAAGCATCTAATGGTGAATAATTTGCATCTTTAATGGAATGCTTTGTTTGACCCGGAAGTCCAATCTCTGTGACGTCCGTCTGACGTAGTGCGAACTGCAACTACATTTAAATAAATAACCAATAGATTTATTATGGTGCCGGAGTTGATATCTGCTCGAATTGAAGACAAGATACGTCTAGTGGAAAAAAAACGACATGTGGATTTGATGTAAAATAACACTGTTGTACCGGCAGCCATATTTTTTAGCAAATCTGTCACTTATGTTACCAAGGTCGATGAAGGCAAATAGAACATCTACATACTAAAGCTTCTTCAATTTTATGAAAAATAGAATTTTTTTTTAGTAGATTCCACAATGTTTAAAGTGTAGCCATTGTTACAGAGGGTATTTGTAATAAATTTTATTCCGTCATTCATATAGATCTTTGAACAAATTATTAGAGTCCTATGTGTAAGGGTCTTAATTGAATTAAATTTTCGCTTTGTGGGCAAAAAAAGTCGCAACGTGTGTAAAGACAAGTAAACAAAGGATTACGGTAGACAGAAGTAAAAAAAAAAAAGAAAAAGAAAAACACTGAAGAAGTCTTAGAAACTACTACATTCAAAAATCGAAGACTAGAATTAACTTCTTTGTCTATCGTAAAATTAAGGGCCGGATGAATATTATTAAGGAACGCAAAAAAAGCCTCCGCTTTCATTTCGTTATCAAACATACAACAGGTTTGGTCAACGTGACGAAAGTAAAATTCTGGGTTTTGAAAACCAGATAGTAGACCACTTTGATGGAAACCTAACAATTTTGGCAAATATTTTAAATTTTATTACTTTTATCCTGTAATTTCTGTATGCATTTGCCGATTCCATAGTCTGTGCTAGTATCCATTTCATCACTAATATGCTGGTCACCCACCTGTACAGTCTATTCAGATAATTATTTCTGCAACGCATAAATCGAACCTCGCTATAAAAGGTAAACCGAAGCTATATTTCATCAGATAATCGTGATCACAGGTGGACAAGTCGTATGCTGGGGATCTGGAGAGCTGTCAATTTAGCATGTGTAAATTCCATCAGGTGTGATAAATTACAGGAGGGGTAGCATGTATCAGTGGAGGGAAAGGGGTGCTCGTCAACTATCGTCATACCTTGTCCGCCTCGTCGCGTTCGGGTTGGACGTCCGTGGCCAAATCAATTACGTTAATTTGTTCAGTGATTTTAGAAATCGACCGGAAGGAAATCGGCCAGCAAAAAGTGACGGATCCGAATTCGAATTTGAAGCAAGGAGGATTTACCTTGACAATAAATAAATAAATAAATAAATAAATAAATAAAAATAAATAAACAAAAAATAAATAAATAAAAAATAAAATAAAAAATAAATAAATAAAACAAAAAATAAAATAAATAAATGAAATAAAAATAAGATAATGTACCTATTTACTATGCCTCCCCACGGGACAGAGTTAGACACCAGGGTCGTTTTTTAACGTGGAGAAAAGGTACAAAAATAAAAATTGTCTCAGTCGTGAAGGATTTCTCCTTCACTGAAAGAGAACGAGAAATGGAAGTGCCGCATCTGAAGAACAGATACTACACTTTGATCTTGGCCAAAAAGCGTGCCCGGATGCGTCTTCATCTTTCTATAAGGCGCTCTGTCTGTCCGTCGGTGGCATTTCGTGGTTCCGTTTGAAATATAATTTTTAGGTGAAAGTTGTTTTCATCTAGGGTTTTACAGATATTGCGAATTGCTTAGGACTTCTACCTAGCATGCTACCCCTGTGGATTAAATCAAGGGTTCTGTTCGAAATTCCGAGCAGATTCCCGAGTGCGACAAGATACACCTGAAGTAGGTCGGAGGTTACATCGACCGACACGTTATGAAAATAACAGTCAAGATGAGAACGGTAATGGTGAAAATTGGGTAGAAATTCAGTATTTACTAAGACGGCTCAACAAGATTTTGACATTAGACTTAAAAAGGCCATAGTCGGCTGGGAAGTTGCCCGTGGTATTGTCTTCCACAGACGGGCAGCTAGAGGTAAGAAGATTTGCTCTAGGAATTTTTGTTTAGTTTTAGGTACAAATAGAGAGTAAGGGAAAAGAGTTATTTTAAGGGGAATTAACCAGTGATCAATTCGAGTTTTTACAACGATTGGATTATTCTACAGTGTAAAAGTGTCCCTCTGTCATGTTTTATACTGAAATTATTATACTAAAATCTGTTTTTATACTAATTGATTTATCTTTATAAAACCTTTAAAACGTTTTACGTTATTGTAATAAAATATTGTTTTTGTCTACCAATTTACGTTAATTGTGTCCTTCCTACACTCTATTTAATAAAACAAAAACAACAAAACAATATTACGAAAGTTAGAATTATTTTGAATAATGTCTAATTGAAATTTTACCGTATAATGTTTAAAAAAAACTCTTGTACCCGTTTGAATAATGTTGCATTATCTCCCCCTTCCTTCAAACTATTTGTAAAATGTCATCGAGAGATCGTCACCATCGTTTGGCTACAAAAATCAGCTATTACTTTTTGTAAATAAAACTACTTGATCAATTTATTTTTGCAGTTTTTTTTCCATAAGAAACTTTGTTTATCTGTCATACTCACGTTTGAATAACGGCGATCACTTTTAAATAACTATGGTGTTGAACTGTTACGCTTAAATATGAATATTATTTTTAACATATATATAGTACTTTGGATTTCTTTAGATTTCATTTTTGAAGGAGTTCAAATCGGGCCAAGGGGAGACAATCGACAAAGTTAAAAAAAGATTACAAAAGTTTTCGGAAAATCATAATATTGAATTCAGTAACACAATGAGAAAGCATTTATTAGCGGAACATTTATTGAATTTAATGCAATTTTTAACAAATGTTTTTTATACATTTAAAAAATTTTTTTTTATAAAACTTTGAATAAAGCAACAAACAGTTTTCATATAAATTAAGATTTCTAAATAGCTTGAAACAGTAAAAACAGTGGCACACTTTGTGATTTGTCTATGGAAATGTTATTCAAAAAAGCTTAATCCTATTACAGCGTGTTACGGATCGGCGCATGGATACCTCCCCCGCTGTATAAAATTTACTTTTCTTAAATAAAAAAAATGATTTCCAAAAATAATAATAATAATAATACAAAAAAAAAACAAAATAATAAAAAAAAACATTTCCTTACTAGTCTTAATTTATCTCAAAAGTGTTTGTTTTAATTTATTTCGAAATTTAAATTCATTAAAGAATACTGTTTGTATGGCAAAGTTATTTTTTGATAGCGGGTCTCCGCTATTCAAGGCTCAAGGGCTAATGTGTTCCAGGTAGATGATGATAATGTTGTGATTATCGATAATATTGATGCTAGGGTAAACGTTGCGTATTTAAAGGAACTGTTCTACAAGAAGTTATTTGCATTATACTTGAAAACAACTGTGTTATAGTCAGCTGGGAAGCAGCCTCACAATATTGTGTTCCACGGACAGACATTTCAAGAAAGAAAATTTGCCCACGAAATTTTCGTTTAGTTTAAGGCACTGATAGAGACAAAGGAAAATTAATGACAGATCTTTAGTGCGTAAATTTTTCGACTCTTTCCCCTCGCTCCGACTCTAACTCTTCACAAAATGAAAACCAAAAAAAAGTGCTAATATTTTTCTTGGTCTGTCACGTTTCAATTTTTAATAGCATTCTAATCACAAAACACACAGATTGAATGGACGTATTTTAATTTTGATGAGGTTTTACAAGAAACCTGTACGCTAATCACTCTCATGCTTGAGTTGAAAATTGCAATATCGTTTGTATAACACACTTAAGTATTAAATACGTATTTTTGTAAGTTTGCGACGCTTACGACGCTTCTAGAATTTTCGTTACGTTTCGTTTTAGTTTAAGCTTTAAATTTTATACGCTACCTAAAATAAAAATGGCGAGAAAATGACAAGCAAGTTGAGAATAGTAGTGCGAAAAATCCAAATAGTCAAGATTATCAAGCATTATCTAAAAAATTACGAAAACTAAATGAACTTCCAAATACTACAACTCGTAGCCTTGTGGATAGAGTACTTGCTAAAGTTTGATTATAAATTATACTCATCTAGAGGCTCAATCCCCAGTGCGGTTGACAAATTAAACACAATTGCGAATAATTTAGGACTTCTACTTATTAATGATTGACGGAACAAGAACATGCAACCCTCGTGGGTTAAATCAATGGTTCTATTCAAAATTCTGTGCAGATTCCCGAGTTCGATAAAATACACCAGAAGAAGGTCGGAGGTTAAATTGTCGGAAATGTTGTTAAATTAAGTCAAGATAAGAATAGTGGTGCGAATAATCAAAACAATACAAGCTTCTAAATGTTAGCAAAAAAGAAAAAAAGGTATGTACTTTCCGGTGAGTGGAATATAGATGATAGTTTATATAACGCCTTATCTAAAATGGCGCGAAGTTTCAATTCGGGGAAAAATAAGGGAAAGGCTGCAAATACGCGGAAATTTTAATTCTATCGTTAAAGAATTTTAAATTGACGATGTGGCTTTATTTTGAGAAATAGCTTTAAGAAAGAAACCATATTCTCCAAATGATCTTAACAGCTCCTTGATGAGGATAGGAGAGGGCAAGAGGAAAAAAAAAGGAGAAATAAAAGAGGATGTGGGCCCGTTTGAATAAAAACTTCAAATAGTCCCCCACTATTTACTTGCTTAAGATCTGTCCGTCAAAATGCAACCCCCATTGTGCGCACAGACATACATTTCTTTCCTTTCCCTCTGTCTCATATATATATATATATATATATATATATATATATATATATATATATATATATATATATATATATATATATATATATATATATATATATATATGCGTGGGGTACAAAGATCGTGTGAGCGGCCAACCACACACTTTCTTCGAAGTATTCATTGCTTTATAGCAAAGGATTCTAAAATTTCACTGGCTTTTCGACAGAGGGTTTAACGGTCCCCTCGTACGTTTGATGCTGCCACCTAAAACATGTCTTTAGCCGAAAGGAATAACGATTGGCAGATGACGTCACGGTTGGAGGTTACCGCAGTCTCCACGCTTGGCTCCACCTACATTTTTTTTTCGCGAATAGAAAAAAACGTTTCGCTTCCTTTCTTCTCCAGCATTTTTTTTAATAGTTGATCTTTAAATATAAAAAGAAAATTAAATAAATAAAAAAAAGCGAACCTATCGACCATCGCGAGTATATTTATTATAGGAGACACTGAAAAGCAAGTTAAATATTAATTAATTAAAAATACTAATGAAAGCATACACCTCCTTTATTCGTTTACAAAATTTATACGAAATTAAGTAAACATATATATTTTGAAACTGTAAAACCAAATTATACTCGTTATTCAATATGTTTTTCATTACCTAATCCAATACACACAACATACTACTATATGTTTTATAACTACGTTTTCTTTAAATCTTCCATATTCATAAACATATAACCAATTAAATTAACATTGCAATATACGTGCATCTACTACAAAAAAACTAAAAAAACCAATTCGTTCTAGGCTTCAATACCCGCCACTGGGTTGCGGTAGTTGCCTGTCTAGCCGCGCTGATGAGCAGTGAAACAGCGAAACAGTACTGTATGTGGATGACTATAATACTCCTCATCTTGAGTTGAGTATATTGAGACATGATACACGAATTACCATTAGCGTAGAAAGTGATGCTCTTTGTGTAAACAAATCGAGCTTAGGTATTTCGGACGATGTCAAAACATCGTTAAACTCATGACTCACACAGCAGTCGCCGATAGCAGAGTTGTTAGGGGCCTTGACTGTCGTACAGACGGCCGGGTTTCAATCCTGGGTTGAGGTAGTTACCTGTCTAGCCGCACTGATGAGCTGTGAAAAAGCGAAACAGTACTGTATGTGGATGACTATATATATATATATATATATATATATATATATATATATATATATATATATATATTAACTACTTCATTTATTCACATAAAATTAATATACGAAAGTATAAATTTATGCGTAAACTTTAAGTATTTACTTCAACAGTGCTCAATACGTAGGTAGAGCTAGTTAGTAAAGTATAAAATATATATGGCGATTAAGCCTGAAGAATTCTTGAGTGGATGAAACGCGGAATATTCAGTGTAGCTTAATCGCCATATATATATATATATATATATATATATATATATATATATATATATATATATATATATATATACGGAAAAGAATTATATTTATTTCCTATTATTATTAAGAAATAAATATAATTCTTCTCCAAATATTTCTTATTTCAAACAATAAATTCTTAACTTGAATATACTTTATATGTATTTTAATTATTTTAATCTACAGATTTTAACTTCAATCATTAAACTTATATGTTGCTCTGTTTTTATATATTGAGCTTATTTTTTTTTTTGGCTAGGATCGTCCTGAAAATATTACCTCACTGTAATATCTGACAGGACAATTTACTTGATTTCTAATCTGTGACTTATCTGATATATATATATATATATATATATATATATATATATATATATATATATATATATATATATATATATTGTTAATGATTAGCTGGCTGGTATTGAAACCTAGCTCATCATTGACACACACACACACACACACACACACACACACACACACACACACACACACACACACACACACACACACACATGTATATATATTGTTAATGATGTGCTGGCGGGTTTTTATATACATTTTTGGTAGTTTGCTCATGTATATTACAATGCCAATTTAATCGGTTATAAGAGAAAAGAAATTAAAACTGTAAATTGAAATTTACAATCAACTTTATTGTTCGAAAACTCCAAAAACAATTTACATAATGTAAAGTGTTTTTTTTTTGAGTATTCCGCAGAACAATAAATTTGATTGTAAATTCAAATAAACATTTTTGCATGTAAGAATATCAAAAATGCATTTACATTAATGAAATATTTGAATATTCATAAAAATAAATAAATCAAATAAATAAATAAATAAATACTCCTGGTCAAAAAAAAAAAAAAAAAGAGGGCGATGCATTATGCAAACAAAAGACAGGAAAGTAACCCTTCTCTGCTTAGGAAAGAGAAAATTCAATAGCAATAAACAACTGTTTACATCACCACCACCACACACCACCACCACCACCACCACCACCACCGGCGCCGCCTACGACGACAGCAGAAACAACAACAACAACAACAACAAACACAAGCACTGACCTTTTATATATATATATATATATATATATATATATATATAATATATATATATTTATATATATACATATATACATATATATATATATATATATATAAAATCTGTTGTTGTTGTATATATATAAATATTTATATGTTGTATATATATATATGTTGTTGTGTATATATATATATATGTTGTATATATATATGTTGTTGTATATATATGTTGTTATTGTATATATATGTGGTTGTTGTATATATATATATATATATATATATATATATATATATGTACATAAATAAAAACAGTAAACGAAAATTGACATGTAAAATATTTTTTCGACCGAATACCTCAAACAAAGATGATTAATAAATCCCTATTTCATAGGAAAGAAATATGTTAGAAAATACATACATATTACAAAATAATTCTATAGACATATTATATAATATAGACATATTACATAATATAGACATATTACATAATATAGACATATTACATAATATAGACATATTACATAATATAGACATATTACAAAACTAAAAATTTGCTGGTTTTCGCATTATAGGAAACGACATTATATGATGGTGGCCATAAAATTATATATATATATATATATATATATATATATATATATATATATATATATATATATATATATATATATATATTTGTAGACTGTTTAAAAAAGTGAATAAAAATTAAAAACCAACCGAAATAGGTAATTGCAAAATATAATGACGCCTTTTGGTGAAATCAAGAATCGAAGAAAGTTTTTTCTTAAAGAAGTATATATATATATATATATATATATATATATATATATATATATATATATATATATATATATGCACGTTGTGTAAGGTTTAAAATTTTCTGTAATATACTATACTAGAATATAGTATACTAGCAGGAACCGTGGAAAATTCCACGGAATAAGAACTACTTAATCAACAAATACCTGTTGATAAAGATGATATTTTTCCGTATAGTGCAAAAATATTGTTTGAGAAAAAAAAAAGCAATAATAAACAACCAATATAAGTTTATAAACGTTTCCATGAAAACATTGTCTATTAGAGGGCTCGATTAAAAAAAAAAACTCCAGGAGCTGTCCGTGCAAATAATCAAATCAGGAAGTGCAACTATATATATCTTTTCATAGTTAAAAACTGTTATGACGGCTGACTATGTTTGCCCACCTATTGGCATTTATTTCTCATCACGCCCTGTGACGGTTGAAGTTAGCCTCATTGTAAAAGCGTTCGGAATTGGCATCAAAATGGGATACAAATATTAGGGTTCAAAGTGTGCGGGAAGTTTGCACAGTTACCAATGATTCCGCAAACGCGAAACGTATACGTGTGTACATAATTGTTAAACAATTTTATATACAGGGTGTATATTTTAATATTTATAATCAGGGTGTTTCTTAAAAGCGTCGAACTTTAAATTGACAACTCTATATTCTTTAATTGCAGATTTGGCAACTATCGATTGTTTTTAGTTCAGATTGATTTGGCAATTTATCACGAAGAGACTGACACTTTAGCAGCGTTAAACGATCAATTTGCTGAGTGAAACTTTGATGAACGAATAATTTCACGAAATGGACCTGTCAACTGGCCACCTTGTTTGTGCGATTTAACTTCATTAGATTTTCATCTTAAGTAAAAAACCCATGTCTAAGCCGATAAGCAAGCCACAATAGACCACTTGAAAGACAATATTCGACGCGTTATTATTTAAATACAAACTAATTTAATGAGTAGAGTTTGTGAAAATTGGACCTGTAGATTACGCTATGTACGCGCGAGCCGCAAGGACATACGACCAAAATTTTATTTAAATTATAAATACCAAAAATTATGCTTTTGGAATAAACCACATACTTGTATATCTGTGATTTATTTTAATTTGAATTTTGTTGCCGCTAAAAACGCCATATATCTATATCTATATCTTTTGAAAAGTATCCAACAGGCTCGATCGATAGCCTGATTTTTTTACACAAGGCCGTGGTACCTCGTTAATTTTATTGCTTTTAAATGTCAGATCTATTGTTGATATATTTATTTTTTTATTAGCGAATCTTTGGTATTTAATTATTACGTTCATCTGAGCGTCGAGGGCCTTACCTGCACTTTGTTTATTTACGTCGCCCCTTTTTTATGATTAATTTTATTTATTAAACTTTGTAATCTTGAATATTTTACGTGCATAAAAGGTATCCATTGACACGTGTTTCTGTGTATCACCAGTCTTCAGCATGGCTAAACTTTTGACAAGGATCGAACCTGTAACAGCTCGGTTAACAACAAATTTGTTGTCTGCATTTTTTCAGCTGATTTAGGGTGAATCTGATGTGCTGAATCCAGAAATCGCATTGGTTTTGCTCAGCCAGATCAAGTTTTTAGATGTGGCACATGTCGTTTTTTACGTTTTTGTTCACATGTACGCATGTGTTGAGCATTTTAGAAAAACAGACTCTCCTTTCGCTAAGCATTCCAGGAGTTCGAAGAAACGGAAGTTGAAACCCTGAAGTTTGAACAATAGTGACGTAACATGCAATTTACGTTTACTTACATTTATCAATGTCCGCCATTCAGTTGACAGTAATCGATGTTTCCATTATGTAATCAATCATATCATGTAATCAATATATATTGAACAAAAATTTTTTTCTTAAAAACCTTTACTTATGATGATGTAGGATGATGTGTATTGACAAAAATGAGCTAATAATGCCACAAAAATGTAATCAATTTTGTCACACGGTCTGATTATTTTTCAAAACAACTTAGTACACAAACCTGCCATTGGTAGGAAGAGAAATTATTCCATATATGTTGTACAATACCTGTTGAGCGTATGTTAAATTGTTTCATATATTTATTTAAATTACCCATCCGCGGGTAGGTAAACTGATTTTAAATATTTGCTGTACATTACCCGTGCTCGGGAAGGTAAAATTATTTTATATACATGCTGTGAATTTCCTGTCCTAGGGAAGGTACAATTATTTCATACATGTGTAATACTCGTTCTAGGGTAGATAAAATATTCTTTTGCTCGAAATAGCAAATGATACATAGACATTAAAAATTCCTCTTTCCTAAGAATAACAAATATGTTCCAAATCAACTTCAATTTTCTCATTGTTTATATGGTCTCAAGCAACGCCGGGTAGCCCTGCTAATATTTAATAAATTGTCCTGTGCAAAAATTGCCAAAACCACTTGTAGAAATCTAGACATCATTCACAAGGTAAAAATTGTTGTCCAGTGTTATTAGTCCAAAATGTAGCAAGGCCCGCTCAGCTACTTCAACGATTTATATTCCTTTCGTAGGATATCAAGACCTAATATAAACAAACATCTCGCTTCTCAACCTCTCACAGTCGCATGTTAAGCATGGTACTAAATAGTAGTACCTTACGTTTAAGCGGCAATATGCTTTGTTGGTGGCTAAACAGATTAAAAAACAAACAGTTTGTTTAAATAAAAACAAGAACGACGACTCGAACGACTCTCCATCACGACAGAAAATCTAAATCTGTACCGGTTAACCCCGTACGTCGGGTTGTTGAACACGGAATTAAAAAGTTAACTAAACTAAACAAAACATGAAACCTTTGAATTTATTGTGTCTCTGTAGATATACTTACATAAGTAAAATTAGTATGTTTTATCGATTACAATCAACTAATTATTTTCTTTTAAATTGGCATTAAAGTATTTATTAACTGTAAACTGACTGACGAAGTAAACTTTATGAAACCAAATCTGTTTTTTTTTTCAGGATGGATATCTGGAAGATGTTTAAATGAAAAATTTCGAAATGCATTAGCAAAAAAAAAAAAAAAAAAAAAAAGAAAAAAGTTTTTGGACCGGAAGCACATCCTGTTTATGTTCAATTACATGGAATTGGTTATGTTGTGTTAGTCTCTTAATCAAATTACAAAGGCAATTAAACACATGTCTGTCTGACGTGGGTGCACTTTTTAATCTTTAACACGGACAAGATGTTTCTAGTATTATATGATAATATGGTGACTTCCTCCATTTTAACAGATTGGCTTCGTCTCCTCTGCTGGTCGTAAGTGAGATCATCATCATCATCATCATCATCATCATCATCGTATAAGTCCGAAAATTTTGTTGATGGTGATGATTTCCCCGATTTTTTCTATTCAGAGTTCTATCTAGACAAACATCGGGCATTGACGGGAGGGGTCACCATAACGTTGCCAACGTCGTATGTGAAAGTGAGATTTTATTTTGGAAAAAACTGGATTCGAACTTGGAACGCAGTTTTTTATTACATACCTTCACCCTAAACAAAGCACATCGCTACTTGGAAGTAAGGGGCTATTAATTGGGACCGTGCCTCAGAACAAGAATTTGGCTTGCTTAATATTTGAACTTCTGCATATCAGTGCAGTCAAAGAAGCGGGAGGCAGGAAGGGCATTCCAAAGTCTAGATGTTCTAGGGAAGAAGCTATTAGAGTAGAAAGCTATCTGGCATTTAGGGACCTCAACAGTGAAGAGGTGTGATTTTGCTGATAAGCGGGTTTGTCTGGGATATATATGTTGAGGGTCCACAAGTTCAATAGGGTCATCAGAGTTAGATTAGAGACACTTTTGTGGACCTTATCTAAGAGGGAGAGACTACTGGTAGATGCACCAGCCCAGATGTGGAAGCAATACTTCATGCATGGGCGGATGGTGACCTTGTAGAGGTACAGGATACTCTCAGGTGTGGGTAGTTTTCGAGCACGATAGAAGGGAGCCCACCTTAGTTCCAGCAGGTTGTCAGTCCGTGTCCTTAACCACTGAACCACTGTCACCTACCAGTGAATAGATGCATAGTAGCGAGTTGATATGGTCAATAATAACTGTATCAATTTCGCTGGATAATTATATAGGGTCAACCGTACAAGAAACATTCTTAACACGGAGAAAGTGGTTTTCATAATAAATTAGGAACATAATTATTAATCAGATGGGACCATATCTTGGTTTTAACCAGAGGACGTTGACTATAAACGTGAAAGTAACCGTCAAAACCATAGTGTTTTAACGCGGTTGTTTTTGTTTTCTCTTCTCTAGTTGTGATGATAGCAGACGCATTCCTCTCTTCCGTGTTGTAATAATGAATTTAACATGAAATTAAAAACGCCTACAACGTTGTCGCTAAACCGTTAATATTCTTTGTTGGTTTATTCTTTTAAAACATTCCGTTCCGTTTCCGATTTTTCAGATGCATTTCTATCTATATATATATATATATATATATATATATATATATATATATATATATATATATAAAATATATATAAAAACTAAATATATACATATATATATGTACTATATGTAATATATATATAATATATATATATGTACTATATTTAATATATATATAATATAAATATATATATATGTAATATATATATATATATATATATATGTTTATATATGTAATATATATAAATATATATGTAATACACACACACACACACACATATATATATATTGTTGGTAGCAACCAATTTTGTGTATGGTAATTTTTAAGTGATACAGGTTTATATATATATATATATATATATATATATATATAGAGAGAGAGAGAGAGGGAGTGATACATACATATACATTTACTTATATACATATACATTTATATGTATAAAGTATTAGCGTTCATGTGTGTGTGCCTATGCATACTTACTCTCCAACAACCAACACCACTGTACCGACCATGATCAAACCTGGGATGATTATGGTCTCCCATCTAGAGATGGTGTACATCATTTTTCAAAGTGAAGGTCAAAGGTAAAGGTCATAGCCTATGTATATATACTCTCCTATTGCTCACGCCACTGGACCGATTAGGAAAAAAATCTAACAGGATGATTGTGTCCGACCTAGGGATGGTACACGCCATTTTTCAAGGTCAAGGTTAACAGTTAAGGTTATATATTTGTGCGGCTCTTCATAATCTCTTCCACCTAGGAGTAATGCACACTAAGTTCGGGTTCGTCATCATCCCGGGGCCCGCTACCATAGCGCCGGCCAACTACTTTGTGAATTTGAATCAGATTACCCTCCTCTATGCCCATCTCCTCAATCATTTAAACAAATGTCAATCAATTTCTATGTGTAGCAATATAAATGTTAACTTTGATAAAATCTTTTTGCTTTAAAGTTCATAGTTGGATTTTATTCACTCCAGGAGGAAAAAGATTTTAAACACCTTAAGATATACTTGCTCTTACAGCACCCACTTACTATAACGGTGCACACGAAGCGGGTACCTGAGCGTACAGCAAAATCCCTCGCGAAGTGCGGATATCTTTGCTAGTATATATATATACATACATATAAATATACATGCATATACATATACATGCATATACATATACATGCATATACATACATATACATACATATACATGCATATACATATGCATACATATACATATACATGCATATACATATGCATGTATATACATATACATGCATATACATATACATACATATACATATACATGCATATACATATACATACATATACATATACATACATATACATATACATGCATATACATATGCATGTATATACATATACATACATATACATATACATGCATATACATATGCATGTATATACATATACATACATATACATATACATGTATATACATATACATACATATACATATACATGCATATACATATACATACATATACATATACATATACATATACATGCATATACATATACATGCATATACATATACATGCATATACATATACATACATATGCATATACATGCATATACATATACATGCATATACATATACATGCATATACATATACATGCATATACATATGCATATACATGCATATGCATATACATGCATATGCATATACATATACATACATATACATATACATGCATATGCATATACATGCATATACATATACATGCATATACATGCATATACATATACATACATATACATATACATGCATATGCATATACATGCATATACATATACATGCATATATTTTAAAGAAATTTCAAATCAGCAGTTTAGATTACCCGATGAAAGTCATTAATTTAATGAAGCAGTAGCTTTGTTATTGTAATAACGGTGTCTCAGTCGATACCGGCAATTAATAAAAGGATTGAAGAAAATTCAGTGTCTTTAAATGCAATGTCGGCGTGCATTCATAGTAAACAGTGAGAGAGTATTCAACGACTAAAAGTCGAAATGTTGCATTACACGCATACATATTTATTTATTTATTTATATAACAATTATGTTTATTCATTCTAATGCAAATTCGTACATGCATAAATAATATTAGATAGATTGTGAAAAACAGAGAGACCGACCGACCGACCGACAACCAGATTGACATAGCACAGAGATATTAAAGTTGAAAATACTAACACATTTATCGTTGTGCCTCGGACATTTGTTTTTATTTGCGATTTCATCATGTTTTATGTGACACGATGTCATCCGTAATTTCTATTCAGTAACTGAAGAATGCAGTTTATATTGACGAGTAGTTCTCAACGATTGTCACATATATCAATTCTGGCATCGCGGCCATTATTGCGTCCCGCCCTACCCGATGCCCAGAACGAAGCGCAAAGTGTATGATTCGCTTTTGA
This sequence comes from Euprymna scolopes, assembly GCF_053919585.1. Classification (NCBI taxonomy): domain Eukaryota; kingdom Metazoa; phylum Mollusca; class Cephalopoda; order Sepiida; family Sepiolidae; genus Euprymna; species Euprymna scolopes. Next base: position 25,367,347 of record NC_136490.1, on the reverse strand, counting down.
TTGGTTGTCTACTAATAGCGGGTTTCGTTCTAATGATTGTCCTGTAGATAAATTAATCGATAGATAGATATTAACAGGTTTTGAGATAAACAGACAGATAAATATGAAGAGTTTATAGTAGACAGCATACAGACAAATAGATAGATAGATATGAATAGGTTTTGTTAGACAGATATCAAGACAAATAGATAGATAGACAAACAGACAAATAGATAGATAGACAAACAGACAAATAGATAGACAAACAGACAAATAGATAGATATGAATAGGTTTTAATAGACAGATATCAAGACAAATAGATAGATAGATAGATAGATAGATAGATGCACAGATAAAGTATATGATAGAAAATATAGATAAACAGATACGAACAGATTATGACAAATAGATAGATAGACAAACAGACAAATAGATAGACAAACAGACAAATAGATAGATAAACAGACAAATAGATAGATAAGAACAGTATACCTTAAGTATAAATAAAAACTTTACATCAGAAATTTACATGTATAAATTTATATTTCGACAGAATAACTCCATTAAAAAGGGGGCGGTGCAATATCCTTATTCGCGGAGTTTCGAAGAATGTAATGTTCTTTTCGTCAGAGGATAGAAACTGGTTAGCAGATTATAGAATCTGCTAGTTTTAGTACTTTCTGAATCTGCATTTTATAATGGTGGTCATGAAATGTATAATATGCTTGTAAAATCATGTTCACACATTGTGTTTGCGTAACATAATTTTTTAGAAAGGTTCGTATAACATTTGTCACGAGGTATAGAATAAAGAGGGGAAAAGGAAAATTAAAAAAAAGAAAAGAAAAATTCTAAACCGGACTGGGTGAATCAAAGATGTGATATTGTTCTTTGTAAATACCATGAATCAGAAGATGTATATATCCGTCTTGTAGCTTTAAAAAAAAAAATTGTACATGTAAATTTGTAATTTACGGTTTTATTTATACTTATGTTATTAAACTCTACTTTTCACTGTCGTATCGAGCTTTTTCTTTTACTTGGTTGGGATAATATGAACATTGATACGTTTATTGGACTGAAGCTTACTTTTGCATTTACCTGGTAAACTTCTATTAATTACATAATTATATATATATATATATATATATATATATATTAATTAAGTAATGCTGAACCTGGTCAGTACTATATATATATATATATATATATATATATATATATATATATATTGACCAACGTTGAACCTGAACAATACTAAATGAGTGACTATTTGGGACTTCCAGGTGCTGTGTGTGCTCTCCGCTTATCTCGGCATTGTTTCCAGTCGTCCTGGACTTTTCCTTGCCACTGGACTCAAACAGTGCCGATTTAGGAGAGGTGTGGTTAGTGAATGCGCAGTTGATATATTTATATATATATTATATATATATATATATTTATATATATATATATATATATATATATATATATATATATATATATATATATATATATAGTAACAGTTTATGATATATAGTAGATAGATAGACAGATAGACAGATAGTTAGATACGAATAGTTTATTATCTGACCTTCCATAGTCGGGTCCGTACCGAATGGTATATATATTATTTTAATTGGAATTCATGTAGATGAGTATTATATATTAAGAAAAAGATGAGGATAATAGTCCGCAATAAATAAAAAATTAATAAATAATACTCATCTCAATGAATTCCAATTAAAATAATATATATACCATTCGGTACGGACCCGACTATGGAAGGTCAGATAATAAATAAACATGAATTTATAAGACCAAAAATCTCAACCGGGGCCCGTGGCGTAGTTGATAGCGACGTTGAATCTCTACGGTTCCAGGTGAGAATTGTCTGAAGGTAGCGGTTTCAATCCTACCCAAAGCCGGCCAGAGGCTTACTTGACCAAAACGTTGCGAGACGACAGCAACTATGGAAGGCAGTGACTGCAGTCAGGAGATTCAGAGTTCCTATCCCACCGCGGTTACCACCTGATGAAGGCCAGGGGAATAGTTGGCCGAAACGTCGTGAAACAACTAAGAAAAAGATGAAGATAATAGTACGCAATAAATAAAAATTAAAAGCAACCTTTACTCCAATTTCCGTTTTTATTAAACTATTTATTAATTTGAATTTAAAATTATACATAACTAAGCTCTCTTAACTGTTATAATCAAATTTATTATTACATAAATTATAATTCTTAGTATTACTTAATTCTAAACCTATAATTTTTATAAGTTCACTATATAATTCATTGCAATATTTGTTTACCTTGAGCAAAGAAAGGTTAAAATTTAATTTAATTTTTAGTATAATAGAGTTATCGCCCTTTGAACAAACACCCCAGAAAAGTAATATATTAATTCATTAAGTAATATATCTTTTTACATTCATTTTTCATATTATTCTACGTATTTATGAGCACCTTCTGTTACCTTCGTTATCAACAGTTGGCCGCGTCCGGTCTGACCTCGCAGTTTTTTCGTTTCATGCTTCGTAGATCTAGACGTTTTTTTAAAAAATATTCTATCTTATCTGAAACATTTCTTCATTCTTTCGTCAATTCTACAGAAGCCAGTGTATCACATTGCCGGCAGGAGTTAATTTTATCCGACAAACGCATCGTTTCCTTCAGATTTACAAGTGCCTTTGCTAAATCCTCGGACAATGGTAAGACATCTTGCTTTGCCAATATTTCATCTGCGATAAGTTTCTAGATATTTTTCTAATAATTTTATCTGAATATTCCAGAAATGTGTTCCTGAATATTCGAAAAGTCTTTACTTAAATTTCTAGAATTTTCTCTGAATTTTGCAGAATCTTTTCTTGAATTCTAAGGACGAAGAATTGTTTTCATTCCGACAATGTTTCTCGCTGTTGCTATTAATGTTTCGAAATCGTTTAAGTTTATGTACATTGTGGCCTTCTTCAGGTGAATTGTCCATTCTCGAAAATATTTTCCATTCTACAATGTTTTGAAATATTTTTTTATGCTGCACACTCTCAATTAAACCTAACACTCTTCACACACACACACACACACACACACACACACACACACACACACACACACACACACACACACACACACACACACACACACACACACATGTATATATATAGGTTTTACGTGCCAAATACATATATATATGCATATATATATATGCATATATATATATGTGTGTGTGTGTGTGCGTGTGTGTGTGCGAGAGCGTGTGTGTGTGCGCGCAAGAGCGTGTGCGTGCGCGCGTGTGTATTTATATAGCAAAACTGAAATTTTGATCGAAATATTGTACTTTCATAAAAAAATGCAATTTTTCCAAACACCTTTTATACGCATCAACAAATAATAAACAACTATAGAAAAGATCTAAATATTTATAGATCTTTCGTATGAATTTTCATACATACACACACGCACGCGCATACACATATGCACGCACATATATAGATATATCAACAACATGCCAAATTCACCTCTTGATCCGAGACAGCAGATCCCGCACACACAAATGACTATATATCAATATGTCTAGGACTGTGTAACAACCTGACTCATTAAAAGGAACTTATGATTATACTTTATTGCAGTTTCATGGTAGTTTCGATCGTTAGAAACGACATCTATCCAACATGTCTGCATCGATGATAATGCTAGTTCAAACGAGCAAGGGGAATACACCTCTAACGATCGCAACTACCATGAAACTGCAGCAAAGTATTATGATAATTTCCTTTTAGTTATTCATTCGAAACCTTTGTATTAAAGCAAGATGTTAGCTTTTGTAATAGAAGTGTTGAAACATGATATGCAGATTAAGAAGCGAAGTTCGAATTTATTTTGGGTTCATTCGCTTCCACCTCATCTTCTTCCTTTTTTCTTAAATTCTGACAAAGGGGAAAGAATTTCTATTTTCTGGGTTGCATGTATAGATTTTCAATCCTCTCATCGCATTCATCCTAATTCAACCGTCATCAGCCTTTACCTTTGACCTTTTGACATAATGATGTGATACACTGGCTTCTGTAGAATTTCGAAACCGAAACCAAAACCAAAATTTTCTTTCCTATTATTCTTAATAAATGTTTAATAATGGAAGATTTTTTTTCACAACGAAATAAGAACATTTTATCGGCAAATTATAACTTTTACAAAGAACCAGCGACATTCAAGTTCGTTCCACGAAAATCACTTTCACTTATGATGTTGGCAAACTTTTTGTAGTCTCTCCCGTAAGTACCTGATGTCTTTCTAGAAAGAATTCTGACTAGAAAAAATCGGGGAAGTCAATGCTAACAATGGAATCTTTGGATTCATACGATATGAAGACTTCTGTTATTTTTTATTTAGAGGTCACTGCTTATCAAGACCCAGAGACCATGCTAGGATTGGACTGAATAAGTGTTAGGTATATATTGAAACAACATGATCAACAATGGTAGAATTTGGGTAGGGCTTGGGTATTTAAGAGAACATCTCAGCATAAACGTATTTGTATTAGATTCGAAAATGATCATGTTATAGTCAGAAGGGAAGAAGCCTACGGTATTGTTCCACATACGGATAGTTCTAGGAAAGAAACTCTGCTCATGGAATTTTCGTTTAGTCTTGGGCACAGATAGAGAGTGAGGGAAATTGTTCATGGTTGCTGTAACTAGACGAATACTTGTTGGGAACGTTTTACAGGGGCATATATTGGAGCTCAGTCGAGCACTTACCATGAAAGTAACATAAGAACAGAGACAGACTCGCAACATCTCTTCTGTGAGAAAGAGGGAGTAGGGAGGCGAAAAGGTCATCGCCCACAACATTTTGAAGAGTTTTGTACCCTGTCAAAGCAGGAAAGGACACTCTTAAAGGCTCCATCCCAGATATAGCAGTAGTACTCCATCTCAGAATGTATTTTCTCTTCTACAAGGACGATTATGTTAGAAGTGAGATACTTTCTGAAGCGATGGAATGATCCAACTATTTTTCCAGAGATTTTGGCGATGGATATTCTTTTATTCTTTTTGAGTTGATTGAGTCAACGGCTGTGTTATTTTCTTTCTAATATCTTTATTTATTTATTTGTTTATTTTCTTTCTTTCTTTTTTTTTTTTTACTAAATTTACTGATTCGTTTTTTATTTCGTTTTTTTTTTATTTTTCTTTTAGAACTCTTGCCGCTCTTTTTCTTTTTTCCTTTTCTCCCGTCTTCTCCTTCTCATTTCTTGTTTTTCTTTCCTATTAGTATTTTCGCTGTTTTCGAATTCCCAAATTCTTATAATCAAATCTTTATGCAACGTTACACCCTTATACACGGGACTCACACGTTGTAGCAGAGTATGTCGCAAGGAATATAGGACAAGTAATAGCTCGACTAATTTTTTTGTGTAACAACAACATTTATTTCCTCATTCTCCAGCCACGCGTGACTTCTCGTTACGGCCGCGACGTCACCCATGTCTCTAACAGGATCGTCCTCTCTAACGTTGCTCTCTCTTTCCTTTTTATAGTCTTTTTTTCTTACAGTGATGTCATTTCGCATTTCGTATGCATTTCCATACGCGCGTACGCGTTCTGTTACATGTAAAAAATAGAAAATTTGATGCGACTAAAAAGGAATAGTCGGGTTAAATAATATACGAGATTTAAAATCAATCATTGTAGAGATGAGAACAATCGAAATAATATGTAAATTTTCAATATTTTTATTGACCTCCAATAAATGTGTCTAAAAAAATGTACTGATCCACTTTTCAGGTAACATTATTTTAGATGAGCATATTTCCCTATTCATTTTATAGTAGCTAAAAGAGTAAAATTTCAGTGGTTTCCACTAAGTGTTGGACAGACACTACATTTGCTTAGTTTTTTTGTTTTTTTTTGCTTTTTAATAGAATTCGAAAAAAAAAAACGGTTTTGTCAGAAAATAATTGAGGAAATTAGATCGGATTTAGTGTTTTTTAATAGTTATTTATATAATTATAAAACTCAAATGACCTTGTAACGAGTGATGTAACCCACTTTCCGGTTTACGACATCCGGTTGCGCATGCGCGCATAAACATTAACCCATAACAACGTAAACAAATGAACACAAATCGCTTCTTTTGCAAATTTTGACCTGCGCACTAAAATATTATTATTTCGAAATTATTATTTAACATGGAAAGAATGGGAGTGTTTTGCAACTATTCTTTATTACAAATATACTGTCGCTATTTTCTTACAACTAAACAACTTTAACCCGTTGACAAACATAAGAACAATTTGTAGTAAAGCCAAGATTACTACTACTACTACTACTACTACTACTACTACTAATACTACTAATACTACTACTACTCTCTATCTGCCCCTTTTCCTTTCTTCCTTCCTTCTTTTTTATTTTTTGTTTACATTTCTAGATACAAAATAGTTGTATGAGAACGGTGAATTTGTTGACACATTTACTAATCTGTTTCAATATTAGTTTTATTTTTTTATTTAGGTTTTATTTTGTTGCTTCAGGTTTTATTAATTATTTTTTTTTAGATTTTGAGTTTCTATAACTTGGTTGAAGGATTTAAATATGGGTTTTTCATTTTTATATTTCTCATCGGTAGGTTCATGTGCGTTTTTGCTGTTAAATTACTTTCGTCGGCATTCGATTCGTAGGAAAATCATGTTTAATTTTCGATTTTTGAGCGATTACTTGGAAAAATAGGTAAGTTTACACGAATAGGGAGGATTTTTTTTTTCATATTTGAGAGATCTGTCCGTGATTTTTCATTTTAATATATATTCATAGAAATGTTTTTGTTATGTCAGAAAAAACTATTTTCACAAGTTTCACGCTCATACATGAATTCCATAGCTAATATAACATACTGACCCAACGGGTCACGGGTAGTCTTGTAACTTTATATTTATTAGCATGAGATAACCATATACTCAATGTTTTCTTTTTCTGCATTGTTTCCCTAGTTATATGCATGTGTAAATATAAACAAAACTGGGAATATGATTTTAAATGGTAGTAATATTTTGCTCAACCACACATAAATGATTTATTCAATCATTTTTTTCTCATTATCTATAATATAAAGCTGAACGTCCGTGTGTGTCTGGTCACGAATAGGCTCCTATATGGTTGACTATTGTAGAACACTGATCACATATAATGATAGAAGATGTATCGAGATACAGGAATGGGTATGTTTTATCTGGTATAATGGTGATTCATTAAAATTGTGGGGTCTGTTTACGCCCCTGGTCCATAAGGTATGGAAATAAAAAATTTAAAAATTAAAAAAAACAAACGTTTACAAGTGTTTTATGATATAGGTGTACATAATAATACTTTGATAAGTATGTTTTAACTTAAATATGGATGGTATAATAAAAATGTAGGGTCTGCGTTCGCGCCTGACCTCCATAGAATGGAAATAGGCACAAACTTTAATAAAGACTATTTATATCTATCTGCGCAAGTATGCTTTGATAATTATGTTTCAGTTTGAAGAAATATGGTATAATAAAATTATGGGGTGTTCGTTCGCACCTGACCTAAACAGAATGGAAATATGTCACAAAGTCTAACAAGGTTTTTTAATATAGATCCACAGAATATTGTGATAAGTGTTTCAGTGTGAACAGATATGGCATAATAAATTATAAGGTTTATCTATTTTATTTTTACTTTCATCATATTTTGCTTCGGTTTTGCTACCCCCAAATTCGAAGCTATCTCTTTACAACCCTTCCTTTTCATAACCTATCATATTTTAATAAATCAGACTCCATTTTCTGTAGGCTGTTTTTGAACCCAGTCAACGACGGGTACTTTTGCTAGTATGTATATATATATATATATATATATATATATATATATATATATATATATATGGTAACACACGCACGCACACACACACACACACACACACACACACACACACACACACACACACACACACACACATATATATATATATTTAAATAAGGGGGTGGTCACCAACAATGTGTATTTTTTAACATTATTTTATTATTTACTACGGAGAACTCTCTCTCGATTATTATATCGAACCTAATATACAACTAAATACATATATATCTTGGGTGCCATCAAATACCCAAATAATCTCCATCCTCATATATATATATATATATATATATATATATATATATATATGTGTGTGTGTGTGTGTGTGTGTGTGTGTGTTTGTTTGTGTTTGTGTGTGTGTGTCTGTGTTTGTGTGTGTGTGTGTGTGTGTGTGTGTGTGTGTGTGTATATATATATGTACTAGCTGGCAGCCCGGTGTTGCCCGGTCATACAATTCGCTTAGACGTGGTATTTTTATTTATGCAGATTGAATCAATCCTCGATAGATTATTTTATATTACGAGAAATGATTTGCGTGATGGACTAATTCGCAATAAATAAACAAATAAATAATAATAATGATAATGTCGTTCATCGAATTCCGTCTGTGTTTGGCTTACAATATTGTCAACTGATATTTGGACTTGACGGTGAATGTCCAGGAAAAGTCACTTCTGATTAATGTTTACTTTTAAAATATGCAAATGAAGAAATTATTTATGCAATTTCCAATGGTACCTCCTCTTTTATTGTAAACTGAAATCATTCACAAGAAAAAATTAAAATAAAATGGTGAGGGACACCCGGGCTTAAACAGGGGATCATTCGATGTGTAGTCAAATATTCTATCACTAAACTATATCTCCAGATTATAATAAATCTGTTTGCGCATCTAAAATACTAAAATGTTAATTTAAATTTCTTAGCATAAGTCATTAAATCATAGTAAATAAATGAAATAATAAACTATTTCTTGATGACAAATAATTAATTGAATTCATTAGAATTTACCAGAGTTAATGACAAATAATTAATTGAATTCATTAGAATTTACCAGAATTAATGACAAATAATTAATTGAATTCATTAGAATTTACCAGAATTAATGACAAATAATTAATTGAATTCATTAGAATTTACCAGAGTTAATTGCAAATAATTAATTGAATTCATTAGAATTTACCAGAATTAATGTATATTTATAAAAATTAGGTGATCTTAAGTGCTTAATTTAATTCAAAATCACATTAAAATATCTACAAATAAAAATATTTAAAATTTCTCGAGAATGTAATAAATGAGAAAAAATTGGTTTGAACCTGAATGCAAATAAGACTTTTAGTATGGTCATATCTAGCAAATAAGACTTTTAGTATGGTCATATCTAGCAAATACGATTTTTAGTATGGTCATATGTAGCAAAGAAATCACACATACGCGTTATTTAACCATTGGAGCGATGCCAGTTACTTAGGTGGATAAATTCAGTTTCCTTGGATCACAGATTACAACTACAGGACGATCGTGGTGTGATATAAGATTGTGTATAGCTAAAACTAAACAGTATTACATACGATCAAGCTCAAGACTAGATAACGCATTCTTAAGGCGTATGTTTAGTCTGTCTTGTTATATAGTTTTGAAAGCTGGAATATCTGCTTTATAGTGCAGAAATTTGGTTTGTGAGACAAATGTTAGGCGTCGTTTGGAAGGATCATATTTCTAACGAGGAAATATGGACTAGATCTGGATGCACTGAAAGAATGCTGATGGAAACTATCACGAAAAGACAAATGACTTTCATAGGACATATTTACCGTCAAAGAGGCATAGAACATCTGATATTGACTCGTAGAATTCTATGATTGGAAAAGCAAGTTCGACCATGACGCACGTTGATTGATAAATTTATCGATTAGAGGGGATTATTGTCAAAAGAAGTTGAGCTGAATCGGGCTATGGATAGCCGCCCGCATTGGAGAACCGTAGTCGCCAACGAACGACAAGGACGACGACGACGATGACGACGACGGAGAATCAGAAACAATTGTGTCTAACGGTGAGTTATCCCTGAAAAATTAGTAGACACGGACAAATGCTGATTAGAGAAGGAAAGGGAAGTTTATTTTAACGTGCAAAGACAATGTTGATAAAATTTTACCAAATAAAAAACGGCAAAAGCAAGAGGAATAAAAATAAAAATATAAACTTTAGACATTAATATTTGAACAGTTAAAATAATTCAGCGGACTCAACAGGACTATAAATCTGTGCCACAATGTCAACGAAGCTCAAACCTCTGTCCCATCACCGTAATACCCGATCTTTGTGCTTGTTTGATTGTGCTCCGATGAACTTCTTGCATTAGTCCGTCCCCCTTTCCCGAGGTACAAACTTGCAAATAACACGCGAATAACCAACCAACAGCAAAATCACACCCCTTCAATGTAGATGTCATCTGATGCTGTAGAGACTTCTAGACTTCGGAATTCCCTTCCTTTATCGTGTTTTTCTGACAGTACTAACATGCAGAAGCGTACGAGGTGCCTTCAACAAGTTTCCAGACTTTTTCTGCAGGCATTTAAAATTGTCGTAGACTCTTGAAATTTCAGTATGTTATTGCTATACATCTTATGAGACGACTGACCAATTTTTATTATTTTAGGTTCAAACGAACATTGGAATACGCCCTACTAAAGCCTGATTGTCACAGTTGGTGAATTTCAAAAATGCAATCTGGACGATATGCAATAAAATTCTCTTTTAAACTTAGAAAAATGCTACAGAGACTTATGGAATATTTCAAACTGCTTCTGGGCCATCTTGCATGAATCAAGCATCAGCTTTTGAGTGACATAAGAGATTCAAGGAAGGCAGTGAGTCTGGGAGGGGTAATGAGAGGAATAGAAGGAGTAAGAAAATCAGAACATCAGAGTTGATTGGCCAAATAAAGAATTTCATGGGTAAGGACCTTCGTGTTTCTATAGAAACAATAAGTGCACAGTTTGATGTCATTGTGGGAACTGTATACACAATTATTAGCAAGGACCTGAAGATGCGGAAGATTTGCGCGAAGTTTGTCCCAAGAGTGCCTCATCCTTGTCATTGACTATTTGACCAAGATGAGTATCAAGGCAGTTTCTACCTTCTTATAGTCCAGACCTTTCCCCCTGTGACTTTTGATTAATTCTTAAGCTCAAGGAAAACCTCAGATGGTGTCGTTATGAGACAATTCAGGAGATAAAAGGTTGTGACGGGGGTCATTGACATACTCACACAAGAGGACTTCTATGATGCCTTCTAGAAGTTGTTGGAACGGTACAAAAAGTGTATTACAGCCGAAGGAGGTTACTTCGAAAAGGACCACAGTTTCATCGACGTACTATCAATAAACTAACCCATACGAGAAAATGTCTGAGAACTTGTTGAAGGCACGTCATAAGTGTAAAGTGTACCGATATCTCGCTCCACAACTCCCTATTTAAAGTGCCCCTGTAAAGATAGCCCCTAAATCACATTAGCCTCTTGTGGCTCAGTAGCAACGTATCTTGTTTGGGTTGAATACGAGTAAAGAAAAAGCTTTATTTTTTTTCTTTCTTATTTCTGAATTTTTTTCTTTCGTGCCATTTACGAACACGACCTTAGTAGACGTCGTTTTAATGAACAGTGTAAACTTGCGCCTTAGCTTTGTATGTTTCTTTTTATTATTGCTGTTAATGCTGGTAAAATTAATTAGATTTTGTTTCGGATTTACATGATGTATGGATAGAGGAATTATTATTCATTGATGATGTTTTATAAATTACAATTTTCTGTAGTTAATAAACGTTTAAAAACTTTTTTATTAATTGTGTACTGTTAAGTAAAATGCTGAACTGATAAACACGTATGAGGAAATTTCGTTAAATTTAATTATTTATAATTTAGTAAGTAAATAATGATGTAAAAATGTAAAAAATCGATAACTGTATATAATTATGTTATATTCATAGTTTTTATAATTATATTAAGTTAACAGTTTTAGTAAACTTATTAGTATTTTTAATTACGTAAACTTAATAGATTTATAATAATTTTTAATAATTAGTTTTTATAAGTACGTTAAATGCGTAGACTTTATAATTACATTAAAGTAAGCTGTTTTATGATTACATTAAAATATTAGATTTTAAATGTATAATATTTTATAATTACCTATAAATACGTATAATTCTTCTTCTTATAATTACATTAAGTTAATAGTTTTTAAAATTACATTAAATAAATGTTTTTAATTACATTAATTTAATAGTTTTTATAATTACATGTAAATGATTGTTTTTATAATGACGGCACATTAATAGTTTTTATAATTGCATTAATATAATAGTTTTATAAAATTATAGTTTTCTATATTACGTTATTATATATATATAATATATTTATATATATATGATATATATATTTATATATATAATATATATTACGTTATTATAGATATTTATATATATACAATATATATATATATTATATTAATATTATATTAGTATTAGTTTCTATATTTAGTAGTTTTTATAATTATGTTAAAATAATAGTTTTATATATAAGCTAAAATAATAGTTTTTCATATTACGTCAAGTAAGTATTTTTTATAATTACGTTAAAATAGTAGCTTTATATATACGTTAAAATTATATTTTTCTATATTATTTTTAGCTTTTATAATTACGTTAAAATAATCATCATATTAAATTAATAGGTTTTATAATAAGGTTGAAATAATAGTTTTATATATATATGTTAAAATAATGATTTTCTATATTACGTTAAAATAGTAGTTTTTATAATTACGTTAAAATAGTTTTTATAATCATATAAATTAATAGTTTTAAAAATTCAGTTAAACAATACCTTTTATAAATACGTAAAAATAAGAGGTTTTATATATTACGTTGAATCAGTAGTTTTATAAATACGTTGAAGTAATAGTCAAGTATGTAGATTTATAGAAACTACACAATATTTAATGTCTAATGTGTTTTTTAGCAATAAAATAAAAATGGGTCGGAAATAAGATAGAGTAAAATTATAAACGAAGTAAGCACACAAATTGAAATACCAAACAAGACTTCTGGGTGAAAAGTAAATTGAACTGAGGATGTAGAAAAACTTATCTATGAGAAACAGAATAAAATAAAATAGAAAAGAAATATAAGTAAAGTTCTACAAGTAAAACTTAATAATGACATGACAAAAAAGAAAGTTAAAACATAACCAATTAGTTATAAGTATTAATAAAAGAGTAAATGTTAGTGGAAATAAAATTGCAAAAAATAAAAGATTTTGATAGACTTTAACAAACATAGAAACATATTTTTAAACAAACACATAATATTCCATAAATATTTGCAGGCATATAAAGAATCGACGACTATACAAAGGATTAAAAATTAAATAAACTCTTATGATTTCAAATCTTTTATATATCTTCTATAGGAATAATTTGAATTTGGCAAATATAAAAATTTCTGAATATATATATATATATATATATATATATATATATATATATATACGTATATATATATGAATATATATAAGTGATGGGACGATTCCAAGTTTTCCCCTGATTCCGATACAATTATCGATTCCGTGCTAAATTTGCGACTCCGTTTCTTTATGAATCTCCAATTATTTAATTATAAGATTTTTATTTTCGCCAATTTTCGTAAAAAAAACATGTTAAATATGCAGATATTTGCCTAAACGTCAAACTACACTTGTAGTCAAACTACACTTGTACTTGATGTATAGATTTTAGCTTTAATGGTAATTTAAAATAAATATTTATTATTTTATGATTATTACCAGCAATGCAAGATTTTGGTTTAAACAACGTCAAATAGAAAAGACAATTAAAAGAATTGTTTCGGCATCGGAAAATAGGCATAAATTTTTCGGGTTCCAATACTGATTGCGATACCCACAAATCTTCCGATTCTTTGGATTCCCGAGTCCGATTAATCGTCACAACGCTAATATATATATATATATATATATATATATATATATATATATATATATAATTCAATTTATTCACATAAAATGTTATTAGGACATAGAAAAATTTATGCATCAATTTTTAGTATTTAATTCAAGAGTACCTCATACATTATTATTACTAGGTAGCCTAACGATTCCTATGAGGATGCAACGTGGAAGCTTCTGTGTAGTTTAGATTTAATATATATATATATATATATGCATATATATATATATATATATATATATATATATAAAATAAATTCACTGCCAAACAATCTAATCTCTCACATTCTGAAAATCACATATATATATATATATATATATATATATATATATATATATATATATTCCTGGGAAAACATTAAATTTTATCAATAACCGATACATTTGGCAGTATTTAATACTTGATAATAATCTTAAGCCGATTTATTCTTCAGGCTTAAGCGTGAAGAATCCTAGAGTGGATGAAACGCGGAATATTCAGTGTAGCTTAATGGCCATATGCATTTTATAAATTACTATCTAGCTCTACCTACGTATTGGACACTTTTGAAGTAAATACTTAAAGTTTACGCATAAATCTATACTTTCGTATATTTATTTTATGAGTAAATTAAGTAGTTATATATATATACGTATATATATATATATATATATATATATATATATATATATTTATGTATATATATATGTGTATATACATAAAATAAATAAATGAAATCTGATTTTATCTGAAGGATACTAATCTTCTCAATGAGTCTGGTTTTCTGTTTTTATTTGTGTATGTTTTAATTTTGAATCTCTCTCTCTCTCTCTCTCTATATATATATATATATATATATATATATATGTATATATATATGTGTGTATGTATATATATATATAAGCCTGACGAATCCTAGAGTGGATGAAACGCCGAATATTCAGTGTAGCTTAATCGCCATATATATTTTATAAATTACTAACTAGCTCTACCTACGTATTGAGCACTTTCGAAGTAAATACTTAAAGTTTACGCATAAATCTATACTTTCGTATATTAATTCTATGTGAATAAATGAAGTATATATATATATATATATATATATATATATATATATATATATATATATATATATATATATATATATATATGTTGTTTCCATTTATGTTAATGTTTTAAGCTGATATAATGTGGATCGCTTAACATACATTATCTAACACATCATCATTTTTAAATTTTGCACAAAACCATCAGCAGGCAAAATGAGTGTTTTCAATTATAAAAGAGTCACCTTAAATACCCATATTTGTTGTAATACAGAAGACGCAAAATAAAAAGCAAATAACAAAAACATTCATCAAATAAAATAAAATAAATTCGGCATACGTACAAGCATTGAAACTCTGGCGCGTTAATTTCCTTTAAAACTGTTTAGTAAAATCTATTTATATGTTATTTAGTAATTTGTGGGACTGAAGTACAGATGTGTAACCTTCATCATTCAGGTAAAGTACAAAACAGCGCGGATGTACTATAACTTCTAGAAAATTGCATGAGAAGAATGAAAGAAAGTGAATAATATCAGGATATTATACAAAGTTTTCATTATTTTACAAGCGACTAATATAAGGGAAACTAAAACTTTTAAGAAAGAAAAATTATGTGATGATACAAAGCACATATTAATGCGAAAACGTAAAAAAAAATGGCGGAGAACTAAAAATAACTATATAAAAACAGAAATGTGTAAACGAACAAGAATACTTAAAGAAAACGAAAAAGGTATCAGAATTATTATGTTTTATTCTTAAAAATAATTGTTGAATTTAAATTAGAATTTTCTCCTAAACTTTCTTTTGAAAAGCTTTTTCTAAAAATATTTACCAAAATCGTTTTCTAGTAACGTTTTTCTAGAAAACTCTTCGAAATTGTTATTCCTAAAAACAAAAACAGTAAGTTGGTTTCTAACTATAAATGACAGTTTCTCAATGGTTTTCTCAAAATTCTATCGAAAACATAGAAATAATATATCGAATAAAATCAATATTTACAAATTATAAAACTAAAAAAATATAAAGAAATTGAAGAAAAACTATAAATCATAAATGAAGAATAAATATAATTGAATAAACTAACTGAAGGAATAAATAAATAATTCTTCTTAATGGAATAAACAGAAAATGAAGTTGAAAACCTAAGGCCGAATAAAGAAACAACTGTAATAACGATATTACAATATAATAGTAATTTAAAATATAATGAAGGCTGTTAAATACAAAAACTAATACTAATATGCAGAGAGTTATAAACAAAGTAATAAAGCTATAAAAGAAATATAAAAAAAGAAATAATATGGGAGTAATTATGAAATATTAAATTTTACTTAAAGAAATAAAAATAAATGGACATGAACTTTAAATAAGAAATAAAATAAAAATATTGATCTAACATATAAACATATGAATAATGAAGATAGTAAAAAAATCATAAACCTATAAATAATCAATTAACTATTTTATTGAACTAACAAACTTAAAAAACTTGAGGAAGATAGTAATAAAGTATATATATTTAATTTATTGCATTAAACTTAGTTTAGAAAACACGCACACACACACACACACACACACACACACACACACACACACAT
This sequence comes from Euprymna scolopes, assembly GCF_053919585.1. Classification (NCBI taxonomy): domain Eukaryota; kingdom Metazoa; phylum Mollusca; class Cephalopoda; order Sepiida; family Sepiolidae; genus Euprymna; species Euprymna scolopes. The sequence continues at coordinate 25,350,843 of NC_136490.1, read as the reverse complement.
ATATATATATATATATATATATATATATATATATATATATATATATATATATACTCCTATAATTTTCTTTTAGGGTATTGATATTCATCTTAAAAACCCTTGTTTCTATTTATCTAAAAAAAAATACAACTTTGTTATATATGAGTTGTGGAATTGTATTCATTGCAAAAAATAAAAAAATAAAAATAAAATAAAATAAATAAAATAAAAAAAAATAATAAAAAAACATAGATAATTTGCATATTCTTTTAAGCATTCATTTTAATTAATTCCCTATTAGATTTTCCGGGTTTCTTACGGGATGATCATCTTTAGTTAAAACTTACGTGTGATTATAGTCATGCAGATAGTCTACATGATTTATACTTGCATAATATTTGCGTAAAAAAATTATAGTAAACACCTATTTCTGTATAAATTTACGTATGCGTATATATATATATTTTTAATAATTTTGCTTATAAAACTCCCCTGTCAGTTTTTGATCTACAGATATGAAAATTAATGCTTAGGGTACTCGAATCCATGCGAAACTTTACAATTGTGTTTTAGCCGGGGAAACTCCGTGCAAAAGTGTGAAAAATAAAAAAAACATAGAATTTGCTAGATAAAGGTCGAACGACATCATTACGAATATGCATGCGTAACGTAATAGCTGTTGGTTCATGTTTTAATTTTTAGCCTTGCAGCAAACATGTCTTCGTAAGCTAAAATTTTGGTTTTGATTCTTGGTGGTAGCGTATGAATCATTTTTAAAAACTTCTTAAAACATTACTAGATATTGGATCCAATATTATAATAATAATAATAATAATAATAATAATAATGATGATGATGATGACGACGACGACAATAACAATAACAATAATAATAATAATAATAATAAAAAAATAATGATAATGATGATGATGATAATAATAATAATAATAATAATAATAATAATAATAATAATAATAATAATAAATACGAAATCTGTATTAATCAAGATATCATATTTAAGCGTATTTTACGACCGGGCAATGACCGGAGGCCTGCTAATATTTATATAACAATAAAAGGAGGAAATAATTTTTGGTCCAAAATACACACTAAAAAAAAAGAGGTAAGTATTAATGTATATAATATTAAAATTTTGATAATATTGTATGCTTCCTTGTCTGCAAGTTTTAGATGGTGGAAGTTTCAATCGTCGGTGTGGGCGACCGAAAATACAATTACGAGGTATTTAGGACTTTTATCCAGTCATGGCTGACGGGACGAAAATATACTATCCCCTATGGATTAAATAAAGACTTCTGTTCGAAATTTGTGCAAACTTCCGAGTTCGACAGAAAGATTCCCGAGTTTGACATAATACAACTGAAGAATATGGGAGGTTACATCGACCGAAACGTTGTAAAAATGTCACTACCCCCCCAACCCCCCAAAAAAAACAATAGTCTTAAAAATACAACTGATACGAATAACCAATCTTCATGTAAAGAATTCAGTAAACATATTATGAAATTAAATAATAAAACGAAACTGCTAAAATTAAATGGCAACAACACGACAAACCCTAATCTATATATCTATTAAAGAGAGAATGTCTGTGTGAGAGAGCAACTCTCAACCTATATACGCAACAACTCGAAAGTTGGTGTATAAGGTATTCAGGCATGTGGAAAACTTCTTTTTATCGATTTTCATCCAAAAGAAAGTACTGCTAATGGGTTAGAATTGAAAACTTGGTAATTGGGGGTGGAGTGATCGGATTTTTATCTGTTTGTCAACTGTTTCACGTACGCGCAAATCGTTCACATGACAGTTTCCTTATATTAAGAATAAGTAGGTTTGAAAACACGTCTTGAATATCGTGCAAGTTGGCCTAATGGTTATCGTACTTAACTTCCTGTCTTTGGGTTTCGATCTCAGCTCGAGTATTTGTAATTTTTTTTATTTACAAGAAGTGAAGTGTTTAGAGGGGAAAACAACATATTAATTGCATGCAGATATCTACGTTTTTTTCCGTTTTTTACTCATTTAAAAAAAATAAAAGAATTTAGCGCTACATTTAATATCGGGCAATGATTGGTAGATCTGCTAGTAAGTTCTAAACTCTTTTCCTTTAAAAGTAATTCCGATATAGTAGCAACAAATATATAATTAAATAGAGGAAATGTTCCGTTAAGTAAAAAAAAAACAAAAAACAAAAACAAAAAAAACTAAGCATACATGTTTAAAGTTTCTTTTAAAAATCTGTAAAAATTAAAATATAAATCAAAAGAAAATACATTTTTATTAGAAGGAAAAACAAAAAATAAAAATAATTAAAAAAATACGGCCATATACTGATGAAATAAATAGAACATTAAAACATCTAAGATGCACAATTTTAAAGCTAACTAGAGCAATTCGGCCTCTCTCACGTGCGCAACACACAGCCACATCCAAACATATATATATATATATATATATATATATATATATATATATATATATAAGTTTTTTGTGTGCATTGATATTAATATTAAAAACCCATTTTTCTATTTATTTCAAAAGAAAATACGACTTAGTTGTATACGGGCCGTGGAATTGCATTCATCTGCAAAAGATCTAGCTAATTTGCATATTCTTTTAAACATTCATTTTAATTAATTCCCTATTTGGTGCTTCGGTTTTCTTATGGACTGATCATCTTTGGTTAACTGTTACGTGTAATTATATTCATGCAGATATTCTACATGATTTATACTTGCATAATATTTGCGTAAAAGGTTATAGTAAACACAAATATTTTTCGATATATATATATATATTTATGTATGCATATATGCATTTGTTTAAAACAATTTGCTTATAAAACTTCCCTGTCAGTTTTTGGCCTACAGATATGAAACTTAGTGCATAGAGTACTCGAATCCATGCGAAACTTTATAATTGTGTTTTAGCCGGGGAAAATCGGTGCAAAAGTGTGAATATTAACAAAAAAAAAAAAAATGGAATTTGCGAGGTGAAGATCGAACGACGGCATTACAAATGTGCATGCATTTGGTTCATGTTTTAATTTTTAACATTACAGCAAACATGTCCTCATAGCTCAGACATTAACGTCAAAGGAAAGCGTTAGTCGCAAATTGAACGTTTTGGTTTCGATTCTCGGTGTACGTGTTTTTTTTTTTAATTTTTAATCATTACTATATATTGGGTCCAATGTAATATAATAATAAATGCGAAATCTGCATTAAATAAAATATCATATTTAAGCGTATTTTAGTGCGGGAAAATAGAGAATTTATTTAAGTTCAAAACTCTTTTCAAACACTCAATATATATATATATATATATATATATATATATATATATATATATATATGTTATTTGCTTTTGTTTTTGCGATACGTTTTGAATTAATTCAATTATTTACGAACGTGCATTCTTACCTAAATGCGAGTGGGGAATAATTTTCCCTTTAACCAACTTGGTACTCCCACATGGGGAACGGTATATATATATTATTTTTAAAATATAATTATCCACTGACACGTGTTTCGTCGTCTGTGACTCATCAGAGTGGTTGTATCTAGATGAGTCGTAGACGACGAAACACGTGTCAGTGGATAATTATATTTTAAAAATATATATATGTATATATATATATATATATATATATATATATATATTAAGTGGCCGTTTTAGTCATTTGTAAATGCTTTAAAATTTCATCGCTCACCCATTTGTTGACCAAATTTCAAACAATTATGACAGTTTATAGATCACTTTCTCAGCTATATTGTTAAAAAAATGTTCAATTTTCGTTCACTAAAACAAAAGTTATGATAAATTTTCTGGTGTCCAAAATCATAAAAATATGTAAGAAGGTGAGCAACGATTTTTATAACTGAATTTCATAGCAACAAGATCATCTCAGCGACTACTGTTGCTGCTAATTCATTGCTGTCGCGAAAAGAGAAATAACAAGTGAAAGAGAGAGAATGAAATCACAAAAGGGAAATAATTGGGGGGATTTTATTGAAAGCAGGCGACTGCCGTACATTGTTATTACATATATGTTTATGGGGGCAAAAAATAAGATTGAAATTAAACAAAAAACAAGTGAATTTATTGGAAGCCTGGAAAAATCATGGATTACAATAGAAAAATGCGAGTATGAAAAGTAATATGGTTAATCTTAGACATGGAAAAGTAAAGGACTAGTTGTAAAAACTGGGAAAGAAAACGATAAGATATTCGAGTAAAAATATAATACATTTTTAACTTAAAATATTGCAGCATTAAGAATTTTTTAAATTTCAATTTATAACATTATATAATCAATTCTTAATGCTGATTTCATATTTTAAGAATAACTACGTTTGAAAACAATTTTATGGATCGTGTCAATATGATTATCGTACTTAACTGACTATCTTTAGGTTTTTAGGTATTTATTTTACTTACGATAAGTGAACTGTTTAGACCAATACCACCTTTTCAGTTTCTTTTCGTTTTTTTCTACTTCATTTTTTAAAAAAGAATTTAACGTTACATTTAATGCTAATATATATATATATATATATATATATATATATATATATATTTATATATATATATATATACTAAATGCAGATTTTTATCTGTTTATCAACTGTTTCGCGACTACGCATGCTCGGATCCTTTATATGACAGCTTCTTTATGTAAGAATAAGTAGGTTTGTAAACAGTTTTAAAGATCATGGCAAGCTGACCTAAAGGCTATCGTACTTTGCTTATTGTTTTTAGATTTTGGTTTCGCTCAGCTCGAGTATTTTTGTTTATTTACAAGAAGTGAACTATTTAGAAAACATAATACTGGCATGCATATGTTTGTAGTTTCTGCATGAATTTAAATATAATATTTATGGGTATTTTACGACCAGGCAACGCCAGGCGGCCTGCTAGTATATATATATATATATATCTATATATCTATATATCTATATATATATATATATATATATATATATATATATATATATGTGTGTGTGTGTGTGTGTGTGTGTGTGTGTGTGTGTGTATAGCAGGTCATATTACATCATGGATTTTAAATCCCAAAGAATATTTTTCAAGTGAGAGAACAGATTACAAAAATTGCAAAATAGCAAAAAACCCAAGCATGATCTATTCACTGAAGGGCCAGATTTCGCCCATGGGCCGGTGGTTGTCGACCCTTGTTTTAACCCCCAAAGATCGCGCCCCAAAGGAAACCAGTGCTTATGTTGCATAAAAGATAAACAAGACGTATGTTTTGCAAACAGATGGATTTCTATTCCTTTATGGCTTCGTTACGTCTCTGTAGAGTGTTTCATACATAATTGAATCTTTCTTAGTTTTCACAAATCTGACTAAATGATATCAACATGTTATCTATCTATCTATCTATCTATCTATCTATCTATCTATCTATCATTATACTAAAATGAATTTCATCAGCGTTGGTTTCCCTTAGGCCTCTTTTTCGATGTACTTTAATAATACAAAACATATGCTTTAATGTACATTAGTTCTGGGATTGAGTTAAAAAGATCTACTATTTTAATTGTTCTAATTAGCAGTAATTTATAATTAACCCAACAATAAGAATAAAACGACGAATAAAAATAAGTGAAGCATGCATGGTCCTCCGTGAGTGCACAGTGAACGAGGTATTAAAAAAATGACTAGGTTCAGCATTTGCCCCTCCTCCCCCATTTAGTCCCCAAACATCCCCAGGGGACGTCAAATTCTGGTGAAAATGAACAAACGGTGCAATTTTAGGCCTTAACATATGTAAATTTTGGTTCTGCACCATGCAAAAAAGGAATGACTGAGTCCATCACCCCCCATTTAGCCCCCAAATTTCCCAAGGCCTTAACATTTAAATTTGAGTTCAGCACGATGCAAAACTGCTAAATAGAAATACATAAAAAAATTTGGACAAATATGGTAAAATAGTCCCCAAAATCGAGTGTATCATATATATATATATATATATATATATATATATATATATATATATATATATATATATATATATATATATATATAATATTCAGTAATATGATTGATAATTTAAAATTCAAATTAGAATTAAATTAAAAATCCGTTTCACAAGAAGGAACAAAAACAAAATCAATAATTTGTACGATCGTTTCGGAAAACAATGTTTTTATTGTGGTAGACATTAAACCACGGACAGTAATTTTTACATATAGTATTTAAAAAAAAAACAAAGTTTCCTCATCAGCAAAAGTATTGGGAAGGGTTTTTAATATATGTAAAAGACACCATAAATAAACCTAGCATTAAAAGTAAGGCAGATATATCTGGAAAAAATTAAAATAAAAGGTATGTATTTACATGATAAGCAAATTAATATTGGTTAAAGATAGAAATAAACTAGAATAAAATTAAAAATCTGAATTTGGTTTAAAGATAATATTATAATAATATATTTCTAATAAAATTCATAGACACACACACACACACACACACACATATATATATACATATATATACATACACACATATACACACGTACATACATATATATAAAAATATATATAATAATTATTTACCTTTTGATTCTTTGCCTTTTGAAATCAGCAATTAAGGTCAAAGCATTCATATGGATGTTTATTGTAGCTTTTCAACACATGAAATGATAAATTTTCAAAAAGAACGCTAATGGAATATTTTATATCGGTTAGCATACGTTTGATTAAAACGCTAAATTTAAAACTGAAGAAAGAAAGGGGAAGATAATCTTATTTCTTTAATTAAACAATGCAAGGGAGATAATTAGTATTTAATTTAATTTATTATTAAGGAATAATAAATCAAGTAAACAAAATATTATAATCTCTTTTGAAATTATTGAATTTAATATTTGATAATTTATTTATTTATTGAAATAAAAAATATCATAGGTTAAGGCTAAGAATATATTTTAATAATATATAATAATGGTCGATATATCAGATCAATTAATAATAACAATAAAAATAATATTGATGATCAAAATTTTTTATTAATAAGCATGTCAAGTTATGGTTTAATTTTAATATTGAATATTAATAAGTAACATTTTTAATGATTTAAGGTGGTTTATATTTATTAAATTTAAACCAACGTTTATGACTGCATGCGAAAATAAGTTTTTCTCTTGAATTTAGGAGGGTGGTTCTATTTTTTATATCCTCATATTTTAAAATTTTTAGGGTCTCTTTTGTACAAAGTGCACAGAATTTATCTCGTGGCTTGTATGCTTTGTAAGATCCTATTATTTGCCATTTCAAATCGAAAGAAATATTGTTATCTTTGAGTCGCCAAATATTCTTGGATAGGGTAGTTTGGTTTAACAGGGAGTGATTTTTAAATGAATATTTGTGCGTTGAAATTCTATGTTTTATTAAGCCAGATGTGGAGCAAAATTATATTGCCTCGTGTTTAGTGTAATTATTTTCAGGTAGATTGGGTGTTGGATTATTATATGGTGGGTTGGTCTGTATTTGATTGGTAGATTGGTTAAAGTTGGTGTCATTATTTGATCGGGTGGTTGAGTTATGGTTGCTATTAAATTCATTTAGATTTGGGGTTTTTGATACTGTGCAGCTATAGACTACATTTTTTTTTATTTTACATGAGCCTTGTAGGGGACATTTATTTGTTCTTCTCCAGTTACAGCCTGCTATATATATATATATATATATATATATATATATATATATATATATATATATATATATATATATATATATATATATAGTTATTTAAAAATCATACCCATAAATCCTAGATGCCCCTTTCGCAAATAAGTTCAGCAGATGTTAATCGTTAGTTAAACACAGCAATGTAAAAAAACAAAACAAAACAAACTAACAAAAAAAAAAAAGAATTAAATTATCACGAAAGTGCAAATAGTCAGGGATATAAAAGTAAAAAAAAAAACGAATAAAAACACGTGTAAACTAATATATATATATATATATATATATATATATATATAACTAAATTTATTCACATAAAATTAGTATACGAAAGTATAAATTTATGCATAAAACTTTAAGTATTTACTTCAAAAGTGCTCAATAAGTAGGTAGAGCTAGTTAGTAAGTTATAAAATATATATGGCGATTAAGCTACACTGAATATTCCGCGTTTCATCCACTCTAAGCCTGAAGAGTCCTAGAGTGAATGAAACGCGGAATATTCAATGTAGCTTAATCGCCGAATATTCAGTGTAGCTTAATCGCCATATATATTTTATAACTTACTATATATATATATATATATATATATATATATATATATATATATATATATATATATATATATATATATAATACATACATACATACATACATGCATACATACATACATACATACATGCATACATACATACATATTAAGACCGGTGAAGGTCGGTTTGCGAAAAACTGTAGTAAGAAAGGAACTCTTACTACGTTCAATCAAGACATCCAGGAAATGCAAGCAGCCCTCATTCTCTTTCTCCATAGAAAATGATAACGATGTGTGGAGAGAATTGAGATTATCGGAATAGACTGCAAAAGTGTCATCGACATATCTAAAATATATTGAAGACTTCGATATTTGCAATATTTGCTCTTCCGTGACAATTTCTGTGTTTTACCAAAACTAAAAGTCGCAGACAGCCCCAGGGACCTCAGATGGTTGGATTTGTTTATGGGCCGTTCTTTTATGGGTCTTGAGTCGGTTGAAATAGTTTTTAAAGGATCAAAATGAAAATTGAATTTTTTTAAATACATTCATCTTAGCTTATTTTTAATCAGCCCATATGTATGTCCAGTTGGTACAGTGGTAACGTCACCAGCTTTGCCTGCTACAGTTTTGCTTTCCGTTTCGATTCTAGGTGATGGCATCCAAATACTTTTGTTTAGCTTTTGAAATCACGGCTCTATAATTATATATACGAAATATAGATAAATGAAAATATTATATTTAAGCGTATTTTACGACCAGGCAAAGCCAGGTGCCCCACCTCTAGTGTTGAATATGAAGTTAAAAACTATTATGAAATGTAAACCAATGCGTAAAATGTACAAAGTCAGAACGAACAGCTATTTTGCATGCGCTACAAGATAAACTATGAAAGCCAAACTTCTGTTTCCACGCGAGAAGAATTTCCATGTAAGTTTGCTTTTTTTTACATGGAGGTCACCACTTATCAAGTCCCGGAAGCCACTTGAGGATAAGGGTTATTGCGTGTATAGTAATCAATAGGATAGTGTCGTAGTAATCGTTAGTATTGGAGGTTTGATGAAGTGTCTTACTTAAGCGGGCGGTTCATCAGAAATTTGTTTATGTTGGACTTGAAGACATCCAAGTTGTAGTCAGGTGGGAAACAGGCAAACGGAAGAGAGTTCCACAGGCATGCACTTCTAAGAAAGAAGCTTTGTTCATGGAATCTACGTTTTGATTTAGGCACAGATAAAGAGTGGGAAAATTATTGACAGTGGTTTCAGCTAGATGGGTGTTTATCGTGGAAGATTGGCGAGGGGGGCAGAGATTGGAGATCAGACGAGCACTTGCTTGTATCGAACACATTATTTTACCATTTATTCGTGATCTTTGATTCTTTCATCTCTTTATTTCCAATTCCTCGTACATTATCCAATACAATCTATTCATGTAGCGTTAAAAATATAAATTTGAGTTTAACTTGAAACTTTTTTTTTCTTCTACATAAAACTTAATCCTTGGTAAAAATTGAACTAATTTTGATTAATTGAAAAAACTGTTTTCGACCAGTATGATTAGCATCCATTTATTTAAGGAGGTTGTTTCCGACATGGCACGAATCCCCTTGATGAAAAGAGCAAATCATAATAATAAAACGAGAGAGAAAAGTAGAATCACTTCAAGACAAACCAAGCTTGAAAGAAACGGCGTCACTAGAGTTCAATTCCCTGGACTCCAAACAAGCTAGCTAAAACTTAAACCATTCAAGAGGCCATTAGGTAAGGTGGCTGTTACCAAGATGGCTGACAAAAAAGTCTAGCTTTAGAATTGATTAAGTGGTTGCCTAGAAACCGGTGTTTTTCTTGTAATAATTGCTATATATTTTTATTATTCTTTATAGTTTATTCACATATAATTAAAATATAATTTATGAAAAATAAATCCTTTTAAATGGTATCCGTTTTCAGTCTGTTAGCAACTTGCGTATTCATTTTTTTGCAGCCTGTTATCCTAATCTTCACGTTTGTGTTTCATTACGTTTTGACCAACTTATCCTTCAGGGCCCGTGAAGCAGTAGACAGAGGCGTTGAATCCCTCCGGTTCTAGGTGAGCATTGTCTGAAGATAGCGGTTTCAATCCTATCCAAAGCTGACCAGAGGTTTATTTGGCCACTACGTGGTAAGACAACAACTATGGAAGGCAGTAATTACTCGGGATACAGTTAAAAGATTCAGCATTCCTATCCCGTCGTAGTTAATTACCTGAAGAAGACCAGCGGATGAGTTGGCCGAAACGTGGGGAAAGAACAACAACTATGAAGATAACGGTAACAGTCCGCAAAAGAACGAATAAGCAAATTATAAAGCCTCATCTCAAAATAATATATAATTTTAGCAATTTATTTTATTGTAAGGGTATCTCAAAATAAAAAAAGTTTACATAAAATTTTTTTCAAATTTACTAAAATTGAAAGGGAACATCAGGAATGAAGTCAGATCGTATTGAGGGATTCTGTAATCCGCCATGAATAATGCTTTGGAAAGGCACGAATTTGTGAAATTGAAAGTGGAAACCATATTAAAAATATTATGTTCATGAATAAATTAATTTTAATTCTGTTTTTTATTTTGCAAACAAATACCTATTGTCCTTATCATATTAAGTTGAAGTTCAATTAAGGTAGCATTAATCCCTCAGTGAATACGTCATCACGCGGTATAAGAATAGTGAATATTTAAAATGAAGTTTACACAGCACTATACTGCAGCTTCACAGTAAATCCGATCGCCAAAAATGTATTTCTATCCCACATGTCGGACGTACACCCGAATGCGAGTTCAAACGAACCAGAAATTGAATTTGAACTTTAGATCTCCAAACGCTTACAAATTATTTGACATAAAAATCACTTCACAAAAAATAATTTACGGCTTATAAATATTGTTAAATTACATATTTTTTCTGTTTTCTTTATTCATTTTGCTTTTTGTATAGACTTATAGCAAATCCATATGTTCAACTGCATCAATTTATTCTTCTCTCAAGTTTTGTTTGGTATAAAACATTCTGCCATTTTGCGCGCCATTCCGTCAGTCTAATTATTTAACTTGAATCAGTCTATCTATCTATCTATCTATCTATCTATCTATCTATCTATCTATCTATCTATCTATCTGTCTCAATCTATCTATCTATCTGTTTATCTATCTGCCTACCCCCTCTCTCTCTTTCCACCTCTCTCTCTCCTTCTCTATCTATCTATCTATCTATCTATCTATCTATCTATCTGTCTCAATCTATCTATCTATTTATTTATCTATCTGCCTACTCCTCTCTCTCTCTTCCCCTTCTCTCTCCTTCTCTATCTATCTATTAGTATCTGTCTCAATCTATCTATCTATTTATCTATCTGCCTACCCCTTCTCTCTCTCCCCCCTCTCCTTATCTATCTATCTATCTATCTATCTATCTATCTATCTATCTATCTATCTATCTATCTATCTATTTGTATCTATCTGAATCAATCTATCTATTTGTTTATCTATCTACCTACCCCCTCTCTCTTCCCCTCTCTCCCCTTCTCTATCTATCTATCTATCTATCTATCTATCTATCTATCTATCTATCTATCTATCTATCTATCTATGAACACGCTTACCCTTTCGCCGCATACTTCATTTGTCATAATGACAATGCTTGAGTGGATTAATCTTTAAATATTTTCAAATCGTTGATCTGATGACGGGTTTTCTTTGCGGTTGACTGTTTGCTAATTTCTTTTTGAATAATCATAATGATGTTTGCTTTCACCCACTGATATAGTGCTTTATTCCTACTGGACAATTAGTATATGTGGATGATATATTTCGTGTTAGGTGAAATTGATGGTGCTGCAATGCTCTTTGAATTTCATACTTGCTGATTTTGGGTATTTGTTCTTCCTTATCATACTTTAGTAGTTCCATTCTGAGCTGCCACGTGTAAATACTAAGCAGGAATCAACGTATTGTAGGCCCCGGGCATCACTCGGAGAAAATCTAAATAAAGAAGGCAATGAGGAAGTAATTATAAAATTTCACCAAGTTTGGAAAGCTAATTGCGCTTTCAGAGAAGACTGTTCGCACTTATATATATATATATATATATATATATATATATATATATATATATATATATATATATATATATAGAGAGAGAGAGAGAGAGAGAGAGAGTGTGTGTGTGTGTATGTGTGTTTATATATATCATTATTATTATTCCATGTATACACATAAAATATTATGAAGAGATATATATTATGCAACGATTTTATGTATTCAGTAGTGCTTAATACGTGAGTACAGATATGTTACTATATATATATATATATATATATATATATATATATATATAAAGAGAAAGAGAGAGATGTAAATGTTATCTATTTGTTTTTGTTTGGTATATTTTGAATTAATACAATTATTTTTACAAAGTGCATTTTTTTTTTTACCTAAATGCGAGTTTAGAATAATTTTCCCTTTACTAATTTGGTACACCCAAATAGGGAGCGGCATATATATTGTTTAAAATATAATTATCCACTGACACGTGTTTCATCGTCTACGACTCATCAGAGTGGTTGATTCTAGTGATATATATATATATATATATATATATATATATATATATATAATGTAGATATTTTATATGCTATTCTACATTGATAAAGGAAAACTGAACATTATAAAATAAATATGGCAAAATAAAAATATGAAAAATAAAATTTACATTTTTTTATGAATTCATATTTAACTTTCTAAGAACATTTATTTTCAGATTTAAGTGGATTTATTATCGACTAGAGCAGGCAATCAATCGATGTGATTGAAAAATGGGCGATTTCATTGATTTTGATGATAATAAAAGTATCAAAGTGCGAAGCATTCGTTGATCCGTAAATCAAGCACAGTGACACATTTCATACTGATATGACGAAAGCTCAAACGGTAGCAACTAAGGCTGGATTTTGGTTTCGATTCTAGCTGCTGACACCCAAGTCACATATGTTTTTACTTTTGAAATCACTAAAATATATTGGGTACAATATAATAAACAATAGAGAATTAGCTCCATAATACTAAATACAAAATCTGCATAAACTAAAATATCATATTTAAGCGTATTTTACCAGGCATCGTCAGGCGCCCTGCTAGTATATATGAAATACTGACATTATTGATTTCACACGTAATTAATCCTTTTCTATTTTGCCGTGTTTTATTAGTTGGATGGTGATGAACACGATAAGAGTATTTAAAATCTTCACACACTCACTCAAAACAACCAGAAAACAGCAGTTTTCAGTTTTCATAAGTGGTTACCCGTGCTAAAAAAACAAAAAAACAAACAAAAAAAAAAACGACTTCTGTATGAAATCAGTTGATGCGGCTCCCATGAAGCTTGAGATTGTGCTGGCTATCATTATCGTTCACATTAAATTCTAAATGAAACTCGATATTATACACTTCCTTATATCCATTGCTTTTATGAGCTATATTTCAAGTAATTTTTTTTAGTACTATACAAACATAAATTATTAGCACTGTACAAACACATATATACACAACATTTCTCAGTTTTCTGTCCTCATTTTATATTGTACCTAAGAGTTTATCAATTATATCGCTGAGTGCTATTTATCTAAATAAACAGGACCACTCTATGATATATATCAGTGTTCATACACAGCATTGAGATGTCATAACAGCACCTACTCTGTAGTCGAGTGGTTAGAGTCGACAATTAGATGACGTAGGTTTGACACTGAGATTAGCAACATCACGTCTATGAAAGACAACGTGTAGAAACTGTTAACCAAACTGATCTGAGTGTACTGGTTGCTGCAGAGATTTCTTTGCCCTCTGCACCTCACTTTATGATACGAAGCTACTCGAACTAGAAGTTGTATCATGCCGAGTTTGAAGAGAGAATTGATGAAGAAAATAGACATGGATTACAACAGGTTACACAAGCTGGAACAAAGGAAGCAGGGAATAAAGTAGACAATTCTGATTAAAAACATGCCATGATAGTACTTATGGAAGACACTTAGAGAGAAAGGGCACAGAAACTATTGACCAAACTGGCCTATATCTACTGGTGCTGTGATATGTCCAGCCAGGTACGTTTACTCTAGAGATTTACCTGTCCCTCCTTCCGGCACTCCTTTACGATATACGATGGACTAGAGTAATTATCTTAACAAGATGTTTATATGACCAAGCATCAGAATTAGATGACGCGTTGTTTTTTTATTTATTTATTTATTTTTGTTTATCCTATTTATTTGATTATGTTTCAATACATAAAAAACACAATAATTATTCAAGCTGTGTTAATACATTTGATTTCCATAAGCACTAGACTGACCGCTTTAAAATCTCTGGCTGAATGGCCGCCTCGTCGGTTAATTTCATTTGAGAAACAAATAAATCATTTCCAGTGTAATTTTCAATTAGATTAAAAAGCGGGAAAATTGTGCCAACCTCAATAAATCCCCACAAGAATTTATTTATGACGATCAGAAATTTATAGCTACGGATGGTCCGAACAACCTATAATCTATCCCCGTCTCCTCATAACAGCTGTATCTGTGATCATGTATTATTTGTATTATTCTCACAACGTTTCTACCGATGTAACCTCCGGCCTTATTCAACTGAGTCTAGTACAAACTCAGAAATGATTATGTCACACTCTTAAATCTGTACGAAACATCTTTTCTATCAGAACGATTTCCAGAACACTTTTTACACGAAGAGCTCCACCAGTTAACATCAGGACCGTGTTAATATAGAATAGCATCAGATGGTTTTTATTCTGTAACTCTTTAAATTGATGCCTACTTTCAGTCTCAAGAGACAATAGACACCTCTGTAAGGGTAGCTGCGCGTGTAATTGTGAGACAAGGGTTGCGCAATCCCAACCACGCGTCTCATGAATTGTTTGGGTTCAATGGCAAGAGGAGGCCCAATACTGACTGGAAACAATGCCGAGATAAGCGGAGAGCACATGCAGCACCCAAGCACCCGGAATTAAAAAATAGTCACTTATTTTAGTACTGACGTGGCTCAATGTTGCTTAATTTCGGTGATCTGGTGAGAACCGGGCTGTCAACGTGATTATAACTTTCTAAATAGACACCAAATTACTCTGAAATCGGTTATACGCAGTTCAAATCCTGTTTCTCCTCATTTCCACACTGATAATCTTTTATGAAATGAACAACGGATAAAACTGGTGATTAATAATTAGTTTTAAGTGATAGTCTTTTGAGGTTTATGGTTCAATTCTCAGTACGATCGAAACTTGAAATACAATTAGGAATGATTTAACACTTCTACCTGGTCCTAGCTGACTGAAATTAAACTCGCTACTTCTGTAGTTTAAATGAAATTTTCCGTTCGAAATTACGTATAGATTCACGCATCCGTCAAAACATACTTAAAAAAGGTAGGTCACATTCATCGAAATGTTGTGGGACTAATATCCAAGATGAAAACAATAGTCCGAATAATGCAAATTATCAATTCGAAACTCGTAACTGTAGATTCATAACCAGCGGGGGAAGCCTGGCTTTGCCCGGTCATAAAATACGCTTAAATATATTTTAATTCATGCATATTTCATATTTGTTATTACAGAGCTAATTGTCTTTTGGATACTAATTATACTTAATATAGAGTACTGATTTTAAAAGTAAAAAAAAATAATAATTTAGACGCCTATCCTGCATTCGAGTAGCTGATTAGATGATCGTAAGTTTAACACTGAGATTAACAACATCACGTCTGTAAGAGACAGCGTGTAGATAGAATCGAAACCAAAACATTTAGCGCTCCAGCCGCGTTCCCCGCCGTTTGAGCTATCGACATATAGATAAGAAAGATTTAGCCCTTCGGGGTCCGTGGCACAGTTGATAGAGACATTTAATCTCTACAGTTCTAGGTGAGCATTGTCTGAAGATAGCGGTTTCAATCCTATCCAAACCCGGCCAGAGGATTAATTAGCCAAAACGTGGTGAGACTACAACAACTAAGGAAGGCAGTAATTACTGAAGATACAGTTGAAGAGTCAGCATTCCTATCCCGTCGCGTTTTCCACCTAACGAAGGCCAGAGGAATAGTTGGCCGAAACGTTGTGAAACAACAACTAAAAGATGAGGATAATAGTCCGCAAATAAATAAATTAAAATAAGAAAGATTGAAAATATGACCACTTTAAGCTATGAATTAATTTGCGCATGCGCAAAAGTAGTAGAAATATGTTGCCATTTTTTTCATTTAAACTGTCGACATATTCCTCCATCCAAACAAATATTTTACTTGTTATAAACTATCCTTAGTGTATGAGTACTATTTCCTGTTAATTTCAATGTTATGTGACCAGTACTTTAAGAGTTTATCAGTTAAATATGTTTACACAGACACACACATACATACATCTACTGTTTTATTTATATAGAAGTTGAGCTATTTATTACATTAACAGTGAGACTGAAGTGCCATATTAAACTTAACCAAAAAAAAAATGTCATGGAATATTTCAAGAATTAATGGACTTACCGTGACCAGCGATCAGTGGCAGCTATGTTCCCAGAATCTTGACGTGTACTGTTGTTATCATACTTTTGTTAAAACAGTTTTTATTAATTATACCATTATGTTTGTATTGATTATTATCGACCTGCAAGTCTACAACAAAAACAAACAATCAAAACCAATATCTTTTTACTTCACTAATAATGTGTATTCGATCGAAAATAGTAAGGTTAACTTATTTGAATTACTACTTCGTAGGCGTATTTACATCTCATGGAAGTTCATTCAAATATTCAGGCATTGTGATTGAGAAAACGACTCTCTTCCTATTCTAGCTTTCGTAACCCGTTGTAATCCATTAGTCTATTGGTCTTCGTCAATTCTCTCTTCGAAATCTGCGGTGTGACAGTTTCTGGTGATCAAACTGAATTGTGATAGACTCACAAACATTCGTTTTGAACATAACTGTTACAGACCAACGAAATGCTATTTCAAATTTAAATCTTACGGGTTTATCTTTCTTAGGGCATGCCAACACGTTTTAAAATGCTATTACATGTTGAAATATAATGTTTAATCTATGCGATTCATTTTAGACGATTATAGACGATTGATTATGTGCACGGCAAAATCTACCGAAAGCTTGAAAAACATTGTAGGTTTATACGGACGTGCTAATACGTCGGCAGATGATGACAATAAATAAAAAAAATCTCAACTCATAAAAACAACGAGAATCCTTGTCAGATTTAGGAGGGTAAACATTGCGTCACGCGCCGTTAATCAATAGTTTTTTTCATCCGAAATTTCCAAGACCCTTGACACAAAATGATCCCTAAGCATAACCCCCTCCCTCCCGAATAAAAAACATGGCTGCTCCTTCTTTTCTATTTGAAATCGGAGATTTTTCTTATGTACTTTGGTAAAATTCCCGCGAAACAAACTTTTCGAGATTTCGTGTCGCTACGAAATGAATTGTCGACAAGAAGAGTCTTTTAAATACGTCTTATGATTTCTATAAGGAATTTTTTCTGGCCGTCTGTTCGTCGCGTTTCGGTTTGTAAAAGCATTTTCATCGCTAAACGCGTAGATTAAATATCGTTTTTTATTTAATTTTTTTTTTTTTTTTTTTTTTTTTTTTAAATTTTAGATGCGTCCAAGTTTTCTTTTCTATAGAAAGTTTTGTTAATGGGTTCATCTATCACAGGGATCGGAAATCCTCGGCCTGCGAGCCAATTCCAGGCCTCAAGCGAATTTTATTTGGTCCGCCACCTTGCTCAGGACACGATATTATTATAAAAGAACCTAACCACAGTGACAGTTAAGAGACTAAATATATTTTGTCACAATTCAAATTTTTATTTCAATTTATATGAGAACGTGTTTTAGTTTTGTTTTGTTTTTTATTTATAAAAATTTAAACTTAAATAATTTCTTCTTTTTGTGTCTTTGTTCGGTTGGTGTCTGAGCGTGTGTGCAATTGTAGAAGTCATAATTGTTCTTCCATCTTTAAAGTATTTTAATTTTCGTCTGTTGTTTATTGTATCGTCATTCAAAAATAATGTATATCTATAATAAATTATTTTATCATTTAATTTTATTGTTTTTTAAACAATTATTATTATAATGGTTTTCATTAAAAAAAAAACAACAACTCCTTTTTAAGTTGGATCTCTTCTTATGATTAGCGTAACGTTTTGGCTCTTACGCTCCATTGGGTTGCTGTCTCTATCACGTTTAAATCTAAAATATTTGATTTTTTCGCGTATTTCTATAGAATTATATTAGCATTCGTTGTATTCTTTTAAAAACGCTTGTTCACACAAAACAATGAATATTGTCTCTTGAACATAAAGGGCCACTGTTTAGTACAATGTTTACAGGGGGTTATGTAAGAAGATGAGCGAGATGTTGGTTTACATTACATTTAAACTTCTGCATTACAGTACATTCAGGAAAGTAAGAAAAAGTGGGGGGAAATACTAAAGTATAGCAGTTTGAGGGAAGAAACTATTAGCGGAGAAGGTTTTCCGTCATCTTGAGTATGTACGGCGAGGGGTCACAAGTGCTATGCATTCATCAAGGCACATTCCATTAAGATACTTATGAAACAGACACAGAGATACAACATTACGGAGATGAGACAAAGATTAGGGCTTGGCCGTTAGTGCGGGACCTATTAGATTTGAAACTCATTTTGAGGAGCTTTGTTTAAGAGATAGGGATTAATGGTAAATGCAGCAGTCCAGATGTGGCAACAATACTCCATACATAACTAAATGGTGGCTTTACAGAGAGATAGGATACATTCAGCTGTGATTAGTTCTTTTTTAACATGGTAGAGGAAGACCACCTCCTTTTCCTTTTGTGATCATCGGTTTGTCCGTCATAAACATGCAAATTAAATGGGTGTAGTTTATTGTACGTACATCGAAACATGTTACAAGTGGCCCTGTCTATTGAAAGGTATTACACGCATACGTTTGAAATAGCATGTTTGTCGTTCTATCATAATAATGTTCAAAAACACATGTTTTTGTTTGTTCACACATCTTTGTGAGTTTATCGGTCGATATGTCACGCTTAGTTTTAAAATAGCATTTTCATTGAGCTGTTTAAAGTAACATGTTGGTCTGTCACGACGAAGTTTAAAATCACATTTTTAAGTTTGACCACAGACCACTACGAGTTCATCCATCGGTCTTTTACGCTTAAATTTGAAATTGTTTTTTTTTGTTTTTTGTTTTCTGTCATTAAGCTTTAAATAACGTTTTCGTTGGTTTGTCACACTTAAGTTTAAAATTGAGCTTTTGTTTGTCTGCCAGGCTTTATTTTGAAATTACGTTTTCGTTGCTCTGTCACACTTAAATTTGAAATAGCGTTTTCATTGGTCTATTATGATTAAGTTTTGCATTTTGGTTGGACTGTCATGCTTTAGTTTGAAATTACATTTTCGTTGGTCTTTCACTATGCAGTTTGAAATTTCGTTTATATTTGTCCGTCACGCACAAGTTTGAAATTGCATTTTCGTTGGTCTTTCATTATGAAGTTGGAAATTACGTTCCCATTTGTCTGTCACGCACAAGTTTGAAATAGATTTGTCTATTTATTTGTCTTATTTTTTTCATTGTGGATATTATTTAGTCTCGTATACATTTTTACGATTGTATTTCCAACTGAATCCTCAGGGATGCACTATTAATGCCGCCAACCCATTAACAAAAACTCACTTTTTTTTCGCAACAATTCTTTAGATATCTTTCAGAAATGTATATTTACGTCCCTGTGTCGCCCTGTCGTTTTGGAAATGACGATCCAGATGTGTTACCATCCGTACACCCCCTCCCCCTGGTCACTCTATACGTGTTGATATCAGATATAAGAAACTGAAGATTTATCATTGGATCCAAAATGGCGGCAATAATAAAATCGGGGAAAATGGCGTTGTATCAAAAGAGTAAAACATAAAAAGATAATAAAAACGTTACGCATTTAGTTTTACTTAATTTCGCATTCTCTGTTATGGACTTATAAACATTATTAGCTGTTTGGGATGTCATTGCCATAAACTCTCAGGTACCATCTGTACCATCAGTATCATCTTGATGGCGCCTTTCTCTCTCTCACACTCTTTCTTTCTCTCTCTCTCTTTCCATCTCCCGCTTTCCATCTTCGTCTTTCTTTTCTCTCCAAGGAACATATTGCACACAATATTGACTTAGATCATGTCTCTTTTACAGCGTATCAAGGTCCTGGATATGACCTTAAACTATATCTGATAATGAGGCCCCAGCTTGCGGGTTTTGGGGAGCGTGGAGCCACCCTTTAATCGCCCTTACTCCCAGGTCAACTCTGACTCGGAGTGGTAGCACCTGTTAGGGTCCTAACTATGGGTTAAATAGAAACTGACTTGAAAAAAAAATACATATTCTATTAAAAATGTTTTCTTTAAACTAACTGGATTCGTACCTTGTTTTTATCAAGAATTCTTCATACGTTTTGGTTTTGGTTTGGATTTTAGCTGATCGCACCCTAGCAATATATTTTTTCGGGCTTCGATTATAGTTGAAGGTACTAAAGTTATATATATATATATATATATATATATATATATATAGATATATATATATATATATAGTTCCTTCAACTATAATCAAACCCGAAAAAAATAGTAATCTAATCAGCTAAAATCAAAACCGAAACTAAGACGTATGAAGAATTCTTGATAAAATTATCGTTAAAAAATAAATTATTGAAGTGCCATCAGCTGTAATCGAAACA
This sequence comes from Euprymna scolopes, assembly GCF_053919585.1. Classification (NCBI taxonomy): domain Eukaryota; kingdom Metazoa; phylum Mollusca; class Cephalopoda; order Sepiida; family Sepiolidae; genus Euprymna; species Euprymna scolopes. The sequence continues at coordinate 25,329,763 of NC_136490.1, read as the reverse complement.
GAAACCAAAATGATGAAGAAGTTTTCGTAAAATTATTAATAAAAAATTAAATGACTTGAGTGCCATCAGTTATAATTGAAATCGAAACCAAAACTTATGAAGAATTTTTGGTAAAATTATTTAGTTTAAGAAACGACCCGGATGTAAGCGTGACACAAAATAACACACATGCTATCGTATTAATATATAGACTAGTACTACATTTTTGGAGGACCTGAAGAAGCTTGACCCCGCTCTAGTTTTTTGTCTCTTTTTCAATTTTATTTAGTGGATTATTTCGAATGGACACTAGTCTACGATATTATCAAAAAAAAAAGTCTATATTTAAATATTAATAAGGGGGTGCTCAGTTTCTAATGCAACGTCCTAGTAAATCGATCACCCATTTTAGAACCAATCAATGTTTTAGGTCAAATTTCTAGAATTTAGCCATTTTTAAGCACTTTAGCCTTTTGTTATAAGATTATTTTATAAAGAGAAATTAGAAAACAAGACGACTTCCATGGCACCTTCCAGAAGTGCAATGCAGCCGGAAGAGACAAGAGTTTCATGCGTGTATTTCAATAAAAGTGCCCATGTGAAACCCCCCCCCAAAAAACGAAACTTATTTAAGGTATCTCGTATATAGATAGAGCAACGAAAAGGTGCTCTTAGGGCTAAGACGATGAGCCTAGGTGTGGCTTGCATTAAAAGAACAATGTACTTAGGTGTGTCCACTGTGATAGGAACAATCGATCAACTCATATCAACGGCAATCGATTGAAATAAAAAATCTGTCGAGAAAATCGATGGATTTTGATACTCCATTGACTCTACTACATTTCTCAAAATCGGATTAAAATTTTTAATCACTTTAAGATCTCTTAATGAAAGCTTAATTTCAACCGATAAAGCTATCCTTTAAACACAGTTTAAATCATTGCTGTACGTCTTTATTTAAAAACTATTTGGAGACCCATAAATAGGTATCTTACTGTCGACATCATTCTCTATTAGAAACAAATACGTCCTAAAATGGAATACTGTTGCCACGTCTAGGCAGGAGCTGCTCTGCGTGACCTATCTTGCCTTGATAGAGTTCAAAGCTGGGTTCGAAACCACGTGTCTGATGCCATTTTCTCTTCCCTGTAACCTCTTTTCCAAAAAGGAGACATTGTGAACCTGTCTCTGCTCTTTCGTTTTTTTTCATGACAAATGCTCATCTGAACTCCAATCTATGGTACTCCCTCGCCAAACTTTCAGAAAAAACACTCGAGTAGCTACATCAACTATCAACATTTTCTCCCATTCTCTATCTGTGCCTAATTCTTAACCAAGATTCCATGAGCAAAGTTTCTTTCCTAAAACTGTACGTATGTGGAACACTGTTCCATTGGTCTGCTTCCCGGCTGATTACAATATGGTAGTCTTCAAGACCAATAAAAACAAGTTCTTGTTAAACTGTACATTTAAATAATCCAAATTCTACCCAATCTACACGATTCACGATTACTAAACTTCCACCTTACATTCATTAACCTTATCCTCGAGTGGCCTTCGGGACTCGGTAGGTGGTGATTTCCACGTAAAAAATGCTCTTAATTAATCAATGGTCCAAGTGTTTCAAATTATGGACTCGTCCGGAAACGGGTAATTCACCTCTTATAAAATGTAATCCATTTAGAACAATGTTGAATGATCTGTATGCGGAATTCTTAGACTCACCCCCGAAATTTATATAAATAAAAGCGATTACGTTTAAAGCCTTTTTTTAGTTATAAAAAAATTGCTCCAGACAAAGCATCAAGCCATGTGACATAAAAAGCTGAAAATAACAGGTCAAAAACTAGCCAACAATAAATATTAGATGGATAGGTACCAATTCATAAAATAGCAATTACTTTCAATTTCTTTTGTCAGAAATATCACCCATGGAATATGAGGACTAAAGGACAAAATAAGAAAGCAAGAGTTTCACGCCTTTCTGCTCTCCAAAAAAAGCTGCATTGAATATAACGTTGGTTAGGACTTAGGTTGGCACTATGATGTCAAGGATGACAACTTTGGATAATACGTGGTTAGTGCTTATAACAACAAGGACAATAAACGAAAAAACAAACAAAAAAGATTCTGAAGAGAAGAAGCAACTTGATCTCTCATGCTAATAAACATCTTTCGATTTTACCAAGGAAAAATCAAATATTTAGCAAGAACATCGAATTAAAACGAAATTGCAGTTCTTCACGTGAAAAAAACAAAAGTTTCGTCATCGCTTCTCTCGTTGAAATCAAAATCTCTAAACCTGCTACCTGAATTCCATGGATCAACGATTCGGTTGACATTTCACTTTTCGCACATATTTTGTCGTTGTTCTCGAGCAACGTTCGCTCATCTGCTTTCTCACTTGATTTTATTCCTTATTTAAATTAGCTTCGCTACGATGCCTTCATACAGCGTTTAATAGTTTTTCCTTGGCTTGCTTAAAACAACCAATAGCGTATCGCACGATCTGTCGGAATCTAAGAGCCCCCAACAGGGATAATTATCCGCCTTCTCTCCCTTCTTCTATGCTTGTTCAGTTTCTCGTTTTCCTTTCTTTTAATTGTCTCTTTTTTACCATTTGTCACCCCCGTTTTGCTGTTGTTCCTTTTCTTCTTCTTCTTCTTCTTCTTCTTTTCTTCTTTTCTTCTGTTTTCTTATTCCTTATTTGTTACTTCATTTTCTTTTTTCTTTTTCTTTCTATTTTCTCTTATTACGTTTTCCTCGTCTCTTATCTTCCTTATTTTCATCTTCCTTTTTTTTTCTTCGTTTCTCGTCTCTTTCTTTCTATACTATTAATTCCTTTCCCTTGATTTTGCTATTTTCATATTTTTGCCCTTTTATATTTAAAATGTTTTTCTTCTTTATTTCTTTCTTTCTCATTTTTATATGTCCATTTTCTCCTTCCTTTTCTTCGTACCTTCATCCCTCCGCCATTTTTCTTTCTATTCCTGTTTTTCTAATTCCTTTTTCGTTTCTTTTATTCTTTTAATGCTTCTCTTTAAATTCTCTTGCTTTTTAAACTCTTCTAATTTAATTTTTTTTCTTCTACTTCTTAAATTTGGCATCAACTTCTAAAAATTATTTTTCTTCCACTTATAAAATTCCTTTTTCACTTTAAAAAAAATTTCTTGTTTCATTTTTTAAATTCTTCTACATTTTAAATATTTCCCCTGCTTATAAAATTCTTTCTTCCTTTTTAATATATTCCTTCTATTGTTACACTTCTTTTTTCTCTTATCCGTTTGACCTCTTTCTCTTTCCTTCCACTTTAAACAGCTTTTTCTTCTCCATTTTAAAATTCTTCTATTTTAAAAATTATTCTTCTACTTGTAAAAATTTTCTTCTAATCAAACAAATTATTCTTTCTTTTTAAAATTCATTATCTTTTATTTAAAATTCTGGTACAGGTGCACTTATTAGTCCGTGCTGAAATAACAAGGTTATATTTAGAAAGCCATTCTTAACATGGGTAGAGGAGGGTATTTTGTACCTATTCTGTACTTAAATCTTACAATTTAATAAAAAAAACTGACATCATAAAACTAATTAAACTTGAAAATACTATTTAAAAAATAGCGCGGACCAATAAGTGCACTAGCACCAAAATTCGTCTACTTTTAAAATTCTTCTTGTTTTTCAAATTCTTTTTTTTTCTTACTTTTTAAAATTTTTCTTGTACTTTTGGATTTTCTACTACATCTTCCATTTTCTCACTTTTTAGAACGTTAGTTGAGTCCCAACAGCGTTATTATTAAACTGGTATTATTATTAAACTAGTATTATTATTACTAAACTAGTATTATTATTAAACTAGTAACAAATCCATGACTTTCCGCCATGCCGAATTAAATAAAATATTTACTCCTTCTTCTCTATCATTATTATTTACATAGCAAGTGCTCGACTTAACCCCAATCTATGGTCCCCCTTGCCAAACCTTCACAAAAACACTCAACCAGCTACAACCATTATATACGATTTCCCCGACTCTCTATCTATGCCTATTTCTAAACGTAGATTCCATGAACAAAGCTTCTTTCCTGGAACTGCCCGCCTGTGGAACACTGTTCCATTGTCCTACTCCCCGGTTAAATACATGGTAGCTTTCAAATCCAATGTAAACAAGTTTTTGTTGAGCTTTCCCCATAAATAATCAAGTTCTACCAAATTTACACCATTAACAATTACTACACTACCACCGACATTCACAAACACTGATCCCCGTGTAGCCCTCGGGCCTTGATAAGTGGTGACTCCAAGTAAAAATAAAAATTACTTAATAAATAAAAATACATAACTATAATAGTTTGTACAAGTAAAACATCAAATATGAAAAAAAAACTTGATCCAAATAAAACAGAAACTAAGAACGATCAGACAGAAACTCGAGCTATTGGCAATAATTTTACTAATTTTTATGACCAAATTATTAGCATTGGTTATTTCCCTTTAATTCACTTTCTTTTACATTATTTACAAGTTAATTTTATCGATAAATAAAAGGTAATTCATTGCAAATTACGTTTTGTTGGCATTAATTAACTGTAAAAAATATGCACAGAAAAAAGTTAACTTTCGGTTATTGAGTTTAGCTTCGGTCTCTTTAAAACACACATCGATTATATAGACGGCTATATGTCAGTCTGTCTGTTTGTCTCCATATTTTCAGACTTTATCTCCTTCGAAACTAAAAGTCACAGAGCGGCCCTAGCGGCTTAAAATGCTAGCATTTTTACGACCATTCTTTTATGGGTCTTTAATTGTTTGTAAGGAGTAAAAAATGGGTCAAAATTGAAAATGCACATTCATCTTAGTATATTTTTAATTTTTGATTTTTAATCGGCTTATATACGTGTCACGTTGGTACGGTGGTCACGTCACTAACTTTGAATGCTTCCGTTTCGATTCTAGCTGACGGACCTAAACACTTTTTTTACTTTTGAAATCATGACTCTATAATAATATATATGAAATATGGAAAATTAAAATATCACATTTAAGCGTATTTTATGCCTGGGGAAAGTCCCCCCCCCTGCTAGAGTATAAATATATTGTAAAATGAATGAAAGGAACGAGTTAGAGTAAAAGAAACAAAATAACACACTGACTTTTCCCTATTAAATGGAATCATTTAGATGGATAAAAAAGTACGCGTAATGATATTGATAATTTAATGTTTTATTCGCTTATGTTTCAAGTCTTTAAACCATGATGCAAATAATATATCTATTACATCACATCAAAACTAATATTAGATAAATAGATAAAGAGGTACATATGAATACTAACGCGTCGACTGCTCTATGACTTTCTCTATTAATCAGATTATCTATCTATCTATCTATCTATCTATCTATCTATCTATCTATCTATGGATTTGATTCTATTTCTTTTTTCTTTTATCAAATTAAATATCACCATATAATATCGCCCTATGTAAATATATATTGTATTGGTTATGTTTGAATAGACATACAAACATACAGTCTGTCTGTGGATGAATATATATATATATATATATATATATATATATATATATATATATATACGTATGCATATGAAATGGACATTGAAACCTCCGCGAAAAAGTCGTTATAATAACACCCCATATATATATATATATATATATATATATATATATATATATATATATATATATATATATATATATATATAGTGACACACACACACATTGACACACACACACATATATACATATATATCATAATCTATATATATATACATATATATTAATATTAATATATTACTAGCATGTGCACCCAGCGTTGCCTGGATTGACAGTTAGTTCTGTTTGAAACACACCTGTATACTAACCACTTTCATCATGGGCAACGCGGATATCCCCACAATAAAAATAAAAGAACGGATGAAAATATGTAAATGTAATCGCCCCAAAAAAGAAGTACGTGATATCCTCTCCACCAGATCTTTCGGCAGAAGGGCTACAAAGAGAAGAAACTATTCTCCGGATATTGAGCACTGGAAAGACCCCCCCCCCAAGAAAAGATAATTAAAAATAAATCATTACAACTTTTGTTTCAATAAAAATAGCAGCGAATGCCCGTGCGATCGCAAAAAATAAAGAAAATAAAAAGATCAACCAAAAATGAATTCAAAAAATAATTAAATGACATTTATATTTCTAATGTAATCCCCTTCCCCAAATTGAATTTGTCATATTTTGGGGTTCGTTCTGTTTATAAAATTGTTAGGTGAAATTACAGAATGGTTTCATAAAAATTAATTAAATTTATCGCTATTTTATGTTTCAAATGTAATTCCTGCCCCCCCCCACAAAAACTAAAAGTTTTTGTATTTGTCATGTTTTATCCCCCTCCCCCTCGATTGCCAAACTTGAAAAAAATGCCAGAGATGACATGTCTGGCTGACCGCTTTGTGATCAAAATTGGGTGCTCATTTTACGTTTAATTTATATAGAAAAGTTATCCCCACGCTAAAATGTTAATTTTTTTTCCAAAATTTCTTCTTCCATATTATTTATAAAGACTGCTTAAACGTATTAGGCCACAAGAAACCAGGTCTTAATTTTTTTCGTCAATGTCAAGTTTCTTTCCAACTCCCCCCAAAACTTTAAAATGGCGACTTTTAATGGTTTACGGTGGTGCTGAAAACGAATATTACGTTTAAATTTGGGGCAGATATGTAGTTTTCATGATATGAAAAATTACTTTTTCAAAAAGTGGGGGATCACTTTCCTATATAAATTTAACGTAAAATGAGTACCCACTTTCTGATCACCTAGTAATTTCTTCATATCATAAAACAAATTTAACTGTGAAATTCGTTTTCAGTACTCCCGAAAATTGGCGCTGCTTTTTATATTGTGTATATATATATATATATATATATATATATATATATATATATAGTACATCTTGATAGATTGAGTTTTATAACATTAACAAATTTTAATTTGGTATACCTGTTGCTCTGTAGATGATATGAATTTGCAAGAACCAATTAAACGTTATAAAAATATATGCACCCACATTTCAGCTCAAATGATTAACACGTTAAAGGACATCTTAAAAATTAAGTTAAGACATCATAAGCTACCGGATTTTATTTCACAACTCGAGCATATATCAAATTCATCACGAACAAAGCTTTTTCGTAGACCTGCCTGCTTGTAGATCTCTGCTTTCCAAAATAAAACTGACTAAAATATGGTCATCTTCAAGTTCCATGTAAAAACAAATTCTGTCTGAGTCGTCACTTTAAATAATCAAGTTATACCAAATTCCTACTACTAACGATTACTACGCTGTTGTCGCGGTAATTAGTGTCACTTATTAACCATTTATCCTTGAATGGCCTTTGGGGCCTTGATAAATTGTGTGTCCTTTGTAAAAAAAATATGGAATTCTTAATTTATAGTGAGAACATAGATATACTAAAACACAATGTCGAATTTGCGTTTTTAACTTATCTATTATCTAAGTATATAAGCAAAGTATATAAGAGTTTACGTATAAAAATAAAAATAAATGAATTATATGAGCAAATTATATCAGAATATAAGTATAGATTAAAATGAAAAAATGTATATATGCAAAGTATATCGGAATTTAAATAAATTTATATGTGTGATAATATATACACCAAAAACACGTAAACTCACACACGTATATATATATATATATATATATATATATATATATATATATATATATATATATATATATATATATATATATAGTCTAACGAAGCTTTGAGTATTAACAACTGCAGTTTAAGTTCCTTATTTTAGAGTACGTTTTAACAAGAATTTGTTTATATTCGACTATGCTGTAGTTAGCTGGAAAGCAAGCCATCAGAACAGAATTTCACACGCGAGTGGTTCTAAGAAAGAAGCTTTGATTATGGAATTTACATTTAGATTCATGGACACATAGAGTATGGGCAAATTGTTGATAGTCGTAGCTAGACAATTGTTTTTGTGAAAGTTTGGTGGAAGATTGCACCTCAGACAAACACTTGTCATAAAAATAACGATAGAGGAGATACAGACTTGCAATATCTCATCCGTGTGAATAGGTTGTACCATCTAGCAGGTTGCGATAAGAGCATCACCTACTAGGTTACGAAGCCTGTAAAGGCAAGATAGAATGCTCCGAGTAACTCTAGCCCAGATATGGCAGCAATACTTCATTTTAGGACGAATCTGACAGAGAATTGCGTCGGGAGTGAAATAACTTCTGGAGCAGTAGAATGATGCAACCATTTTCCAGTGACGTTGGCAATAAATTTAATATAAGTCTTCTATTTCAGATTAAAAGTGAATATCAGATCCAGAAGCTTGTAAAAACATGCAACTTCTTTTGGGGCTAAGTGTGTGTGTGTGTGGGGGGGTCGTAGCATTTATGGTGAAAACAATAGAAGATGGGTTTAAAATGCATTAAAATTAATCAGCCACCTTTTGCACCATTATACAGCGTGTTCAAGGTCCGAGGAAAGCGTCCCAGAGAAACCTTAGACATTGTTGGTCTTTGGAGTGTTTCAAAGATTGCAGTAATATATATATATATATATATATATATATATATATATACACACACACAATTTTTTTAAATGAACGGTTGAAAAGACCACACAAGTGCAAAATTGATTTAAATAAACATATCTACCTATTATAATTAAATTGAAATTTTTTCTAATTTTCGATTACTAAAATATTTTTCTTCAGGAAATATAGACTTTTTTTGTTACGGTGGAGGTAACTGGGAACTTCGAAAAAAATAATAATTTAATTTTAACAAATAAACGTTTATTAAAATCAATTTTGCTCTGGTCTTTTCAAACGCTAAATCTTAAATTCTAAATACTTAGTGCTTCATACACGGTGGATTTCTTTTTATTTTGACGCATGCGTACGACGAATTTTCCACACTGTCACGGGACATTTAAATCTCATCCAGCCTCAATTTCCAACCTTTGATGACGTGTATTCCCTGAGGAAGAATATTGTGTTATTCGGAAATTATTTGATTTTAATAAATATATGTTTATTAAAAATCAATTTTGCACTAGCTTGGTCTTTCAGCCATTAAATTTTAAATTCTGAATATCAAGTGATTTTCAAACAGTCGATTTCCTAATATTATACACACACACGCCTGCACACACAAACACACACACACACACATACACACACAGAGAGGATGTCCCACTTAAAATAGCCCGACCCCTAAGCTTGAAATTAATATTAATTTTCCAGATAAGGCGGCCCACATAAAAGTAGCCCGATCTCTCTAATTTTTCTCTTAAGACCAACTGACACCACTAGGCAAAATGCAATGCCTTTTTAACATGCCACACGTCTCGCATATCACTGACACGAGTTCATGACATGTTTACGGAAGAGAGAACAATAAGCAAAGGGTTATGGCCACCACATTCCCCGGACTTGTCATCATGTGATTTTTATCTTTGGGGGACTTTAAAACAAAAAGTTTATGCAAATAATCCCCACAATCTAGACAAACTAAAGGCGAACATAACCAAGCCTACCAGGAGAATCATCAGAGAAGATCTACAAGCAGCATCTACAAACATTGCTAAACGTGCCCAGAAATGCACAGATGTAAACGGGGAACACTTCCAACATCTTTTATAACACTACATGCAATTTAAACAATGGTGCAGGTAAATTAAACAATAAAAGACTCTTCCTCCTCTCCACTACATTTGTATGGGCTACTTGTAAGTGGGCCACCATGAATATATATATTCAATTTTGATCTCGTAGCATCCCTTTTTTGGATTTAAACCGATTAAAAAGCTTTCTACATGTCTGAATAACCTATATACCAAATTTCAAGTTTGTAGATGAAAAATTTGTTGAGTATTTAGGTTGAGAAGTGTCCTCACTCACAAATTTCCACTATATATATATATATATATATATATATATATATATATATATATATATAAAAGACAGTATTTCATAAGATACCGCGTGATGCAATCTCTAGCCTAGGTTAAGCAAACATAGTTTCGGGATTTTGTACCTCGTCTTGCATGTATATATATATATATATATATATATATATATATATATATATATATATATATATATGTGTGTGTGTGTGTGTGTGTGTGTGCGCGCGCGCGTGTACATCAGATTTCTAGTAAATCAAATTATAGGATGAATTTCAAAGGACAAATTATCAATGAAACGGAGCAGATGAAAAAGAACTGCTAAAATTTTCCTTAAGGCCTTATTTTCATATTTTTTTAAGAGAAGAAGTCAAATTGATGAATTAAAATCAGTTTCCGTTGGTAAAAATCTGTTTAGAGATAAAAATAAGGTTAATCTCTCAATATTAGAGATCAAGTCTCTAACTTGAAGAGATTTTCCCTATTTCCTTTCAACAACAACACACACACACACGCACATATATATATGTATATATATATATATATATATATAATTTTCATTAAAAAAATAAATATTTTTATTACATCAGATAATAGAACGCCTGATATACCACGAAGAACGTTCAAAAAGTAATGTCTCCTATTTTTATTCCGCACGAACGGATCAGAAGGGTTTGAAAATTGCATTTTTATGATAACTGAACTCATGCATGACGTGAAAGTTTCATCTTTTTGTTGCAGATATTGACAGTTTCTGTCAGAGACGTGTGTCAGAAACAAAGATGCAAAAGGTGGTGACTATGCCGAAAACTAAATTCTAAAGCACGCATGTGTCGTTCGTTTTAATGGCACCATTCCCGTGTTTATAGCCCTTCAAATTTTTGAGTTAAAAAATAGGAGGCTTTACTTTCGGAACGACACTCGTATGATGAAACGAGCCCCGGACGCCCATACTTAGCAATCATCCATCGATGGCAAAAGTGAATTGGAAATGGCGATGTAGAAAAATAAATTCTGGAGCACAGAATATCGCTCGTTTTAATGGTGCTACTCCCGACTTCATAGCTCTTCAGCTTTTTAAACTGCTTTTTTTGTTGTTTTAGCGTCTAACGGCTGTACATATGGCGTTTTCAGCAATTAAATTTTCAAATTCTCTTCTTTTCCTCAGCGTTCTATTCGTTTGATTATTGTCATCAGAAAATGGCTAAATAAAGAATCGAAAGGCCTTTTGATACTCATGGAACATTAATTAACTTCATTGATTTTGACAAAAAACAAAAAAAAAACAAAAAAAGAAAAATATTTAACTTTCATGGGAACTCTTTTTATCCGAAACAAAACAAAACAAATTTGATCTAATATTTAGCTAATTGTGCTTTAAGGATTCGCCCTGAATCCCTGATTGATTTGAATATTTAGTTTATCGCAAAGGTTGTTTTATTTTCATAGAAACTACGGGTTTAAATATCGCCATTAAGATAGCCCATTTTCACAAGCTGAAATCTTCGGTCCTCAAAAATGTCCGACATACTTCACGATAACTTTGGCTACGTAATGTTAGCATGGAATTTTCCAACCAATTTTATGCAACTGTATTGTACTGTTATCAAGATTATAACCCTAGAAATCTGTTTTCTGCGGCATCTTTATAAAACTTCGCGCGAAAAGATGTTCTCTTCCATATACGAAGTGCTTTAAATAAGTTTTCAGATTTTTTTCGTATGACCACATTTAATGATAGTACACACATGAAATTCTAGTCCCCTTCGAAGTGACCTTCGGCTACGATGCCGTTCCAACAACTTATGGAAGGCCCCATGGAAATCCTCTTGTGCTAGCGTATCAATGACACTCGTTACAGCCTCTTTTATCTCCTCAATTGTCTACTAACGACAGCCTGTAAAGTTTTCCTTGAGATTATGGAATGATCAAAAGTTACAAGGAACAACGTCTGGACTCTGGGATCTGAATTGATCAGCTCGACCATCTTTTTTTCTCCTTTTTTTGTTGCATTTTCACACCAAATAACGTACAGTGCCACTTTGATGTAGGGACTACTATCTGGGACATACTTTTCAGGGATACTATGTAGGGAGTTGAGCAGCAAGTTGTATGTTTACATTACACTTGTACTTTTGCGTGTCAGTACAATCCGGGAAGCAGGAACTCAGAAATAAATTCAAATGTCTAGCAGTCCTAGGAAAGAAACTATTAGAGTAGAAAGTTTTCTTACATCTGGGGATCTCTACTGTGTAGGAGGTGGGATTTTGGTGCTTGTAGAGTTTATCGGAGTATTTACGCCGAGGAGTAACAAGTGCATGTAATTCGTCGGAGCATATACCATTAAAATACTTGTAAAACAGACTGAGGGATGCAACATTTCGTCGATGGAAAAGCGGTTTAAGCCTAGCTGATAGTGTGAGACCTATTAGTTTGGGGACTCTATTTTGAACTCTGCCCTTAAGTAATATTATTTATAAATTTAACGGTTGGTGCTATCTCGAATATTAGGGTAGGACAGTACAAAGGGTAAACCCAGAATGAAGCAACCCACCTTCATCTGCAAATCGCTAGGGCCGACTAAACAATTAAAATTGTTTAGTTAACATGTTACGGCTTCAAATCACCGCGCCCACTTCCTGAACAAAACTGAATCGCCATCGGCAGAGGCCGATAATCCTCGAAGTTACACCGCGCAAGCGTGCTAACGACTTCCGTTTCTTGTGATCACCAAACAACAAACAAACACATCCGGGTCAGCTATTGCTCAACAACTTAAAAACAGCGGTAGATATGCGTCAGTGACAGTTCCTCTATATAGTAGATCACATTCGTGGTTCGATCTTGAAGTCCTGGAAAATCTATATACATATTCATCTTGTTCTGTCCTTAGTTAGTCCCTACGTTACGCTCAAAATAAGCCAAATGAAATTGTTGAAAGTCAAACTGCTTCAAAAAATGACAAATTCGCTATATTTGGCTTCAAAAGCCCAATCTGGAAACGCTGGACAAAACTAAGAGAGTAGTCTCCCTTTGATGTACCCTCGTTTTCGGATATCATAATAATAATGATAATAATATGATTATTTTAGTAATGAGGAAATAGTTTTAGTAGTGAGGAAAGAAACTTGTAGTAATCTCGACGTGAAACAGTTCTTCACCGAAAATCAGCGAAACATTACATAAAAAAGAGCACATTCGAAAAAAAAAACATGTAAAAAAGGACATTGTCTGCCAAGAGGAGCTGGACTGAAGAAGTAAATTAAAATTGTCTCTTAGCATATAATTTTTAAAATTTTATTAATTATATTGAACTATGTGTCAAAATATTACGTTCTGAGTATATACAGGGTGAAACGATGAAATTATCGCCATAGAAAAGACGACATGATTCCATTTCCGTTTGATGAAAACCGGTTTTCTTTTTTTGCAGGCCATCTACTAGTTGGCCAGTTGTGTACAAATTCCAAAAGCAATATAAGCCATCTGTCATGTCTGGAAATGATACAATGTTCAACGAGAGCGATCGTAGATGTGCCGCTGTACAACTCGTGCTCTCTCAAAGTTATGACAACAGGACCATTGCCAGCACCTTCAAAATGCAAATCCGGCAGTTCAACGCTTGAGGGCAGAGCTTTAGCGAAGTTTCTGTCAGCAGACACAGGTGGCCGCTAGCAGATCCAGAGTGTGGTAGCAGGAATCGACGCCGGCTCAGAAGTATAAAGAGACTCAGGGTTTGTTTCAGAAGGAGTGCTACAACTGTATACCCCTCTCACTAGGCCCTCTCTTTCCTCAACGATTACTTGCTGGACTACTTCCTTTGATCATACGTCAAGAAAAGCATCAACATGAACTTCAACACCCAAACCAGACTAATCGCCGTCATCCGCCGAGTATTTATCGAGCTCCCGCCGGCGCTTTTGGAAAAGGCCCGCTCCCAGTTTAAGACCCGTATAAATGCGGTGATTGAGGCTGAACGCGGCTACATTGAATAGATGTCAGCTCAACTACATAATCCAGATACCTGAGATAATATTTTCAATAAAAGTTTTAAAATAAAGCTGTAGTGTTGTTTTCTTTAGGGCGAAAAATTTATCGTTCCGCCATATATTAATACTCATCAATTGATATCATTTGGGTCTGTTCTATATTTCAAATACAATGAATAATATTTCTATGGAAACGTTAATAACTTTACATTTGCTGCGTGTTATTGTCTTTTTCGCCTCTCTCAAACTAATTTTTCGCGGTATCCAGAAAAATATCAGCTTTAGTAAAAGATTGCTTGGAATTTCTACGTGGCCTCTAAGTTTATGCTATTAAACTCTCCATTATCTAAGCAAATAGGTAAACTTCTAGGACTTAATGTGATCATTTTGTGATCTTGCCCTCATTTATTTCTTCCAACTTTATCACTGTACTTCATTTCACTAGATTCTTCTTAGTCGTTGTAGATTACCTCCCTTTTCACGATATTTATTCAGTAGATAAATGTAATTATAATACTTTCTCTCATTTTTTCATATTATAAAATAGTAAAAATATTATAAAAAATGTAAGAAGATGTCGCATATGTCATCATTCCTTGTCGTAATACACATCGAAATACACACACACACACACACACACACACACACACACACATATATATATATATATATATATATCATGTTTGAATGATATGATTAAGTAGCAGTTTTAGGCATTTAGAACTACTTTGAATATTCACCGCTCAGTCATTTTCGACTAAATTTCAAACAATTATTAGTTTATAGATCACCTTCTCAGCTATATCGTGATTCTTTTTTCAATCTTCGTTCACTAAAACAAAAGTTATGATGAATTTACTGGTGTTCAAAATCGTAAAAAAACAAAAGGAGGTGAGCGACGTTTTTTATGACTAATTTCCATAGCAACCACGTTGCTTCAGCGACTACTGTTGCTACGAATTCATCGCTCTCGCGAAAAGAGAAGTAACTAGTGAAACAGAGAGAATGAAAGCATTAAAGGGAGATAATTATGGGGGACTTTATTGAAAGCAGGCAAATACCGTACATTGTTATTACATGTGTGTATGTTATGTTTATAGGGGAAAAATAAGCTACATATTAAATAAAAAAGTTAATTTACTGAAAACCTGAAAAAATCATGGATTACAATAGAAAAATGTGAAAAAGTAATATGATTAAGCTTAAACATTGAAAAGTAAAGGACTAGTTCTTAACACTGAAAAAGAAAAGGACAAGATATCGAGTAAAAATATAATAAATTTATAAGTTCAAATACTGCAGCATTAAGACATTTTTAAATTCAATTTAACATTACATAAACAATTCTTAATGCTGTGATACATGAAAAAATATAATTTTCATTTACAAATTGAATAAATTTGTAAATTAAAGCAAATATAAATTTTAGTATTAATATTTATATTAAAATCCCAACTAGATGAAACAGCCCAAGAGAGAGAGAGAGAGAGAGAGAGAGAGAGAGAGAGAGAGAGAGAGAGAGAGAGAGAGAGAGAGAGAGAGAGAGAGAACAATTGGATTTAAAATTTTAGAAATTACGTTGTAAAAAAAAAACAAGGAGTATAAAGAAATTAAAGATGTTTCCTTATTCATTGAAGTTTTAAAACGTCGTTAGAAAATAATATACATAAGCAGTCTCTAAATTTGGCTGGTTTGCACAGAAATTACTTAATCAAATTTTGAGAGAAATATACAAAATTGAAATCAAATTATTTCATTATATATATATATATATATATATATATATATATATATATATATATATATATATATATACTAGCGGGTAGGGGAGTGCCCGGCTCTGCACGGGGGTAAAATACACTTATATATGATATTTTAATTTGTCCAGATTTCGTATATATTGTTATAGAGTCGTGGTTTCAAAAAAAAATATATATATTTGGGTGCCATCAGCTAGAATCGAAACTGAACGCCAAACTAGAGCGTTTAAAGTTAGTGACGTTACCACTGTACCTACGTAACACTCATATAAACTGATTAAAAAATAAAAATAAAATAAACTAAGATGAATGTATAGAAAATATACAATAATGCTATGAAACATTTTATAAAACGATTAAAATCTTATTTTCCTGAGAAACTTTTTTTCTAAGAAGAGTGTATTAGTTTTTCTTCTTCATCTTTCTCAACCCCTCATGGAGAATGGAAATGATAGTCTGTTGTTATAATAGTTGTAGTCAGTCTGAAGTTATGTGCATGCGTGCCTGGCTAAGAAAATATATTTTATTTTTATTTGTTTCCACAGTGCTCAGTATGCGGTTAGAAGTAGGTACTAAGTTATAAAAGGTTTCGAAGTAACACAGAATATACTAATAATTTAATTTAGGGTTCATTGTGCTCATTGGCGTCATTTTTATATAAAACATTTTGAATGTCGTAAAAATAGTTTTCATTTGAACTCTAAACCGCGTTGAACTGAATTTTTAAATCGTTATTTTGTATGGTAGTAGCAGGTCGACCGGCATTGCCCGGTCGTAAAGTACACTTAAATTTGATATTTTACTTCATGCAAATTTTGTATTTATAATTATAGAGCCAATTCTCTCTTGATTATTATATTGTACCCAATATATCGTAAAGATTTCAAAAGTTTAATAAATATATATGACGCGTGTGCTATTAGCAAGAATCAAAACCAAAACATTTAGTCATTACCGTTTGATCTATGAAAATATGAATACATATTGATAAAAAGGGTTAAAAATTAAACGACTTCCATGAATGTATATTTGCGCATACACAGATGTAACACGTTTAATCGACTTACTCCTGCCAAGGTCAACGGTTTTATTTTCAATTTTGTTCCTTTAGCAGCTACGTTTACTGGTTAAAAACAAAATCGAAATTATTCCACCGGTCCAAATTCATATATATCAAGTTTCAAGTCTGTAGACCAAAAGTCCAGAGAAAAGTTTGATATGAACGCGTCTGCACACACACACACACACACACACACACACACACACACACACACACACACACACACACACACACACACACATATAAATAGATAGATAGATAAATAGATAGATAGTCATCCATAGACAGACTGTTTTGCTGTATCACATCTCTTTACTGCGGCTATATATGTGTGTGGGCAGTCTTGCAGTTAAGTCTCGGCAAAGTTCGACAACTCTAGAAGGGCCTCATCAGTATTTTACACCGTCAAATCACGAATATTACGAATTATTAATTTTAAAATAAAAATAAAAATTATTAAAGTTTTAAAATAAAAAATGTGTAATTAATATAAAATATATTATATAATAAATATAAAAAATATGAAAATTTGTTCCATTCCCATCGAATGGAAGAGTTGTGTAGACAAAGGACACGCATTTCCACGAATTATTAAAAGCATAAGACAACAATACACTTTTTAAGAAATGTTTAATTTTCAAAGTTGTTTTATTTTGTATAAATTTATATTTTGTTACGTGTTTCATTACTTCAGATTTTATTTTGTTCGTTTTTCTGTTAAGACAATAATACACTTTCTAAAAATTGTTTCGTTTTTCTGTTAAATAAATAATTATAAATATATAAAAATGTCTATTTTGTTAATTTACTTTATTTAATCAAGTGCTTACTTCCAATATTTAAATATTATTTATGTTAATTACATATTTTTTATTTTAAAACTTTAATCATTTTTATTTTCATTTTAAAACTAATAATTTGTAATATTCGTGATTTGACGGTGTAAAATACTGATGTCATCCTTTCCAGAGTTGTCGAACTTTGCCGGAACTTAATTGCAAGACTGTCTGTGTGTGGGGGGTATGGGTGTATGTATGCGCGTGTGTGCTAGAACTGTTACACCCTAAATGCTAGGCAATTATGCTCAATGTAGAAAATATGCATAATAGAACCGAGCATAATAGTTAAATGAAACGAATCATCTAATCAGAAACCTTAAAAAATGATTACACAAATAATGAACCTTTGATTTCTAAAGGAATATCCGAATAAGTCAACCTTCATGAAGTTGCTTGCATAAAGTAGGCTTATAATATCAATGCCAGTGCAATAAAAAAACAACTTAATTCTATAGATGTATAGATTATTTTGCTTTACATTAGGGAATAGTTTTAGCACGCGTTCCGTTGGGTACCATGACGTCATGTCATAAACCTATTTGATAGATAAATGCTCGTTAGGACATAATAGATTACCTAGTAAAATATACGTCATTTGTCAAGGAAATGAACATATGGGACTATGATATTGTGAATATTACACATAAACTACTTCATCAAGAAACAATGAAGCATAAAAAGCTGACAGCAATCTAGATAAAAAGGTACGTTTGTTTGTTTTTATTATAAGGAGAATCATATGGGGGCATTTTGAGCGGGGAAGAAAAAACGGTAAACAAAACAAATAAAAATAAACGAAGGTTGATACCTTGCTGCAACAAGTATTGTTTATACAACTCAATAAGTTATCTATCCATCTATCTATCTATCTATCTATCTATCTACCTATCTATCTATCTGTGTGTGTGTCATGTGAGTGTGCAGTCAGCACCAACCCTATTCAGGGTTTAACCGGCTTTCTCCGAAGGAGGAAGTTTTATGGAGTATGAAATTCACAAGCGGTCCCCAGTCGGATGTATATCCCCGTTAGGGGAGATGACGACATTAGGTTTTCGCAACTTTTTGCAGGGATGTGTCGACATCCTCCTACTTACAGCACCTGGACTTCCCAAATCGGTAACCCATTTTAGTAATGACCAGGCTCAAGATTGCTTAACTTCGATGATCTGACGGGAACCGGTGTGTCAACGTGATTCTGCCGTATATTGTGTGTGTGTCATATATATATATATATATATATATATATATATATATATATATATATATATATATATATATATATATATATATATATATATATATATATAAGAACAAGTAGTTAAAAAACATGTTAAAAAACACTTTAAAAAAGAGTTAAAACATATTTAATTTTAAAAAGGAAACACTAGATAAGTGGATAGTCCTTAATCTGCCGAGTTTCGAAGAAATACTTTCCTTCTCACCAGAGGCTAGGATTTAGCAAAATGCGGGATCGGATTTTGCTTGCAAAAGTATTTGATGACACTACAAATAAGTCATAGATCTTACTTTGCAACACATAGTGAAACAGAGGGAATATGGTGAAGAAAAAGTTGATTTCCCGTGAATGCATAATCTGGTGAAGGGTAAAATATCCAATAACGGTAAAATCCAAAGATCAAAATCCGAAAAAATTTGGTTAAGTTTCCATTTCCACAAGTAAAATCCAAGGAAATCGCGCAATTGGAAGATGGTCCAAAGTATATATATATATATATATATATATATATATATATATATATATATATATATATATGTGTGTGTGTGTGTGTGTGTAATTAATACAAAAATATTTTAATATTGGAAGTAAGCACTTGATTAAATAAAGTAAACGAAAAAAATATATCTACGACGAGAGAGAACGAGACAGAGAGAGCTAGGCGCCGTATTTCTAATTTTGTATATAGAAACACAGGGAGAAATGCACCATCAGTCTTCGTAAAGGCATGAATATAGAAGAGATAAATCTCTGATGTACAACTTGAGGTCTACTGTCTGCTCCGTCTTGTAGCAGCTATTGTACCTCCAGATTAGCAGTTGTACAAAAGAATGTGGCCGTCTTCATCACAATAAAGAAAGCATCTATGTAGATTGCAATACAGTTTAGTTTTTTTTTTAAAGGATTCTAGACATAAGGTATTACATCTAAAATTTAATATTCAAAAGGGAACATAGAAGTGGTAAAAAATCTGTTCCTCTCAGGAATTAATTGAGGGGATGGATATTCTAGTATATATGCCTCTATCCCTAAATTTAAGGGAGGTTATGTTTGGTCAACACTGCTGAGGAACCATAATTTAATATACCGCATTGTTTTTAAATCCCCAAAAAGTTTCCACTGATAAACAACTGATGATTACTGAAATAACATAAGGATTACAGTGCATTCGAGAATCAAATAGAATCAACGATTGCAGGAAATTAATTGACTTACTAAGAAAATAATTTCCAACGAAAAATTTAAAATACTTTTAATTGAATTTAACAGGTTAGAAATATATATATATATATATATATATATATATATATATATATATATATATAATTTATATGATTTTCAGAATGTGAGATAATATATATATATATAATAAATTGCAAAGCCAAACAAAGTAGCAGCCCACAAGAGTCATGACAGTTAACGAACCGGAAGTCCAAGACTCGAGTTTCGCCCTCATTTGGGCTCATCAGTTAGACACATCCGAACTCAAGATCCGAAATCCGAGCCTCTTGCATGCGAGGCAAGCACTCTACGAACTGAACAAACGCCCCGCACACAAGAATTTCTATTAACCAACACAGATCAAGCAAACCGCGGCGAAATCCGACTGTAAAATGAACCTACTTCGTCTCGACAAGGGACGCGGTCATCCAACTAGCTAATAACCCCAAGTCAATGCCTCACAAGTAGGAGTTTTAACTCGAAAGACGATGCCATCCAGCAATGCTAACCAAGCGGGCAACTTATGATAGGATTTTCAGAATGTGAGAGATGATGATTAATCATGAAAACTTTGCTTTCTATTATATTTTTGTGTCAAAGAATAATAAACAAAAGCACATCCTAGGTGCTTAGCTTCAAATAAATTAATTAGTTATCGTCATATCCACCATTTTTTTAAATAACTTCAAGCAACGTTTTGTCCACCGAAGAACTGAATTGTTTGATCTGAAAAGGTGTTATGGTTCTGGCGACATCAACTACTTTCCTCCATAGGGCACCCATTTGAAGTAAATTGCTCTCCTCCCTCATAAACACCTCTTTTCAATATTGACCAGAGATGTTTAATGGGGTTAAGATCCGGAGAACACGGTGGCTAGCTCATGAAGGTTTCGCAAAAGAAGCCCATAGATTCAAGGAAGGCTGCAATCGCCCTAGCAGAATGGGATGGTACATTGTCATGCATAACAATCATATGAAAGCCACGTAAACATGGTAGGTCATCTAGCCATGGTGACAAATGTTTATCCAAAAAGGCCGTGTACACAATGCTGGTTAGTTTTAAACCCTCTGGAACTCAGAATGGTCCAATCACCTTATCCCCAATTATTCCCACCCAAAACATAATGCTTCTATCTCCTTTTTGGCGATGAACTCTGTAATGGGTTGGAGTTCTGTTCGAGTTCCAAACTTTGGCCCATCTACCCGGACCGTCAAGAGTAGCACGGGTCTTATCTGTAAATAGGAAACGTTGGAAATCCATTTTCATGTAATTCTATGCCCAAGCCATTCGTTTTTCCCTTTTTTGTTTGGTCAATGGAGGCTTTTGAATAGTTTTGATGTTCCTTGCTATCTCATTCAACACATTACATCGGACCTGCCTGGATCTTGGAGCGATTCCGGCTTTTGCAAAATGGAAGCACTGCTGCTGTTTGGGTTTCGGTTGACTTCCCAACGAATTTCCAGAATATCACAATGTGAAAGATTTCTCGTGGTACTCTTATCCTTTATGGATTTGTATTGGGTTTGTTCACGAATGAAGCCAAAGTTCTTGGCTCCCTTTCCATGCGAGTCCAGAAACAAGCATTTCCTTTTCAATAACAGTTAATCTCCCCTGCAATAAAGCGATGGACAGTATAAATTACTTGATAACAAATAACATGTCATAACTTCCTGAATATCGCATGAATTTGAATAAAATATTGGGAAAGAGCTAACCTTGAAACAGTCATTTGAGGATAAAATTTTCATTTTTATGTGACGTATATTTTGTGAAATATTTGTATTTTACTAATCTGAAATAAAACGATTGACGCAGTTTTTTTTTAATTTTCACCCCAAACAAAGCACATTGCCACTTTGATGTAGGGGATACTATCAGGGACATAAGCTACAGGGGTACTATGTTGGGAGTTGGGCAGCAAGATGTCGGTTCACGTTACATTTTAACTTCTGCATGTCAGTACAGTTGGGGAAGCAGGAACCCGGAAGGGAATTCCAAAGTCTAATGGTTCTGGGGAAGAAACTACTGGAGTAGAAGGCTCTCTTAAATCTAGGGATCTCAACTGTGAAGGGGTGGAATTTTGCTGCTTGTCGGGTTTATCGGAGGTATTTACGTCGAGGGGTACAAGTACTTGCAGTTCGTTGAATAATTCTCCGTTAAAATACTTGTAGAACAGGCAGAGGGATGCTACATTTCGTCGATGGGACAGAGGCTGAAGCTTAGATGATAGTTCAGGACCTATCAGGTTGGCAACTCTCTTTTGAACCTTGTCTATGAGCGAGAGACTAGTAGCAGATTCACCAGCCCAAATATGACAAAACTACTCCATACATGGGCGAATGGTGGCCTTATAGTTTATTAGTTGCATTGTTGTTATAGGAGTTACATTCTCTCAAGCGGCATTTAAATTGATATATGTCGTTAATCATATGTACATTATAAATGATATATGTCGTTCGTGCGTCCAAGTGGTATTAGAGGAGGGGAGGGATTGTTTTTAATAACTAAGTTTTGGGTTTAAAAATTTTAAAGTAAATGATAAATCTAATGTTAATTTTGTAAACAGGGGAGATGTATCTATGGACAATGTTTTTATAGTGATTTCTTCTAACTTAAAGGCCGGATGCATTTGATTGCAGTAGAATAGGTTCATTGTATTGGAGTTATGATGTTGTGGTGTATCACTGTTAGTGGGGTGTTGTTTAACTTCAAGGTCGTGTTTTATGTGTTGCTAACAATATAATTTGGAATCCGTTGTTGAATATTTTTTAGTTCGATGAGTAGTATTTGTTTTTTGTTGAAAGAGATAAGTTTTGCTCGCTCGAGCAAATCTTTGAGGATGGCTATTTTGTAACGGTCGCTCTTGAAATTTAGAAGACAAGAATTATAGCAGGATTGTTTTAGTTGGAAATGCTAAAAGTGTTATTGGAAATGTCAATAAGTACGCCAAGAAAAGGAATTTTATTATTAACATTTAATTCTACAGTAAATTTGAGTACAGAAGGAGAAGGTCCTTAAGTGTAAGGATTTGTTGGTTGTTATTGGCAAGGAAGATATTGTCTACATACCTTACATAAATGGAGGGTTTATTGGTGTTGTTGAGTATCAGGATTTACAGGTGACTCATGTAGAACTCACTGAAGATGGATACATCATCGTGTAAATATTCCCCTTGTGGTCGTAGAAGGGTACTTCGGTGGTGCATAGTAGAAGTAAATTTAAGCGTTTTGTAAATTAAAGGGTGAGGAAAAGAGGGAGGTATAGGTTTTTGTATGTGTTGTCAAAGATAATGTCAATATTTTTTCACGGGGACGTTTGTAAATGCGCTTTCAACATCAAGAGAGGCGATTATTTTGTTGTCGGGTTGTTTTGAGTTAAATATTTGTAGGAGTTCTTGTGTAGATTTTACACTTTATTTGAATGGTAGGTATTAGGTGATGATGTCATGTAAGGCTTTTGTTAGTGAATAGGTGATTTGTGAAATGTTAGGCCAGAGAGGAGAGTTGGGTTTGGGGATTTTAACGGTTCTATATAGGTATCCAGGTTTGTAGTCACCGATGATTTTCAGAAGTTAGTGATTCCCGATTTGGGCATTATTGGCAGTGTTGATTCTGTTGATTTGCGTTTTTATTGCGTTTGTTGAGTTAGTGTTGATTTTTGATAAATTTTGTACGGTTGTCGAAGGTGATTCGAAGTTGTTCATGGTAGTCGGATTTGTTTAATACTACAAATATATTTGTTTTGTTGGCTTTTTTAATCGTGATGTTGGGGTGGTTGCGGAGTTCTAGCGCGGCTTTTTTTTAAGTTTGAGGAAAAATGTTGAGTTGGATTTTTTTTTGTTGTTGTGTTGGTTTTTAATGGATTCAGCTTTCAGATGATTGCGTAAACCGAGGTGAGTGGTGATTTTCTTGTCCGTTTCGAGTTGGGTAATGTTTTCATATAATAATTCGATTTCTGTTGTTTTATTTTGGTATTTAAACGAATTAAAGACGTTGCAGTTTTGTCCGAGGTTTAAATCGAAAAATGCTGCCTCAATATACGCAATACACACACACACATACATATATATATATATATATATATATATATATATATATATATATATATATAGGACGCTTCACAGAACGTCTGAAACGCGTTACAAACGATTTAAAAACATTATGACAATGATCTAAACATAATTTTCAATGAAAAAACAAAACACGAACTAATAATATAATGCTAAAAAAATGCACATTGTTGGTAACCACCCCCTTATTTAAATATATATATATATATATATATATATATATATATATATATATATATATATATATATATACAAGTTAGTAGATAGTAGATGTAAATATATGCTTTGTAACTGGTATTTTCACGGCGCGCTTTTTAAAGCCCAGTTTGTTATTTTCGTAATTGTAGTCATGTATGTAGAAAAAAATAAGCCTCTATTCTTAAGCCATAAAATCTTCTCTAGGATTTGGGTTTGCTTTTGGCCACTCTCACTTTTAATATTATAATTAATACACAGACACACAAAACCACGCGCGCACACACACACACACACACACACACACACACACACACACATATATATATATATATGTATATATATATATATATATACATTCTTAAAATAGATTCATACATACCCACCACCCCAAAATCTTCTCTAGGATTTGGGTTTGCTTTTTGCCACTCTCACTTTTAGTATTATAATACAAACACATTCACACATACCAATACACACACACACACACACACACACACACACACATATATATATATATATATATATATATATATATATATATATACATCTTAAAGAATAGATTCATACATACCCACACTACCACCACCACTTATTTACATTCAAATAGCCTAAGCTGGAACGGAAACCCTGTGTCACAACAAAACAACCTGTCTCTGGATGATTATATATATAACCTTTTTATGTATGTTTATTATGAATTTTTGAATGAAGCTATTATGCACAAGGTGTCCAAATGTAAGATATGTTTTATTTCATTAATTGTAATGCAATGAGGATAAAAAAGTTATTCTTACTAATAAGTCACCGCTAATCAAGTTCCGGGGTTCATTCGTGGGGAAAGATTAAAGAGATATTCGGTTGCATGATGACCGCCACCAAACAATGATTGAAAATAATCGATCAATTGGGCAGAATATCTTTTTAGAAGCATCGTATATTTAGGAGGATGTCTTAACAAGTATTTGCTTACGTTAGACTTGAAGACGACTATATTGTACTTGGTTGGGAACCAGCTTTGTGGAATTTTGTTCTATAGGAAGAAACAAGTAGATAAAGAGAAAATTGAAAGCTATTTACTCTGGTTTCAGACGGGCGGACTATTGCTGAGAATATTTTATATGGTTGGGACGAGGGATTGGAGCTCAGTCGGGAACCTACTATGAACATGTGTGAAAGTGGCTGCAGATAAGAGAAGTGATCATCCCCCACTTAATTGCGATGTTGGTTTTATACCTACGCCAAGACAAGAGAGAATTCTACGAGCGGAAGCTCGCCAGATATGACTGTAATACTCGATTTTGAGGTAGATCTGGCTCTTATAGAGGTAGAGGGTTGCATCAGGAGTGAAGCACCTTTTGGATCCATTTAATGCTTGTTATTTTTCCCTTTTTCCCCTATTTAATTTGTGTTGTGGTGTACAAATCACCCCTATTTCAGAAGTGGAATCAACCAGTCCTATGAATACCACTGGTTTCAGAAACTAAAGGGAGACCTGTATATCATGTCTAACTGCATGCTATGATCTCCTACCTGGCGCTTTTCTGATTTGATATCTGTTCCAACAGCATAACATCTCTGAACAGATCCCGGTGACCACCCACTTGACTACTTCTTGTGTGTCACTTTTCAAGTGACCTAAGCAACATAGAATTCCTTTGTTAAAATTCAGATGCCTTTCATTTTTCTTTAATTTTAACAACTGATATAAAAACTCCATTAATGAATATTTTCAGAAGTTTCACCTTTTGCCGTTGAATCCATAATTGTTGCCTATAAAGATCACCATCAAATGAGAAAAAATAATACCAAATAAAAAATATGAAGGATCTTATATATATTTATTTTTTTGAAAATTATAAGACTTCTCAAGAAAATTTAAAACATTATCCATACTATCTTCTCAAATATTGTTAATACTATACATTATAACACGAAACCTATAAGACCCAGTGCTGCTGCAAATAAGCTACATATAAGAATCTACGATAAACAACATTTCATGACATTTAATGACACAATAGGATCGATACTCCGTTAAAAAGCAGATGCTGTAGAATCATTTCTCCTAGCAAACAAGGCCAAACTATTTGCCAAGAACTTTGCAGCTAATTCTACCCTATGCGACGAAGACCATCAACTCCCCGTATTTCCTCCTATAACGGACAACACGCTCTGCAACATACAAATATCTGTGCGTGATGTCGCCAAGCTAATCAAAAACCTTGATTCCAGTAAAGCAACTGGCCCTGACGGCATTCCAATCATAGTGTTGAAAAAGTTTCAACTAGAACTTGCCCCCATACTTACAAAACTTTTTAAGTGTTGCCATAAAGAGAAGTGCTTCCCAACACCATGGAAAACCTCATCAGTATGCCCTGTATTTAAGAAAGGTGATAAGTCCTCTCCCTCTCAGCCCAGACCAATAAGTTTCCTGTGTGTCATGAGTAAGCTGCTGGAATCCATATTAAATAGAGTAATAGTCAACCACCTCAGCAGAAATAACCTTCTAAGTGACATGCAATATGGTTTCCGTTCTGCCAGATCTACAGCAGATGTGCTAACTTTTATATCTCATAGGATTAGCGAATCTCTTGACAAAGGCTTCCTCTCTAAGGCAATTGCTCTTGACATATAAAAAGCCTTCGATAAGGTATGGCATAAGGGCCTACTTAACAAGATTTCCAGCTACGGTATAACTGGAAATGTTTTCTTGATCATAAAATCATTTCTCTCCGATAGGCTCATAAGAGTAGTAATTGATGGGCAGAAATCAGAGGCCATCAATATTAATGCTGGAGTCCCTCAGGAGTCCATCCTAGGCTCAACTCTCTTCCTGATCTACATCAATGATCTCCCAAAACACATACTTAAATCATTCGTTGACATCTATGCTGATGACACGACCATCTATGGCAACACATCAAAGGCCGTAAGCGACAAAGTTTTCTCAGATTCTCTCTCCTCTGATCTTGAGCGCGTGGTACAGTGGGGAGGAGGTGGCCGGTTACTTTTAATGCATCTAAACCAAACTCCTATCTTTACATCATCAACGCTCTGATCCCCATATGGCATCAATTGATATGGGTGGCTCTCGTCCAGGGGAAGCTCCATGTTTTGATAAGCTTCTGGGCTTGACCTTTACCCCTGATCTGAAATGGAATATGTACATCAAGTCAGTTGCAAAGATCGCTGGAAAATTGGTATGCTCCTTCTACCGCTCCAGAAGATATCTCACCCCTGATGCAATTCTCTATCTGTATAAAAGCCAAGTACGTCCAAGGATGGAATACTGCTACCACATCTGGGCAGGAGCTGCTAAAAACAGCCTATCCTGCCTTAACAAAGTACAAAATAGGCTTCGTGGCCTAGTGGATGATGCCCTTTTCTTTTCCCTGCAACCTCTCTCCCACAGGAGAGACGTTTCGAGCCTGTCTTTGTTTTATCGTTACTACCATGTCAGATGATCGTCTGAACTCCAATCTCTGGCCCCCCTCGCCAATCTTTCGCGATAAACACCCGCCTAGCTGAAAGCACTGTCAATAATTTTCCTCACTCCTTATCTGTGCCAAAATCAAAACGTAGATTCCATGAACGCAGCTTATTTCTTAGAAGTGCACGCCTGTGGAACTCTGTTCCGGTTGCCTGTTTCCCACCTTACTACAACCTGGATTTCTTCAAGTCTAATGTGAACAAATTTCTGATGAACCGCCTCCTGAAGTAAGATACTTTATCAGATCTCCAACAGTAACTTACTGTACACACAATAGCCCTTATGCCGAATGGCATCCGGGCCTTGATAAGTGGTGACTACCTTTAAAAAAAACCCCAACTCCTCCATCCCTCTAATCACTTTAACATATCTGGACATCTTCCACTTTGTTGTAAAGACTCTGACAAACACATACACCGACTTGGAGTCTATATTTGTAACACTCTCCCCATGACTAGGGAATCTAAACTAGAATCAGATGACCGGACCATTTATGTGCTTTAAACTAATTTTACAATATAGCGTTAGCTACTTATAATTTCTGTATCGATTTCCCTCGACCAAAGACTATACTTTAATCAATCATGTCTCTGACAGCATAGATGTAGCACCTCCCTTGACACTGCACCCAAATACATGTATTTGGTGACTTTAATGGTCACCACAATAATAGGCTAACTACACACACACAGCTGGTAGCATCATCCATAACTTTTCTGTATATCTTTCTTTGACACAGTCGGTAATGTTCTCGACTCGTCTCCCAGATCACCAGGACCAGCAAGCCTCACTTCAGACCTATATCATACAACAGTTCCTGATAATTGTGGAACAAATGCCCATTGCCCACTCAGGAATGCTTATCATGCTGTGATAATGATAGATATCACTCTAAACTTTCGACCCAAAGTTGAAGAGCAATTGCTCAAAACAACAAGATACTACAACAAGGTTGACAAGGATACCATCACAGATGTCCCATATCTTTTCTATTCCTGCGGAACAGTGCGCAAGTGAGACCACTGAATGGTTCAAAGCGGAAATTGATGTACATGTTCCCACACATAATTTCTATAGCAAACCCCACTCGCCTCAATGGTTTACCTCTATTTGTCTAGCTGTCATTGCGCAAAGGCAACATGCATACCGCAGATTTATCCGGCATAAGTCCAGTACAAACAGACAAAAATAATAGAAGCTAGAACTAATTGAAAGAAAGAAATAGCGACAGCTAAGAGAGAATATACCGAAACCACCAGAACACGCATTGAAGTGCAGAAATTAGTAACTCGTGATTTCTGGAAAATCTACAACAGTGTAGTGAATAATGGACAATGAACAATTTTCTCACCGAGAAAGCTAACATGTTTGCCCGTCAGTTTGTCTCAAACTCTACTTTGGACCCAGCAAACCACTCCCTCCCTGATTTTCCTGTGCGGACAGAAACCACATTAGATGATCTGAAAATCACCCCTTCTCAAGTACATGATATAAAAACCCTAGACACCTCAAAAGCATGTGAACCTGATCTCATCTCGATGTACTATTAAAAAATGCTCCGCCGAGATTCCTCCAGTTCTCTTCAAACTCTTCAACAAATTACTTAACGAATCTTGCTTTCTTGACTTTTGGAAAACTGATTGTGTTGTACCAGTTTACAAGTATTCTGGAAAGACCCAACCCATTAAATTATCGCACTATTAGCGCGCTCCCTCGTTTTGCTAAAATATGTGAGTCCATAATTAATCTCTAGCTAATTAAGATCTATTTCACCACCTTACAATTGCTAACCACCTATCCGACCATCAATATGGATTTAGGAAAACCCATTCTACTGCAGATATCCTAACTGTAATCTCTTAACGTATGTACCATACACTGGATAAAGCAGGGGAAGGGGCGGCAGTAGCCTTAGATATATCTAAGGCTTTTGACAGGGCATGGCACGGTAGTCTTTTCATGGAAACCATATCGTATAGGATTACTGGAAGAATACTTAACATAATTAAATCGTTCTTAAATAAGAGAAGAACCAGATTCTCCTCGATGGTCTCGCGTCACAACAATATGATATAAATGCGGGTGTTCCTCAGAGGTCGATCCTTGGACCTTTATTATTCCTAATATTCATAAATGTACTCCCTGATAAAATAGTCTCTGAGATTAGAATATTTGCTGACAACACCACCGTTTTTAACATGCACTAAGGGAAAACGAATGAACACATATTTAGGGCAATAGCGGAAACCTTAGAGGAAGACCTGAAATCTGTAGTGAAATGGGGACACAAATGGATAACGTTTACTGCTTCTAAGACTATGCTTGTTTCCTTTAATAATTACAAGAAACCTTCTCAACCATCAATAGCTATGGCTTAAGATACATTACCTGAAAGTACTTCATTCAAATTCCTCGGCTTAACGTTCACAGGGAGCATGAGCTGGAACAGATACATCGAGGGCATTGCCACGGCTGCTGCGAGGAACGTGGGATCTCAGTACTGTGCTAGAATGTTAATTACGCCTCAAAGTATCCTGTACATCTACAAGGCCACAATTTGCTCATTTATGGAGTATTGTTGTCACATTTGGGCTGGTGCATCTGCTATTAGTCTCCATCTCCTCGACAGGGTTCAAAAGAGAATCACCAACCTAATAGGTCTCGAACTATCATCTAAGCTTCAAGCTCTGTCCTATCGACGAAATGTTGCACCGTCTACCTGTTTTACAAGTATTTTAAAGATAGATGCTCTGGCGAACTACAAGCCCTTGTACCCCCTCGACAGAAGTATCTCCGACAAACCCGACAAGCAGGAAAATCCCACCCCTACACAGTAGAGATCTCCAGATGTCAGAAAACTTTCTACTCTAATAGTTTCTTCCCCAGAATTGCTAGATTTTTAAATTCTCTTCCAGATTCCTGCTTCTCTAACTGTACTGACATGCAGAAATTTCAGTGTAATGTAAACAGGCGTCTTGCTGCTCAACTCCCTACACAGTATCCCTGCAACTTATGTCCCAGATAGTGGCCTCTTACATCAACGTAGAACTGTGCTATGTTTAGGGTGAAATGTAATAGAAAAGAAACAATCAACCAATTAACCAGCCAATTACTCAACCAATCAACCAACCAATTACTCAACCAACCAACCAACCAACCAACCAACTCGCCAAAATTTAGTTTTTAGGGGAGTATCTTAAAGAATATTTAGGGGACCTGATATGGACACAACCTCAGGTTGATGTTCTCTTATACCAATTGAGTAATATATTGGAGAATAATGGCGTAGGTTTCATTACAGACATACTAAGACATTGATTGTATTTTTATTATTCATCTTAATATTTTTATTATATTTCTGTAATTAGATAATATTATTTATAAATGGTTGATACTCTATGATAAATAATAAGAAGAGTAAAGAGTGGGTTTTATGTTTACTTTCAGCGGCCTCATACCTCGCATTTTCTTTTATTTGATCCTTTAGTCCTCACATTCTTCGAGCGATGTTTCTGATAAAAGAGAAAAAAATTGCTGCTTTCCAGATCGGAATCTTACCATCTGACATTTGTCGTTAGTTTGTTTTGATCGTGGAGTATTTTCATTTAATTATTATTTAATTAACTTTTTAGTCTAACTGATTCTTTCCGCAGACGGATGGATTTTGAAATTCTCCCTCTTCTCCCTGTTTCCTCGAATGTATCAACATGTAGAAATGTAAATACAATGTGAACAAAGTAGCAATTAAGTTGAGCAGAAAGTGGATATTGTGTTTACTTTCAGCAACCTCGTAACTCTCCTTTATTTCTCACATTTCATAAGCGATGTTTCTGACAAAGGGGGGGATAGATGTTTTGTTAGATTATTAGCTACCGGAAAACACCGGAAAGAATAAAGATTATTATGCATTTATGAATTCATGATAATCGATGATTATTATTAATTCAAAAATTGTATTTCGTAAATGATATTTTAGGAATGTTAAAATCTTGGTTGTTATTGTTATTGGGGTCGAATGCAGGGATATTGTTTATAGTTAGGAATTTGAAAATCTATGGACCAAATCAGCTGGCAACAACGTGAATCGTTATTCACATGTCTGCGAGCGTGATGGATGACGTCATAGGAAGTAAATTAATGTAAAATAGAGTGGAATTTTGGGAGTTAGAGATTGGAAGCGAAAGGAAGCAGACGCAGTTGAGATCGTGGGATCGAAGAGAAAGGATTGACTTCGAAACGGTGGAAGCGGCGTCAAAGGAAATCTTTATGATATAGTAACACAGCATCTGTGGTTCTGAAAAAGTCGTGAATCTTAAATATATGTTTGTCTTTTATACTTAGTCTTCGTGTTTCTTTTTAAAATCAGGTACGTAATTTTGTCTTGTCATCACCAACATTAAAATAAACATTGTCTTCCCCTAATATATGTGCTCTTCATCATAAACACTTAAGTATAAAATGTAATGATACAAACAGCCTTCATCCAACATATTGGTCCTATACGTTATCTTTGTCTTCCTTTCTATGCTTTCCTGCCATGTAACATCAAGTCCCTCATCTGTGATCCTTGTATACAATATATATATCCGTTTGGTGCCGTTTAAAACCTTCTTTATATTACAGATCCCCGTTTTGATACCCTTATGTAATGGTTTTCTGGGTTGGTCTATCCCTATAACACTAATCGTTGGCAAATTATTTTTACCATGAAATAGTTTCTCTTAAGCTTGGCATTATGCCTCGTCTGGCGCGATTTCCTTTACAGGCAAGTTATTTGCTGGCCTAATAAAGGCTTTATTTCGTCTCGGAAATATGATGTATATATGGAACTGAATTTAAAGCGTTACTATATAAGTGTGATTGGGATTAAAATAGAAAAAAAAAGACAGTAAAGAGAGAGATGAGAAAGAGAAAAGAAATTCAATTACATAAAAAATGAGGGTGTGTAAAAAAAGTAAACCACCATTTTGTTGTTACTGGCTGCCCGCTGAAACGAAACAGACTGTATATTTCACTGGAATAATGAATAGCAATCACTCACCATGTGAAGCCGACCTTTGGACGTAAACCACAAAAATAAATAAACAAGGATATTCACTTACAAAAAAAAATCAATGAAAAAAATATATATCCAAGCAAAAATTATAGCAAAACAATAAAATAATAATAGGAAAAATAAGAAACACAGCAGTTGAAATAAAAGAGGAAATTTATGTACACACATATAAAGATAAGGAAAGAAAGGAAAAGTAGGAAGCAGGAACGAAAGGCTAAACAAAATTAAAAAAAAATCAAAGTCTCTAATGAAATGAATGTCTGATTAGTGATAGCTTCTAATCGCTACGAACGGTTAGACAAAGTGGGAGCAATAACACGGAAATTGAATTTAAAGCAAGCGCATCAAAGCAAATGAACTGTAATGAAGTTAAATGAGAGATTTCGCTGGTTTGTACTGAAATGTAGATGATGGAACTGAATGAAACGAAAAACGAAATAAGTCAATATGATTTGTAAAAAAAAAATGCAATTATAAAAATAGGAAACATAATAAAATCTTGAGGAGTGACAAATTTCATTACGGACTAATGGATATCCGCTTTTATAATAATTTAACAATCAATTAGCTTAGCCAATTTTTTAAATACAAGACTATATTATATATTACTAGTTATTTAAATATAAAAGCCTTTTACTTACACAGACACAGACACATACCCCCAGGCCCCCATATATATATATATATATATATATATATATATATATATATATATATATATATATATATATATATTTTTTACAAGGTGGTCACAGGTTATCAAGGCCCAGAAGCCACTCAGGGATAAGGGTTAGTGTAAGTAAAGGACGTTAATGTGGATATTTAAAGTGTTTACCTAAGGGGGAGGTTCATCAGGAATTTGTTTACGTTGGACTTGAAGACATCCAAGTTGTAGTCAGGAAGTAAGCAGGCAGACGGAACAGAGTTCCACAGGCGTGCAGTTCTAAGAAAGAAGCTTTGTTCATGGAATCTGCGTTTTGATTTAGGCATACATAAAGAATGGAGAAAGTTTTTGACAGTGGATTCAGCTAGACGGGTGTTTTTGTAAAAGATTGGCGAGGGGGGGGGGAAAATATTGGAGTTCACACGAGTACCTGCCATGGAAATAACGATAAAACAAAGATAGGCTTGCAACATCTCTTCTGTGGGAGAGATGTTGCAGGGAAGAGAAAAGGGCATCCCCCACTAAGCCACGAAGTCTATTTTGTACTCTGTCAAGGCAGGATAGGCTGTTTTTAGCAGCTCCTGCCCAGATGTGGCAGCAGTATTCCATCCTTGGACGTACTTAGATTTTATATAGATAGAGAATTGCATCAGTAGTGAGATATCTTCTGGAGCGGTAGAAGGATCCCACCATCTTTCCAGCGACCTTGGCAACAGACTTGATGTACGTGTTCCATTTCAGATAAGGAGTGAAGGTCAAGCCCAGAAGCTTGTCAAAACATGGGGCTTCTCCTAGACGAGAGCCATCCATTTACATTGATGCCAGATGGGGATCAGAGCGTTGATGATGTAAAGATAGGAGTTTGGTTTTAGATGCATTAAAGGTAACCAGCCACGTCTTCCCCCACTGAACCACTCGTTCGAGATCAGAGGAGAGAGAATCAGAGAGAGCTTTGTCGTTTACAGCCTGTGATGTGTTGCTGTAGATGGTAGTGTCATCAGCATAGATGTCAACAAATGATATAAGTATGTGTTTAGAGAGATCATTGATGTAGATCAGGAAGAGACTTTGGCCTAGGATAGACCCTTGAGGGACTCCAGCATTAATACTGCAGGCCTCTGATTTTTGTCCATCAACCACTACTCTTATGAGCCTATCAGAGAGAAATGATTTAATAATAGAGAGAATATTTCCAGCTATACCATAGCTGGAGATCTTTTGAAGTAGGCATTTATGCCATACCTTGTCGAAGGCCTTTGATATGTCAAGAGCAATTGCCCTAGAAAGGAAGCCTTTGATTCACTAATCCTATGAGATATAACCGTTAGAACAGCAGAACGGAAACCATATTGCGTGTCACTAAGAAGGTTATTTCTGCTGATGTGGTTGACTATTACTCTATTTAATATGGATTCCAGCAATTTGCTCATGACACACAGGAGACTTATTGGTCTGTACTGAGAGGGAGATGAATTTTCACCTAAGTTCTTAAATACAGGGCATACTAATGAGGTTTTCCAGGGTGTTGGAAAGCACTTCTCCTTAAGGCAACGTTTAAACAGTTTCGTAAATATGGGAGCAAGTTCTGGTTGATGCTTTTTTAACACTATAATTGGGATGCCGTCAGGGCCAGTAGCTTTACTGGAATCAAGGTTCTTGATTAGCTTGTCGACCTCATGCACGGATATTTGTATGTTACCTAGCGTGTTCTGTGTTATAGGAGGAAATATGGGGAGTTGATGGCCTTCGTCGCATAGGGTAGAATTAGCTGCAAAGTTCTTGGCAAATAGTTTGGCCTTGTCTGAAGCTGAGGAGATTACTTCTGGTCCGTTGATAATGGTTGGGATAGAACGCACACTTCTGTTCAGGATCCTATTTGTTATTTGCCAAAACTGGTGGGAACCAAGCCGCTGATCAGCTACTCTGGATTTAATAGACTGGGCATATAGCTCTCTTGCATTTTTATTACTCTTTTACAGTGGTTACTGGCGTTCCTGAAAGCAGCTTTAGTCTCAGTGCATCTATTACGTTGGTAGCTATGGAAAAAGTGATTTCTGTGCGCGATGGCAGCAGCACATTCTGGGGAGAACCATGGCTGGCTGTTAGGTTTTTGTTGGAATTTTTTAGATAGTATGAATCGGTCTATGCCTACAATTAACCATTCTGTCAGGTATGGTACTATAGAGGGCACATCCTTTTTAAACATGGAATGCAGAGGTAAATCAGATATGAGTGTACGGAAGCTATTCCAGTCAACCATGGATTATCGGTATACAGTACGGTGGAGGGGTACGTCTGGGGACTTATTACATTTCATTTCTATCTTAACTGATACGGCAGAGTGGTCGGAGAATCCTAGAGGAGATAGAACGGAACATGAACATAGCTCAGGGGAAATTGAGAGAAAAAGGTCTAGGAGGCTTGCATATTTACCTGTAGTATCGGGCACACGGGTGGGCTCGCAAACAATCTGAGTGAGGTCATAAGCAATGGCAAACCCATGACAGAACCTCCCCTCATCGTCCGTCTTATTTGTGTGGGTCAGCCATTCCACGTTATTAACGTTGAAGTCACCACAGCTGTGGATGTTAGCTGAGGGGTGTGCAAACAGGATGTGGTCTATTTTCTCAGATATGCTCTTAAAGACAGTAACTCCGCTGTTGTAGGGCCGATAGAGGGCAAATATAAACGCAGTGGTGTGAGCAAGTGCAACCCGGAAGCACATATAAGGTAAATTAGGGTCTTCTCTAGAGATATCCCTGCCACAGGGGAAGCCATCTATAATGTAGGCACATATTCCATGCCTATGGCGATCTTGGGGGTCAGATTTAGATGTTAAGTTAAAGTATCCGTTAATTATGAACTCATCTAGAGAAGTGGTCGGCCCTGTTCCAGTTTCGCTTAGAAAGAATATGTCCGGTGTCGTCTCCTGTAATTGTGATTCAATCTCTGGAATATTGGAACGTAGACCTCTGATGTTTGAGACGGAGACATGGTAGTAGGGGTCTACGTTGGAAGAAGGGGTTCTAGGTTCATTCGAGTTTTTTTGGAGATGTTTCATGTATATATATATATATATATATATATATATATATATATATATATATATATATATATAACTACTTCATTCACTCACATAAATTTAATATACGAAAGTATAGATTTATGCGTAAACTTTAAGCATTTACTTCAAAAGTGCTCAATACGTAGGTAGAGCTCGTTAGTAATTTATAAGTTATATATAGCGATTAAGCTACACTGAATATTCTGCGTTTCATCCACTATAGGATTCTTCAAGCTTATGCGCGAATTCTGTGGTTGTTTCTTGTTTTTATATATGTTGAGGATTTTTAGTTAGCCAATCAGCTTTCTCGTATCCACCGCGCCCCTTCCTATCAGCCAATGGGCATGCATTTTATCGAACAAAGGATCTGTTTTAGAACTAGGTTAGTGGTTTAAGGTAGACGTCTAAAGGAAAACGTCTACCTTAAACCACTAACCTAGTTTTAAAACAGATCCTTTGTTCGATATATATATATATATATATATATATATATATATATATATATATATATATATATATATATATAGCAAGTCATAAAATATATATGGCGATTAAGCTACAATGTATATTCAGCCTGAACAGTCCTAGAGTGGATGAAACGCGGAACATTCAGTGTAGCTTAATCGCCATATATATTTTATAACTTACTAACTAGCTCTACCTAAGTATTGAGCACTTTTGAAGTAAATACTTCAAGTTCACGCATAAATTTATACTTTAGTATATTAATTTTATGTGAGTAAATGAAGTAGTTATATACACACACATGTATATATATACATACATATATATATATATATATATATATATATATATATATATATATACTAGCAAAAGTACCCGTCGTTGACTGGGTT
Organism: Euprymna scolopes; assembly: GCF_053919585.1. Classification (NCBI taxonomy): domain Eukaryota; kingdom Metazoa; phylum Mollusca; class Cephalopoda; order Sepiida; family Sepiolidae; genus Euprymna; species Euprymna scolopes. The sequence goes on along the minus strand of NC_136490.1, from coordinate 25,292,316 downwards.
TAAAAACAGCCTACAGAAAATGGACTCTGATTTATGAAAGTATGATAGGTTATGAAAGGGAAGGGTTGTAAAGAGATAGCTTCGAATTTGGGCGTATCAAAACCAAACTAAAATATGATGAAAGTAAAAATAAAATAGGTAAACCTCATAATTTATTATACAATACCTGTTCGCACTGAAACACTTATCACAATATTCTGTGGATCTATATTAAAAAAAACCTTGTTAAACTTTGTGACATATTTCCATTCTATGGAGGTCAGGCGCGAACGAACACCCCATAGTTTTATTATACCATATTTCTTCAAACTGAAACATAATTATAAAAGTGTACTTACGCAGATAGATATGAAAAGTCTTTATTAAAGTTTGTGCCTATTTCCATTCTATGGAGGCCAGGTGCAAACGCAGACCCCACAATTTTATTATACCATCCCTATTTAAGTTAAAAAATACTTATTAAAGTTTTATTATGTACATCTATATCAAAAAACACTTGTAAACGCTTTTTTTTTAATTTTAAAATTTTTTATTTCCATACTTTATGGACCAGACGCGTACGCAGACGCCACAGTTTTAATGAATCATTATTATGCCAGATCAAACATACCTATTCCTGTGTCTCGATACATCTTCTATCATTATATTTGATCAGTTTGCTATAATAGTCAACCATATAGGAGCCTATTCGTGACCAGACACACACGCAGACGTTCAGCTTCATATATATATATATATATATATATATATATATATATATATATATATATAAAATTCAAACTAAACCTAGAAACACACTTCATCCTCAAATTTACACACAAACCAAACATAAATAACAGAATACTATTTCTCGATGTATTAGTAGATTCAAGTTACCCCACTAAATACATAACCTGAACATACAAAAAACCTACCAACAATAATGCAATACTCTTAAATCACCAAAGTAAATGTCCAGAAAAAGATAAAATTGCTCTTATAAAAAATTTGATTCACCGCTCATACAATATGGCATCAACCCGACAAATATTTTACAAAGAACTAACAAACATAATACAAACCCTAATAAACAGTAACTTTCTCAATAAAATCGTTGATAAGCACATAAAACTATTTAAACTCACTTCACAATAAAAACATAAACCCGACTTTACCATTTTCGAAATGCTTCTTTGATTGTGTGTATTAATGCAATGTTCTCCTACCTAATTTGAAACTTTCATTGAAAACCTTTTTTTTTCAAAGAGATTGTAAAACCGAACTTCCATAACTATCGATTACTATATTGTCCTTTTGACTACTCTACACTCATTAACCCTTATCCTTGAGTGGCCTATCGGCCTTGATAAGTGGTGACGTCTATGTAAAAAACAAAAAAAAAATACTTCATTTCTTGCAAATTTTCATATTTTCATAATTTATCGTACCTATTACTTTGTTACTTTTTTTAGAAGACCTTAATACAATATCTTCATTACTATCAGACGAAATACATAAAACTTAAAAACTATAAACAAAAACTTGGACACATTTACCAAATCTTATGAAAATCTTATAAGAAACGCTGAAACATGGACACCGTATACTTAATAACACCCAAATATTAGTGACTCTCCAAAACTCACACACCGGACATCCCCAGTCGCCCCATAATATCCCGTATCGGCAGAACCACACACACAAAATTGCACGAACCATATCAAATATTCTAATTCTACTAAATGACACTATTAGCACTTTCGACATAAAAAAGCTGGATATTTACTTAAAATAAAAAAACAAACAAACATTAATGTACAAAACAGAACTACACACAGCTTAAATGTAACATTAATATACACTAATGTTTCCATTAAGAAATGTTTAAATTTATTCCATATACACTAAAAAAATAAAACAGCTAAGATACACCATCATTATACACTAATGTTTCCGTTAAGACATATTTAAATTCATTCCATAAAAACATCAACATTAACTTAAAGTTTCCCGCTAACGCTCTAATAAAAATAATCAGACTTATAACTGACATGACTTTTTCAATTCAATAATAATTTCTACAAACAAAATTTCAGTCTTCCTATAGGCAAACCTCTTGTCTTTTCTTAGAATTCCAAGAATCTTCCCCTTTCAAGTTTAGCTGACGGCCAAACAAAGAATACTTTATATATATTGACGACATTTTCATTTATCTTCCTGAAAAATACAGAAAGAGCATTAAAACAAATTAGACACAGTCGAACTATCCATACAGTTTTATTCTATGAAACAGAAGAGTAACTCAATTCCATTTCCAACCATGCTTATAATAAAATCCAACAATTAATCTATCGTTCAAAGTTCAGCGCAAAACTACACATAATTATTAATACATTTCCATTAAAACCATAATAACAAAATAAAAACAGGTACGATAATCGATTTCTTTTTACGTGCATTAAGAATTTCTATTCTAGAATTGAGTCTCAAATACATCACAAAATCTGCAATTGCACCACGTGCTCAAGGTCGGAGGAAAGAGTACGAGATCTTAGTCGTTGTTAGCTTTTGAAGTGTTTCTATATATAGTAGTATAGTCTGCGTACATGTCGACAAACGAACTCAGAATATAATTTGGAAACACATTAATGAAGATAAGGAACCTCCTTAGGCCCAAGATGGATCTTTGAGGAATGCTAGCGTCGATACTTTGAGCTTCAGACTTCTGCCCATCGACGACTATTTGTATAAACCTATTAGAGAGAAAATATTCGATGGTTGAGTTTTTACGCAGCTAGATATCTTGTGAAGTAGATCTTTATGTAAAACCATATCACATGCTTTTGATATGTCAAGATATATTGCTCTAGAGAGAACTCCCCCTCCATAAATTCACTGATCCTATGCGAAATAACAGTCATTACATCAGCTGTACATTTCGGAGGACGAAAAACATATTGCTTGTCACTCAGTAGATTGCTTTTGCTGAAGTCGTTAATTCATTTCCGGGCAATAAATGATGATCAACGAATATTTCACACTCATATATTTTTATTGTCATCGAAATCCATGAAATCGTCCGAGAGGAAGCTTCCCATGCCTCCATCCAGTAACTTAGTCCAAAATATATGTTATTCTACATTGCACTTTAGAGAGCCTGCTGTTTTTGTTATAAATTTATTTTATATAAACTTCTTTCCAGTTTACGAAAAAGAAACATTAAGAACTTTTAGTGCAGAGTTTGAAATCTATAGACTACGTAATGCAAAAAACAAAACAAAACAAAAAACAAACAAAACAAAAAACAAACAAAAAAACACGTGACTTTTCAAGTCTTACTAAATCCTTTGCAGTTAATGAAAAAAATAATTAAGAAATTTACGTGCGGAGTTTTAACCTACAGACCACGTCATGCAAAAAAATAACAAAAAAGCAAAAATGAAAAAAACAAAAAAAACACACAGTAGAATTTTCACGGCCCGTTGTTCTATCATTGTTGCTAAGCGACGGAAAAATAACTTTATCGATGATAGATAAATTAAACTAACAGTTTCGATTATCGGTAATTATCGGTAATTATCGGTAATTATCGGTGATATTCTGAGACAAAACTTGACTAAGATCACTCCCAGACTTATGCATTAAGTTGTGTAAATCTTAAAGAAAATCTGTTCAGCCGTTTCGGAGTCTATAAAGAACGAACACATACACCCAGACAAAATTGCATTCATATAATTGTAGAAAAGAGATATATAATTTGATGATTGATGCTATTTTCCATAAACGAGCTTTATTGTGAGTATAACATTTTATATCTACAAAATTTCTTGTGGAATTGAAAGTGATACACATGCCTTGCAATATTTTGATTCTAGTCTGTTAATTTCGTCACTTTTTCAACCGAGATACGACTTACTTTGAAACGGTGTCGATTCATATATTCTCGTTCTTTTCTACAGTCTTCGTGGTCACCAAATCCGGACAAACAATTTATATCTATTAAAGAAAAGTTTCTTGAGAAAAAACAGAAAAAAAACCGCAGAGATTTTGCACCAAGTTAGATTATTAGATGCGGTCATCTCTATACTTGAATGTATTTGTCACTCGGTTATTCCCACATTATCTTGTACGTAATTTTTCCTTTAACAACGAAGTTGAAAGTAGAGGAAGTCAGTTAAGCTGCTGTTTCATTTATTTCTGCTTATGAATGAGTGCAGCTGAATTTGGCCATTCTTTGGTTGATTTCACTACAATCTGTCTTTACAATATTTCATTTAATATAATATCGGGTATTTTATTCTCATATCTATTACTAGTCGAGGACCTGGAGCCGGGCTTTGCCCGGTCGTAAAATAAGTTTAAATATAATATTTTAATTTGTCCAGATGTCGTATATATTATTATAGAGTCGGGATTTCAAAGTAAAAAAAAAAAAAAAGAAAAAAAATATTTGGGTGCCATCAGCTAGAATCGAAACCGAAAGCAAAACTATAGCATTCAAAACTGGCGACGTTACCACTGTGTCAGTGTGACACGTATATGAACTGATTAAAGATAAAAAACTAAGATTAATGTACAAAATATATAACGTTTTTCAAATTTGACCCGTTTTTGACTCTTTAAAACTGTTCCAACCGGCTAAAGACCCATAAAAAAAGGGCCCATAAAAATCTAATCATTTGAGGCCTCTAGCGTCTCACTGTAACTTTTAGTTTCGGAAGAGATAGAATTTAGAAACATGGAGACAGGCACAAAGACATATAACCTTCTGTATTTTAGAAGACTTTGCTCGGGCATAAAATACGCTTAAATATTATATTTTAATTTGTCCGGATTGCGTATATATTAATATAGAGCCGTGATTTCAAAAGTAAAAAAAAATATTTGCGTGCTATCGGATAGAATGAAAACCCAAAATGTACATTTAAAGCTGGTGACGTTACCACTGCACTAGCGTGACACTTATATGAACTGATTAAACATTAAAAATGAAAAATAAACTAAGGTGAATGTACAAAATGTATAACGAATTTTTCAATTTCGACCCATTTTTGACTCCTTAAAAACTGTTATAAGCGGCTAAAGACTCATAAAAGAACAGTCTGTAAAAAAAAGAAAAAAAAGAAAGAAAATTATTTGAGGCCCCTAGCGCCGCTCTGCGAATTTTATATTTCGGAAAAGATAGAGTTTGAAAATATAGAGATAGACAGACTTTTATATATTAGATTTCATTTTATTATACACTTGTTTGACCTTCCATCGATACCTTCCGTTTTACTAAAAGCAATGGAAGTTCAGCCCGCAATATAATCAATAATAATATGATCAATGAATCATTCCATGTCTTGATATTAATAACTATGATGTTTTCCGACCAGTGATACAAAAATAGTCTAGAGTTCGATGGAAATTAAGGTTCCATATATTTTACATTCACATAACATACAATGGCTAACACTATAACATAGAAGTAGGCCAAACAAATATAATCTATTAGTAAAACGTAGAATAAATAAAAAATTATAACATATTAAAAAATAGATAGTAATGCTCTGCAAAGTGGTTCAAGAGACAGAATAGGTCCAGTTCCCTCCAAACGGAAGAATTCTTGCTGTGTCCAATATTAGTCATTGCCCGATAAAGGAGCTTCAGATCACTGGTCGGTGAAAATTTGACGTGCAATGATTTATATCTCTATGAGTTATGTGGCAAATTACCGCTTTGAACTAATTGTGGTTTTTGATTCTGCTAAGTGCCACACAATTATCTGGTTTTTGTATTTGAATAGCACACCGCAGGAATTTTTGATGAATTGAAATAAACGTTTAGTAATGATACCTGATTATATAGCCTTGTAAAACGCTGGTATTGTGAATTATAACATGGTATGAAATCTGGGGAAATAGTTCCCAGACTTACTCGCTCCATTCTACCACTGATCAGTCAAGTGGAAGCTGCCATTTTTGAAGGTCAACGCGTAACTATTCGTCAAATAGCCGAGGTGTCAAGATTAATACAGAATCTATAGGAACTATCATTTGCATACAACTAAGGTGCGGGCCAGATGCATTCCCATGTTGCACACATTTTATAGCAACAACAATGAATGTGCCGAGGAGATGAGTCAAATTTTTCAAAAGACTAATTACACAGGATGAAATCGGCATTTATCACTATGATTCAGAGACCAAAGCTGTGTGATACTATAAAGTGGCCCTGAGATGGATTTGAGCCACTAAGTACTGAGAGGGGAGGATGGACAAAGGAAGAGGAAATAGCTTAGAATAAACAAAGAAATCGGAAATATCCTACAATCAACAATGGATAAGAAATAGCAAACAATAACAATAGAAACCTACTGATAAAACAGGGAATGGCAGCTTCCGGTAGCCAGGGTGGGGTGGGCGACCTGAGATACCAGGACAGAGGAGACAGGCAGTTGAGATCTAGATGCGCTCGAGGGCGGATGGAAGTTAGACAGTGACAGTTGACATCTAGATGCGCTAGACAGCGGATGGAACTTGGACAGAGTTGATAACGACTACAGTTGAATAGTTATAGAGTTGACTGTGAAATAGAGACGTGGACGATTTTAGAGTTGACTATGAAACAGAGATAGACGAATGTAACATCAATAGAACGGGGAGAACACACACACACATACACACGCACACACACACACACACACTCACAAGTCCAACAGTCAATTTATATGTGAACATTGGCGTTTGTGTTTTTCCTTTTTTTGTTCATATTTCTATTTTGTGAAACCACGCGTGTGTCCCCACCGACAGTCGCCAGCGAGAAAATGACGATCCGGTCATGAATGAAAAATCCACGGTATACGACGTTGGGAGTCGACGATCTGATGAGGGAGCCACACGTGGGGTTACAGCAGTCATTGCAGTGGAATCACTTGGACTTAGCATTTCTAAACGAGGCATAGGTTGAGGCGCTTTGTTGGCAATGTCATGCTCAGTCTTCTGAGTACCAGGACGGGTATTTATGACAAATTTCCATGCAAAAGAAAACTCGATTACCGGAGAATATTATGCTTCATTTTAAAAACTAGGACATCAGGGTCGGAAAGTGGGATTGAAAAGTCACCGACCCGAGAAGGGGTACTCCAATCTGCAAAAAGTACCTGGGCAGCCCCGTCCCGGTGTAGGAATAAATTAATCCCTACTCAAAAAGGGTAAAGCCCGGGAGGGCGGAGTTCCTAAAACTGCGCAAAACTTTGTTTTCATTACAAAATCAATAGGGACTAGATAATTACAGGAATGGTATAATCTTTGTTGATTTTGGGACCGAGAATAAAAATCCGCCGACGAAAAAGAAATATAAGAAACTATCAGAATTTAGGCGGAACAAGACCGGCAAAGGTTATCTCATCCTGGAATACAGCCCCCACCCGGTCAATAATGCCTATGTTGTCAGATCAGGTGTGGCGTGGCTATAAAACTCTTTCGCATCACTCTACTCACCTAACTTTGCACGCTCTGATTTTCACCTCTTCCAAACCATTTAGTTGTCTTTGAAATGCAAGCTTTTCTTAGATGATACAGCATTGATTTCCGTTGTGGTTGGAAGACTAAGCTGGGGTGTTCCACAAAAACGGTCTCTACAACTGCATTAAACGATAGGAGAAATGCGTAACTGTGGATAATTTCTATCTGGTGAAATACGATTAATTGTGGCAAGTTTCGTTGCTTTACTGCCACGAGCAGTGGATCGTCATAAAAATTACTTATTGAACGTATTTGAGCTTTGAATACTACGCTATTTTCAATATGTGGTCAGGGTTTACTTGTAAAAGACCGCATCCGTATGTCAGATTACCGTGACTAACCATTCTACAGAGAAACTTTAGGAACTCAGGGACAGTAAGCATTAAATTTCTCCTCTCTCAGAGATAGGAGATGGAAAGATAAAAAAGAAGAGAGAAAGAGAGAGGGAGAAAGAATCAGGGAAACGTAAATTAGACAAAAAGAGAGAAAGAGGGAGAGAGAGAGAAAGAGAGAGAGAGAGAGAGAGAGAGAGAGAGAGAGAGTATGCGTATGAAAAAGAAAATTGGAAAAGAAAGAATCTAAAGAAAATTTAATTAAAATAAATTAAATATCTAATGTGGCATATTAATCCATTTCATATTGCATTAGACGAAGCAAGAATAAGTATCTTTAATTATTTTCGCATTAATTATAAGACGAGATAAAATTGTGCACTATAAAAAAACAATTGTGTCACCACACACACACACACACACACACACACACACACACACACACACACACACACACATATATATATATATTTATATATATATATTATTTGTTTTTGTTAGCGATACATATTGAATGAATGTAATTATTTATTTGGAAGCGCATTTTTACCTAAATGCGAGTGGGGAATATTTTTCCCTTTGACCAGTTTGGTACTCCCAAATGGGGAGCGACATATGTATTATTTTTAAAATCAGACAACAAAACACGTGTCAGTGGATAATTATATTTTAAAAATAATATATATATATATATATATATATATATATATATATATATATATATATATATATATATATATATACACTTGTGCCCGATATTATTCATACCCCTCGGATCTTTGAGATTTCTATAAGATTATTGCTCAAACCAGAAGGTAGACAATATTAAAGGGATTTCAAACAATAAATCAAGCATAAGCATTTAATTTAAACTCAACAAATAAATAAATTATGCAAGTTTGAAACATTATACAAAGAAAAACAATAATGGCACTAGTTCAAAATTATTCATACCTCTCTTACTAATAGTCAATAGCATGCCCTTTATTCTTAATAACTGCCTGTAACCGTTTTGGATATTTATCAACAAGGTTTTTACAAGCATCAACACTGATTTTTGACCATTCTTCAATGCAGTAGTTCTCCAAATCCCTCAAATTTCTAGGTTTCCGCTTTTTAACCTCAGTTTTCAATATGTGCCAGAGGTTTTCGATAGGGTTCAGGTCGGGACTCTGGCTAGGCCATTCCAAAACATTAATTTGATTATCCTCAAACCATTTCTTGACTATTTTGGCAGTATGTTTTGGATCATTATCCTGTTGAAGGACCCAGTTTGGTTCTAAATGGAGCTTCTCCGCATCCTGTCTAATGTTTTTCTGGAGTATCTCCAAATATTGCTCCTTCTTCATGGTTCCATCTATCTTGACCAAACTACCTGGACCACTAGCTGAAAAGGAGCCCCAAAACATTAGGCTACCACCACCATGTTTCACCGTGGGTATGGTGTTCTTTGGGTTGTAAGCTTCTCCTTTCTTCCTCCAAACGTAAGAAGCATCCATATGCCCAAACAATTCAATTTTTGTTTCGTGAGTCCACAACATACTTGAGAAAACGGACTCTGGAGAATTCACATGGTTCCTAGTAAACTTTAGACGTGCTGCAAGGTGTTTTCCGGTGTGCAATGGAGTCCTTCTTGGTCTTCTTCCTTTCAGACCATTTTCATGCAGAGTTCTTTTGCAATGTTTGCCTTGATATTTTTATGCCAGAAGACTCCAGATTTTCTAAAATGTCCTTAGTAGTGGTGGTTGGATTTGCATTAACACTTCTTACAATATTCCTGGTGGCTCTAGCAGACAGTTTCCTTTTCCTTCCTCTACCAATCAAGTTGTTTGTTGTGTGGTGGCTCTGGAATTTTTTGATGATGCTCTGTACTGTTGCTGTAGGGACCTCAAATTTCTTGGAAATTGACTTTTAACCTAAACCATCCTTATGTGAATTCGCAATTTTAGTCCTAAGATCATTACTAAGCTCTTTTTTCTTCCCCATTCTAATAATTTTTATTCTTTTATTGGTTTTCAGTTGATATCATTTTAATTTCTGAAAAATGCAAAAAACGAAATGAAATTAATCAAAGGTTGTATAAAAGCATTCAAAATAAGAATCAAGCAGGAAACAAACAGTCAGAAACTCGATTAATACTGAAAAAATAAGGGGATATGATTATTTTTGAACATTGCAGATTTTATAAATAGCTGTATATTTCTTTTATTACAAGTATCCCGAGATTTTAAAATGACGAAAATGATCAGAAGAGGTTTATTAAGAATATGTATCAATATGGACGTAAACAATAAATTCTAACAAAGTTACACCTAATAAACTCAATTTTCAAGGGGGGGGTATGAATAATATCGGGCACAACTGTATATATATATATATATGTGTGTGTGTGTGTGTGTGTGTGTGTGTGTGTAAACTAGCAAAAAGACCCGAAGTTGCTCGGGATTGAATAAGAATCACTCATATTTTGAAACTCAAAAGACAACATAACTTTCTTATGACTTTCTTTTTACTGCACCACTTCTCCCGTTTCATCCAATAATATTGTCGGGGGAAGCTGAAACATTTGAGAACTCTTGGAATCAGAGTCTTATGCATATACGAGAGACGTTTCAATTGTAATGCCTCCTATTTTTTTTTATTCCGTCCGAAAGAAATCAGAGTGATTGAAAATTGCAATGTTATGATGAGTGAATCTATGCATTCATGAACTAAAAGTTTCATCTCTTTGTTGGAGATATTGACCATGTGAGCCGAAAGCAGAGATGCGTCGTTTGATTTCTTGGCAAAAATGCATTGAGAATGGTAGTGAATATGGACAAAAATAAATTTTGGATCACAAAAGATCACTCGTTTTAATTGTATAACTTCCGGTTGTGTTTTGAGAATGATGGTGACTGTGTAGAAAAATAAATTCTTATGCACAAAAGGTCGCACGTTTTAATTGTACGAATCCCGTATTTGTAGTTCTTTAACCGCCTCTGGAAGCGGAAGACCTCCTCATTGGGGGGAGATTGAGACCCCCGATACATCTAGTAAGACCGGGCATCTACGCTGGTATTAACTGTTAAGCATCATTGGGTGCGTTTATATAGCGTTTAACGTGGCGAGGAATAAATTCATGCTATTGAACCGGCGAGAAGCAGGAGAATGTCGAGTCAGTGGCCTTGAAATTTGTCGGTCACAAAGCCCGATATATGTAACTGGACGTCATGAGTTGTGTGTGTTGGGATTATTCCAGAGGGATGAGAGAATGATAAACCGCGTTTGCAAGGTTGAAGTGGCAATCGAGGGCCTATTGCCCTTGGCCGTAAGAGTGGCCGAAGGCACCTGGTTAGTGTCCACCCAACAGAGGCTAGAATTGTCTTTGGTGTGCGGTAACACGGCCGCTGGGATAATTAAGGTGCATTCACCTTTGATTATGATAGAATTGGAGAAGGGATGTGAAGCCCAGGGGAAGGGTATAGGGTTACCCGCGTATTATCAGGTTGAAGAACGGTACTTATTGAAAGCGCCCGAAGTAGAATGGGCAAATGTCCAGTTGATTAACCTTACTAACATCTGGGACCTCGTAGTCCGTCGATCGTCGCCGCGTACCCGATTCAGGTTGCCCAAAGCTCTGAGGGGAGTAAGAAAAATAGATCTGAGATAATTACAGACCCGACTGGACGGTCTAGAGGATACGGAATCTAGGGATAGATCCCATAGAGTGGTAATTACAGTAGGAGGAATAAGCACGCTAATAATGATATGTATGTAATTGGCAGCCGTGGTGTGGTGTGTAAAAGGACGGATGAGACTGAAAGATAGCGAGACCCACCTCGAGGTTGTTTGCGCTGATGACAAGGGTAACTCCGGCTTAAACCCACCCGTAGTCCAGATGACACCACCTGACGAAAACCCAGTCCCTGATGTCCAACCAAGGGAAAGCAGCACACGTGTCAAGAACCCTCCAGATGACGAGATGCGAATGCACTAAGAACGACTTGAGTGTTCTTTTCTTTTTTCTGTTTTATTGGAATTATTGCAGGACGCTGACCCATGAACCACCAAGAAAAATCCCGATCGTCACCGATTAAGGTGAGAGGAGTAAATTAGTGCAATATAAAGCGGGTACTAAGTTACCCAGCATAGGGTATAGATGTTTCATTATGAATTTTGATTGAACAAAGGAACTGAGTAACTGTTATAAATCTTAAATGAAAGTTGAGTAAACTTTGTGAATTGTTAATTGAGAAAAGATTGAATAACTTTTGTGAATTTTTGACTGAAAAAAAATTGGGTAACTTTTGTGAATTGTTAATTAAAAAGAAAAAGAATAATCTGTTGGAATTTAAAAATTTTGAGTAACCTTTACTAACTGAAAAAGAAAACTGAGTGAAATTTATAAGTTATCATTGTAACTTGTTAAAAGAAAAGAGAACGTTTCATAATGCATGAAAAAAAATTGACTTTTATAATGGTTGTGAACAATTCTGAGTGAGTTACCTTTCTAATTCCATTGGAAAAGAAATGTGTAACTTGATATTAGGTAATTGAAAAACCCTGGTGACTTTTAAATTGTGGAAAATTTGCTGAATATGTTTTATAATTGTGTATAATAACTTTTTTAAAATTATTGTTGGAAAAAAAGAGAACTGTCATAATTGTGTTGAAAAAAAAACGGAGGGACAATATAACTCTTATAATCTTGGTGGAAACAAGAGTCATGAGACTTTGCCAACTTTGGACTTTCTTTGAATATTCGACTTGAACTTTTTGATTTCTTGACTTTATTAACTTGACTTTTTGAACTTTTGTAGACCCTGAAGGAAATAGCTTGCGTGCCGAACTGGTGTGAAAAACTCTCATCTGTGGGTTGGTTGTGAACTCGAGTTCAGATTGTGTAAATGCTCTCTTTTCTAACAAGTACACCAACAACGGAAAGAGGAAACAGCGGATGAAACCCAGCTGGTATCGATGGCGGTGGAAAGGCAACGGGGTGAGAGCGGTGTAGCCGGATGACTAGACTCATTAGTCTGCATAGAAACCAATGGGTTTAAGGGATGCGGAATGTGGCGTAACCGCCTCTGGGAATGGTAGAGCTCCCCATTGGGGAAGATTGAGACCTCTGAAACACTAAGTAAGGCGGGGCAACTACGCTGGTATAAAGCATTATTGGGTGTCCAGGAAGTGGCGGTAACCTAGCTGAAAGGATGAATTTATTGTGTTTTTTGTAAAACAGACATATACCTTTTATTGGCAAGGGATGTTATTTGAAAGCTAGAACGAAATATAATTTGGTCCTTGGCATGGCGAAACCCACCTCAAGGACGCCTGGCTTCTGAGTACGAGGTTTAGCCGGGGGTCAAACTGCCAACCTCTCTGAGCGTGAGAATGGAATTGAGTTGTGATCACAGATTCTCAGGCCGTGCAAGACATCGGAACTTCCCCGGAATGCCATCCTGATATTGGTCTGGCGGCTTACCCAGAACTAACTCTTTCCTCGAAATATAAGCAAATGCTCGCACCAAATTGGAGGCAAATGTCCAGAGAAGTAAACACTACCTAAAGAGACGCCACCCCCTCAACCGCCGCCACCGTAGAGAACGGAGAATAAGATTCAAAAGTGCTTTGTAATGAGATCGAACTGAACAATTGTACATACGTAGCACACTTTGTAAATTTCGTGAATTAATTTAAGGAAATTAGAACCATCTGAGTTTGTCTTCTTTTGAACTGCATGAGAAGCTAACTATTTTCAGTAGACACCGACATATCAATCCGATAACGAGGCCTGCGGTGCGGAAGAATCTTGTAAAGAATTCTCGGAAGACGATCACGACTTTAACGGGGTCAGACGTCATAGCTTTACTCTTGGAATGACTTATAATCTTATATATATATATATATATATATATATATATATATATATATATATTATTTTTAAAATATAATTATCCACTGCCATGTGTTTCGTCGTCCACGACTCCTCAGAGTTGCTGAATCTAGCGAGATTTGAAAGCGGCACCTCGTGATAAGAAGCCTAAACCTCTACCACGGTGCTAACCTCACCGGACTACTAAATGTATCACTTTTACGTAGATGTTTTTATTTGTTTTTGTTAGCGATACTTTCTTGAATGAATGCAAGTATTCATACGAAAGTCCATTTATACATATATATATATTTAGAATGTGAGAAAATATATATTTCCACAGCCAGACAATATCGCAGCTCACAAGAGCCATGACAGCGAATAAACCGGAAATCTAAGACTCGATTTTCACTCTCATTTCGGGCTCATCAGTTAGAGTTCGGAAGTGTCTAACTGATGATCCCAAAATTAGTGCGAAACTGGAGTCTTAGACTTCCGGTTTGTTGGCTATTATGGGTCAACTACAGAACAGTAATAAAGAACACAAAAGAAAACGTAACCTGAGAAAAGACAGAGATCAACATCTCTGATACAGAATTATCCCACCGATTTCCAACATGCAGGAAATACTTCAGAGCTCGAATCGGTCTAACAAGCCATTTTCGAACCAACAGAACAATTGCATCACCACCACCACCACCACCACCACCATCATCATCATCATCATCATCATCATCATCATCATCATCATCATCATTTATATAGCCAAGTAATTTTCCAAGAACTTTCCATCTGTGGAACACAGTGATCGCTGGTGTACTCCCGGGATGACATCAACATGATCGTTTTCAAAATACTAAACTATGGTGAACATAATAACGTTTTTATATATAATTGAAAGAAACAGATCATATACTTTTCTGGGGTGCTCCAAATGAAATACGATCTATGGAACCGTTAATAACAATCGCAATCATTTATGTAACCCAATCATATTTAGAACAAAAAACTTCACTCGATGCTTTACTTGTTAAGTTTCAGTCATGAATGTCTTTTATCACAGTTCAATTATATACACACCTTGAAATGTGAAATTATCAATAACTCTGAGACACTGATCTCTGCGATAGTTCGCTTCAATTTAGGGATAGTTTCGTATTCGAGATAACCCATATATATAGATTTGGGTGGTTTAGGTAAGATTGGCTTAAATATTTTTAGAATCACAATGTTGCTACTCATGATATAATTGAGCAACGTATCATGTGTCCCTCCCCTGTAAATATCTAATTCAAAAACAAATCAGGGAAACCAAGACCAAAAAAAAAAATCAAGTTGGTCAAAAATGCTGGTACCATGCCGATTTACATGGACTGAATGTTTTATCCGGTAAAACCACCTAGCCACACTTATTCCCGTTTGTTCATCGAAGTTAAAGAACATTGTCTAGCCAGTTCCAGATAAGTGACCATGTGGGAATACTAGGCGCTGTATATATTCAGGTAAGTGGGAATATAAAATAGCTCAAGGAGATGAACGCATCCGCTTAGCACAATTCTAGGTCACACTTGGGCAAAGTGTAGTACCTTATAGCCTCCCTTTTATATGGACTGGCTGCTATTTGTACTAAATATAGTTGGTGTCCAGAAAGGATTGTGAAATTTATTATGGATTCCACGAGTGGAATTTTGGGGTCAACCTGTATTATTTAACTGATAGATCCATAAGTGAAAATGAAAACTGAAGCTAATTTTCAGTAAGAAGAATCCTATATAACACAATACAAACTCAGACGACTGACAAAGCTACCGACAGGTGGTAAAAAAATGAGTTCACACAAATACAGCAATGGTAGTTGCGCGCGATAATGAAGACACGCCTGTATCTACCGCCTCGATAAGTTTGACATCTGCAGGACTTCGTTATTCTGGTAAAAAAGCACAGCTATTCTACGATTGGATGCACGAAAACGATGCATGTATTGAAACCGTGAAAGCAGATGAAATTAAAATAAACCAAACAACACATACACACTCGATCATACATACACACACATACATACACACATACATACACACACATACAAATACTGAAACGTAAGTTAGTATAGATTCATCCTGTTAGGTTTTATGCGTTTTAAAGTTACCATAAGTTAAAACCTTTCATAAAAATGTTTTGTAGAGGCAGGGAACTTTAAATTAAAATAAATTACAAAAAAATATTTTTAGTATGCAAACATGTGGTTTTATTTCAGAGATTTCTGCATTTATAGTTTAATACACTTTCGCGCTTATGAATCTCTCGTCTCACGTGTACATGGCGTAATCTAGAGGTCCAATTTTCACAAACTCTACGCGTTAACTTGGGCTTATTTCGACAATAACGCGTCGAATGTTGTCTTCCAAGTGATCTATCGTGTCTGGTTTATCAGCGGAGACATAATGTTTTACATATCCCCAAGAAAATACCCTAATAACGTTAAATCGTACGAATGAGGCGGCCAGTTGTATGAGTATATTTCATGAAATTTTTCGTTCATCAAACATTTCAAAATAATTTTCGAAATAAATTTATACACTTTACAAACGCTATTCGAATGTTAGGCTCTTTATAATGAATTGTCAAACCGATCTGAAGTAAAAATAACCAGTAGTTGCACAATTCTATAATGAAAGAAAATATAGTTTAAAGTTAGCCGCATATTAAAAGAACACCATACACTAACCTATATATTAATGCCGTAGAACTTTTAGCGTACTACCTAAGTATATCACAGTTTCCAGATAATAAAATAATTCGATCGGGAGATCCTATTTATTAAAAAGGAGTGTAGAAGGCGATAACATTCTACGGACTTAAAATTATTAATATATAACTACGCTAATTTAATGCTCATAATATGTTATCACCTACTATCCCTCTTTTGAATAAATAGGATCTCCCGATCACACTGATGATGCAATGTTAAGAATTAATAAAAATGATGTCGCTTTTGGGCCGTACGTGAAACTAAAATACACCTTTCTTGTCTTCTGACTAGAATACAAGGATAGTAACTGTTCTTTCTAAAGATGGTATAATGACATCGTATGGTTTCCGCTCGCGCCGGGCATCCATACAATGGAAATATGTCAAAGACTCCTATAAGGATATTAGAGATAAACCGTAATAACCGGATATATTCTGACACTACATTAACTAGATTACTTAGATAAATACTTTTACAGCTTTATCAAAAAGGCTACAATAATATCACGAGGTTTTCATTCATGCTGAACGTCCACAGAATGCCCAGCAGCTACATTTTACACATGAAAGATGCCGTTATGGAATTTCCACTGGTACTGCTAGTATCTATTATTATCTATATATTAATTTGCTTGTCCGTACGGTGTCACGTCATCACCATCGCAAACATTAATTAATGAAACGCGTTATCATCATCGCAAACATTAATTAATGTGAATTATCTCCCTTTATTGTTCAATCTTTATCAGTTAAAAATCATTAACCCTTTTATTTCCCAAAAGTTCCCGAACAAAAAAAAAAAAAAAAAAAAAAATGATAACTGTCTATTTATGGTTCCGGATTATTTTAAAGACAGTTATGCATAGAAGGTATCGTTCCAGTTTAAATAGTATAGTATTTTACTTACATTTTTAACGATGTCTTCTGTTTATTATTGTAGGAACGCTTATTCTATTTTATTCAGTAATAAATATATTTTTTACATTTAACGCTACGAGTACGTTTTTTTTTTTTTACTGTGCCACTTTATGTTTTTTTTTATTTATTTACTTTTGTGTGAGCCTTACACAACAAAAAATATGTTTAGAAATACATGTTACAAAAGTCAAGAATGACTTTATTAAATAAATCACCAAAGTCACCATTCGCAAATACAGAGTCAAAACATATTTTACGTCTTGTTCTGTTTTGTTTTTGTTTTACGGCATATCAATCCTTTTTCGTGTTATTTAATGCCGAATCGAGTAATTTTGTAACATTTATACAGCTTCACGTTGTTTACATAGTTATTACTTATGTTTTGTTCGTTTTATTTTGCTTCTTTTACAGGCATTCATCTTCTAATGCCCACCGACAGGGCATACATATTTAAATACTATAAAAATTGGACACAACAATTTTTTTTTAATATGAAATAAAACAGTGTTTCATTACTTAAGATTTAACTTATTTAAAGAAATATTTATTCCCTATTTAAAGATTTTCAGTATATTTTATTTAACTGAAGAATTTTTCCATTATTTTTATTACATTGTTAGGTGAAGTTTCGGTAAATATCCAGATACGCTACTACAGAACACCGACCACTCTAATTTCTTTTTTTTAGAGGTAATTGAGGTCGCTGACAACGAATCTGATAGTCAAACTTGGGTCAAATTTACCGTTTGCATAGTATTAACCCCCGAACCCACGAACTACTTTCCACCATTTTGCAGCTTCCGTTTATGCTACGCGCGTGCGCTGCAGCATGAACAACGGCTTGCTTCACCTAGCAAACTGCCTTCTCACACGGCGTACCAATCAAAAAATTATGGACTGACATTTTTTTAATGACTTACAGTTAAAGAAAAGTACAACAAATTGGGGGACTTTTTTTTTTTTTGTCTCGCGTAGTTTTTAATGTGGTTTACAAAAACATAAGCACCAAACATCTTTATGTTTTTCATTCTTTTTTTGTGGGGGGGATTCAATTATAGAACTTATGTGGCTTAATAGGTGCTTTTGCAGTTTAGTTAAACGTTTTTCCGTAAGTAACGCACCGACATTTACCAATTAGAACACCATTTAACATTTTCCGAAGATTTTACTGTGTACATTGGGGGCGCGAGCGGGGAGGGGCGGATGTGATGTTGGGGCGCGCGTGCCCCAACATCACATCCGCCCCCCCCCGCTCGCGCCCCCAATGTACACAGTAAAATCTTCGGAAAATGTTAAATGGTGTTCTAATTGGTAAATGTCGATGCGTTACTTTTTGAAATTGTGAAAATTCTATGTTCCAGGTAAAAAAAACAACAACAGATAAATCCCCCCCCCTACTCCAACTTGGAGTGCTTTCCTTTTCTGGTTTTATTTCTTTTTCAGCTAATTTTAAATTTTCCACCCAAAAAGTGCTATAATGTATTTTTGAAAATTAAAAAATTCTATGTCCTGGAAAAAAAAATCCCCTCCCCCCAACGTAGTTTGCTTGGTGAAGCCGTCATTTATGCTAAAACGTGCATGCGCGTAGCATAAACGGAAGCTGCAAAATGGTGGAAAGTAGTTCGTGGGTTCAGGGGTAAATACCATGCAACCGGTAAATTTGCCCCAGATTTGACTATCAGATTCGTTGTCAGCGACCTCAATTACCTATAAAAAACAAATTAGAGTGGTCGGTGCTCTGTAGTAGCGTATCTGGATATTTACCGTTTTTAAAAAAAAAAATTTTTTTATTTTAAAACAAATTATATAAAAAAAAAAGACCAGTAAAGTTTTCTTCATTAAATCGCTATTTAGGTGAAGGTTCAAAATAGTTAACCCTTCTCCCCATAACCGTTTTTTTATGCAGTAAAATACTTTGTTTCAATAATTATGGTTTAAATAAATATTTATTCCTTATTTAAAAATTTACAGTATATTTTATTTAACTGAAGAAATATTTATTGTTCATACATATATTTTTCCCTTTTTTTTACATTGTAAGGTGAAGTTTCAGAATAGTTAACCCCCTTCCTCATATTAAGAATGGCTTTCAGCATGATTCTTACAATAGTGCTATCAAAGTTTATTGATTTTTTTTATTTAACAAAAATTATAAAAAAGATACAAGAACATTTTAAACATTTTTTCGTTAAATCGTTATTTAGGTGAAGGTTTAGAATAGTCAAACGCTCTCCCCTTATTAAGAATGGCATTTTATTATTTCAGCATGATGCTTACATTTTTCTTAATATAAAAAAAAGATACAAGAAAATGTTAAGCTTTTTTTTTTAATTAAAACGTTAGATCAAAGTTCGGAATAACTTACTTTATAGCCAATCAGCCAGCTTACTTAACTATATAACATTGACAATAAATTTGATAGGTATAACCTACCTCACATCATTTTGATTATCGAAAAATCAAAGTTTATCTGTACTTAGTAAGATTTACAGAAACACTTTATTTTCTATGCATGTAATACACAAGAATCTGAATATTATAACAGATTACAATGTTTTTATGGAAAAAACTTTTGTACAGAAAATTCAAAGTTTTCTATTTATATTATTAGGAAGTTGTGATGCATTAATTGAAATCTATATCAATAATTCGACTTAAAAATATTTGTGAATTTCCAAATCTTCATTGAATAAAATTCAAAATGAATAGAAAAGTCTATCGCATATGTAAAAGTTGACAGTTGCTTATTAAACTTCATTAAAAGCCATCAAAGTCAATTAAGAGCTGCTCAATATTCTGGCTTAATGGATCATTTACCAAGGAATGAAGATGGTTATTCTAGTGTACCAGTTATTCTACCATCTACATTTACAGGAAGTCCTAGGAATCTACAACAACTTTATCAAGATGCAATGGCAGTTTTCTGTGACCTAGTCATTACTCACACATGTAATCCAAAATGTCCTGAAATATTAAATAACTTGGGGTCATCAGAACTTGCACAAAATCGATGTCAGCAATGTCACACAGTTTTTTAAATTCACAATCTGACTCCCAAGAACCTGCTGACTGACCACTATTCTCACTCCAAGCAGCTGATCGACGTCCCTGTCACCGCCTCAATCATCACCAGCACTTCCTGACAATATCAACAGCATCAGTTACGATCGCATTGACCTTCAATAAAAGTTTAAACTAAAGTTCTTTGTTCTTTGTTTGTTCTACTTGCTTCCATACGTTCATTTTTATAAGGAATTTCTTACTGATGTGTTTTAAAAGATTTTAACTACCGTGGAATTTCCACGGGTCCTGCTAGTTATTATTATCATTATTATTATTATTATTATTATTATTATTATTATTATTATTATTATTATTGTTGTTGTTATTATTATTGTTATTATTATTATTATTGTTGTTGTCATCATCATCATCATCATCATCATCATTATCATTATTATTATTTTAGTTTTATTATTATTATTATTATTATTATTATTATTGTTATTATTATCATCATCATCATCATTATCATTATTATCATTATCATTATCATTATTATTATTTTTAGTTTTATTATTATTATTATTATTATTATGATGATGATGATGATGATGATGATGATGATGCTAAAGCTGGGTTAATAAACGGTTGATTCCCTAAAGCTTTTTCCCTTTTGATTATACCTGATACACGCTAAAATATTCACCAGATTCAGGTGTAAGAAATTCATTAAACAAAACCCACATTATTTCGTCTGATGAGCTAAAGTTTGATATTTATGGACAAAGCGACCTTTCTCTTTTGCCTATGACTTTTTAACTCTTGTTGCGAGTCTATCTCTGCTTTTGCGTTACTTTTAAAGTACGTGCTCGACCGAGCTTCTATCTTTGCTCTCCTCCTATAAAACATTCCCAACAAATAACTGTTTAGCTACAACAGATCTCAACAATTTGCCACACTCTGTCTGTGCTTAAAACTAATTGAAACGTCCATGAGCAGAGTTTCTTTGTTAAGACAGTCCATCTACGACGCACATTACCACGGGTTTGGTTTCTAGCTAACTATAACATGGTCATTTTCTAATAAAATCCTACGCAAGTTTAATCATTACTGGTCCATACGGTGTTGTTTGACAGACTACCTAACACTTACTAAAACTTATCCTAGACTTACATGTTGTCTTTGATAAGCGGTGACTTTCTTTATGTCTATCTCTTCCTCTTTATTTATTAACAGTAAAACGTAATAAAGAAATCAGAAGGTTGAAATAACACATCATAAACAAAAGGAAATGACACACACACTGAAAAGGGAATGTTACGCTATACCTACAATATGTGGAATAGCGACGTATAATGAACTCGTATGGGTTTTACTTGAGTATAGTGCAGGCCGAGGAGACCCGAAAGCAGCACAACGGATTAGTCCCAAAAGACTGAATCACAGGTCGCTTGTCGGTGAAAACACAAAGTTAAAATTCAGACGGGTTAAACAGTAAAGAGATATTTTTATTTTATTGCATTTTCACTCCAAACAACGTACAGTGCCACTTTGGTGTAGGAGACTACTATCTGAGATATAAACTGCAGGGATACTATGGAGGGAGTTGAGCAGAAAGATCTCAGTTTACATTACACTTGAACTTCTGCATGTCATTAGAGTTGGGGAAGCAGGGGCCCGGAAGGAATTTCCAAAGTCTAGTAGTTTTAAGGGAGAAACTATTATAAAAGGCTCTCTGGCATCTAGGGGATCTCTACTGTGTATGAGTGGAACTTTACTGCTTGTCGCGTTTATTTACTTAAAGAGGCTCACAAGGGCTTGTAGTTTGATGGAGCATCAACCATTAAAATACTTGTAAAACAGGCAGAGGGATGCAACGTTTCGTCGATAGGACAGAGGTTGAAGTCTAGCTAACAATTCGGGACCTATTAGGTTGGCGACTCTCTTTTAAACCCTGTCCAAGAGTTAAAGACTAGTAGCAGATGCACCAGCCCAAATGTGACAACAATGATCCATATATGAGCGAATAGTGCCTTGTAGAAATACAGGATACTTTCAAGCGTAAGTAACTTTCTAACACGGTAGAGAGAGCCCACCTTTCTCACAGTAACCTTCGCAATACCCTCGTATCTTTCCAATTTATACTCCCTGTGAGCGATAAGCTAAGCAGTTTGAACAAAGTACTTTCAGGTAATGAATTTTTAGCTATAGCTATTGGTGGTTGAGAAGGTTTCTTGTCATTATTATTGGACGTTACAATCGACGTTTGTCCCCATTCCTACAGACTGGAGGTCTTCCTCTAGGGTTTCTGTCATTGCCTTGCATATGTATTAATACGTTTCACCTAGTGGTCGTTTTAAAGCGTTGTGTCGTCAGCAAATATACCCATTTCAGATATGAGTAAAAGTAAAGTAATAACGTCACGTTAATCTGCTCAGTTGTGAAGTAACAAAGGCTTTAGAACCAGTCTGTCTGTGTAAGTTGCCCATAAGATGTTGCACGAGGTAGTTGGCCAATAATGCTGTAATAGCTAAAGGAAAACTTTGATAATCACAAAGAGCGAAATTCCATCCTTGTAAGATCTCTGTCAGCTGTGCCTAGCAACTTGCGTTTAGAAGATAAGAATTAATTAGATAATGAAAACATTTAATTCGCTTTATAACCTTTTTTCTTTCGTATTTAAAGAATCTAACTAAAGCGTTGTTATATTATTAAATACCTGCGTATTATTTGGATTTTTCGGACTACTGTTCTCATCTTTAGTGTTAGTTTCACAAAGTTTCGGTCGATGTAACCTATCGAACTCTAGAATTTTTTCTCTCGAACTAGATAATCTGCGCGGAATTTTGAACCTTTCAATCCACGAAGTTAGCATGTTCTTGTTTCGTCAGCCATGACTGAGTAGAAATTCTAAGTAGTGTTGAGACGATTAATCGGAATCGAAAATCGGAAAAATTGGAACTTTTAGGGGTATCGGAATCGGAAAAATTAGTACCTGTTTTCCGCTGCTAAAAAACAAATATTTTAATTGTTTTTTTTTTAATTTAAAAACAGCAAACTCTTCCACTGCAGATAGTAATGATAACAACGAGTTATTGATTTTTAATTAGTGCTAAAACTAAAACCTATAGATCATCCCTTACAAATGTAATTTTACGTTAGAGAAAATATTCGCACATTTATCCCGTGTTTTACAATAATCGTAGAAACATAACTACTTCATTGGTAAATATATAAAGTTTTATTAAGAATCAGAATCGGTAATTGTATCGGAATCGGGAATTTAGTAAGGAATCGGTAATTGTGTTGGAATCGAGAAAATATGTGAATTGTCCCATCACTAGTTCTAAGTAATTTGCTATTCTATTTTGAACGTCGCCCACACTGACGATTGAACCATCAACTTTTAGAAGAGTGTAATTTACAACTGAATTTTGCTAAGTGTTTTATCAACTTGCATTTCCCGTGTTTGACAGGATCGACCTGAAGAAGGCCGAACATTACTTCGACCGAAACATTGTGGAAATAACATTCAAAATTTGAACAGTAATCCGAATAATCGAAACAATACGAAATATTTAATAATAAATTTTAAAGCATAAAAAAGTTTTGGAATTTGTTTAACATGAGGATTTATAATTTATATTATTTCAATCATATAAACTACTATTCTCATCTTGACTGTTATTCGCACAACGTTTCGGCCGATGTCACCTCCAACCTTGCACACATACACGTGGTGCCACGGTGTTCTAATAACAGCCAGTTCAAAGTGACATTTTCCTACAGGTTGAAGGTTTAATTCTTACTACAGAGGATAACAGCTTAGAATAATATAAAAAAATACTTAGCATTTTTGCCTGGTCATGGCTGATGGAACGAGGATAATCTACCCTGTGAATCTAACGTTTCATTCCGAAATTCCGTATAACCTCCTCGAGGTCAACATAAAGAGTTACAAAATATGCATTTGAAGAAGGTTGGAGTTTACATCAGCAGAAAAGTGAGAATATCGTTTAAAATTAGCACAGAAGACCAGATAATCTAACTAATTAAAATTATCAATCCTCATCTCGAAAATCATATATATATATATATATATATATATATATATATATATATATATATATATGATCCTTTTTTTCGTGGTAAAATCCATGATTATCTAGCATTATGCATAAATATATAAACTTTAACACTTCTACTTTATTTAGCTGACGGAATAAGAACAATGAACACTGGGGATAAAATAAAGAGCCCAGTTTGAAATTCTACATAAAGATTCCCGAGTTCGTAAAAAAGCACGCCAAGAAACCGGAAGTTACAGTAGCTAAAACGTTGCTTAAATAGCACCCAAGATGAGAATAGTATTTCGAATACGGCATTCTAGACTTCAAAGGCGATTCTATGCCAGGAAGTAAAATAAACTCACACAAGTAAATAAATCTGATATATCGTACAGTTGAAAAAAAAAATAGGTTGCTAATTTGCATATGAAAAAATAAAAGCGACTTAAAAGATATCATTTATCAAAACTAGTTGAAAAACTATATTCTTGGAATGCGTTTTATGAGTGAAACTGTTAAAATGTTAACATTTAAAAAAAAGGGGGTTTTCATGTGTGAGTAATTTAGGAACCGCTTTTTTATTAATATATTTGTTCTTGTTATTGAATCCTCTATATGTCAGCTACCTTTCATGTATCTTATTACACTAACGTGCGTTTTCCTTCTTTGTCTTGCCCTGTCGATGTGGCATTAGAATACGCCGACTGCCCCCCTGCAGAGGGTAAAAGTCCCTCAATGGGGGTCCTGAATATGACCTTAAACTATATCCAGTGGTGAGGCCCCAGCTTGTGGGCTTTAGTGAGTGTGGAGCCACCCTTTCATTACCATTGCTCCCAGGTCCACTCTGACCCGGAGTGGTAGTACCTGTTAGGGTCCCAACTATGGGTTAAATAGAAACCGACGTGAAAACAACAAATATATTCTATTAAAAATTTTTTTCCTCAAAAGCTTTGGATTCGGCATTAAATAACCCGAAAAGGGTTGATATGCCGTAAAACAAAAACAACCAACCAACCTTCTTCGTCTTGTCCGTTCAATGATACTCCTGCTTCCAGCCCTGAGCACAATATTACCTATTTTCTTTTCATTTTTTTTTTAGATTTCTATAATTTAAATTTTTTTTATGTTATTAATAAAATAATGAAAACTAACAGGATCTAACCCGTTGAAAATTCCTCGGAATAGGAAACATATTTAATCAACAAATATGTTTTGATAAAGCTAATATTTTTCTGG
This sequence comes from Euprymna scolopes, assembly GCF_053919585.1. Lineage (NCBI taxonomy): Eukaryota > Metazoa > Mollusca > Cephalopoda > Sepiida > Sepiolidae > Euprymna > Euprymna scolopes. The sequence goes on along the minus strand of NC_136490.1, from coordinate 25,266,668 downwards.
ATAGTGTAAAAAATGTTTTTTTAGACAGAAAAACCTATACTACACAGCAAATATGGGTTTATTAACAATTATATGAAAATAGTGTCCATTGTATTTTAAATATAAAACTGACCCAAATAAGATAAATTAATAAGTATTAATAAATACATAGAAAGTAATATTGTGCTACATAGTCCAATAAAAAACAATAATAGCACTGTAAGAGGCAATCTTTGATTTACTCTTTTGGTGTAGCACCGCTTGGCAGATATTTTTGTATTGTTTGTTTCAAATGTTTCCTTTTTATGTAACGTTTCTTCTAAGTGCTTTTTTTTGCTGAAAACCCATTGCATATCGAAGCTTCTATAAGTTCCTTTCTCATATAAAACTAATCACATAATATTATTATAATGATATAAAAACGAGGCTATATCAAAGGGGCGTCACTTTCGTATTCTTGATCAGAGTTTCCAGATTGGCTTTTAAAAACACAAAATTCTCTATTTTGTCCTTTTTATTTGAAGCAATGTGGTATTCAGAATTATATTTGCTTCTTTTTAAAGCGTAACGTACGGATTAACTAAGGAATGAACAAGCAGAAAGTGTTATATAGATAGTCGTCTTTAGTCTTTATGCATGCACTTCATTAAGGCAAAGTTCACAATATTATTGTAAAAATAGATTATACAAACTTGAATTGTTCGAATGCAAAACGCGATAAATTCAGTTTCTTGAAAAGTCTCTACTATTATATAAAAGAATGTGTGTATGTATGTGTGTGTGTAAGTGTGAGTGTGTGTGAGTGTGAGTGAGTGGCTGTGTGTGTGAGTTTGTGTGTATGGTATGTGTGAGTGTGTGTGTGAGTGTGTGTGAGTGTGTGTATATATGTGTGCGTGAGTGTGTGTGTGAGTGCCTGAGTGTGTGTGTATGTGTGTGTGCGTGTGTGTGAGTGTGTGTGTGAGAGTGTGTGTGCGTGTGTGAGTCTGTGTGTGTGTGTGTGTACGTGTGTGAGTGTGTGAGTGTGTGTGTGTGCGTGTATGTGTGTGTGTGTGAGAGAGAGAGTGAGAGAGAGAGAGAGAGAGCTTGTTTCCTATGGATTCGAAACCGGTTGGGCAGATTTTATGAACATTTACATGAAGGTACTTTATGTGTCTGGCAGTGTTGTTAGATAGATTTTTATCAGAATGTCTTTGATAATCGAAATAATCCCATGGAAGAAGGAAAAACCGATTTCGACCCAAGTTAACACCTTAAACAGCATAACATAAAAAGCACATTTGAGGCATAAAAAAACAACATTAGGTTATTTGATATAGCTATGGTGCGTTCGAAATGAATGATACTATTTTAAACACAGTTGCATCACAATACTTGACTTTTTCATTAAAAACTGTAATTCAAGCTATTATCACCGCACAACCAGAAAGGTGAGTATCAGAATCAACAATAAATTTCTTTGATATGATAGGGGCTCGTTCAAATAAATGTTTCTGTTTAGCGCACAGTTTAACCATGATACTTGACTTTTGCATTTTAAACTTTAATTCAAGTCATTGTATATAAAAAGATAATTTTATAAAATCAAAAGTAGATTCTCTACAGTGCAATATAGACTAGGATATATTGTGGACCAAATCACTACCGTGGGCACGTGCAGTTTCTTCCCGGAGCACCGCGATGGGTCCCAAACTAGAGCAGGCAATCAATCGATTTGATTGAAAAAGTGGCAATGTATCCGATTTCGATGAGAATAAAAATATGGGAAAGTGAAACATTCGTTGATCATCATTCAATCCCGGGTAACGTCGGGTATCCCTGTTAGTTAAAAAAATAAATAGATGATTATTACTTTTTGTGACTCTTATTCACTAAAAACAAATCACATTTTCACTTGCATAGTAAGTGGTTACTATTTTATTTACGGCTGCACAATTGTTACATATTTCATAGGTTTATTGTATTCAAGTAATACAGCAAAGAAATAGATCATATAAAAGTTCATTGATTTGTGGACTTTTGAAAAAAAAATACATCCTAACATCAGAAGAAACCGGGAGGTGACGGTGGTTTAGTGGTTAACAACACGGACTGATGATCGAAGTTCGAATTCAGTTCGCTTCACAAAAATTACTTACAGTTAGGATGTTGGTGTGTACCTTCATGTGTACTCTGTAAGTACCTGATGTCTTCCTGGAAATAATTCTGATAGAAAAATAGAATGCCAACAAGAGAATCTTTGGACGCTATGATGATGATGAGAAGGAAGTTGTGTACTATCAGGGCCCATGGAAATTTCACGGAATGGGGAATATATTTAATCAATAAATGTGTTTTGATAAAGCTAATATTTTTATGGCTAGCGCCAAAAATTATTATATTTTTTTACAAAAAAAAACTATACAATTTTTTAAGAAAAGCTGCTTAAACAAAGGAAAAATTCATGAAATCTGTCTTTAAAGAGTCCAATCTGGCAAAAATATGAGAGTGGTCTTCCTTTTATGTAGCCTCGTTTTTGAATATCTAATTACTGAAAACGTAACGTAGAGACTAAAAAAAGAACACACAGCATGTACAGTATGTCCAAAAAGTCACTGAAGGCTTTTTAATTTAAATAGATTCTTTATTTTTGATGATATCTTTCTGTAATTTTAACACAATCTGACTAAAACATTGAGAAATGTTTTAAAAAAATGCGAAAATCAAAAAATAATTATTTATAAAAAATAATGTCTTTTAAATGTTACCCATGTTCAACGTCGCATATTTGTGCTCTTTTCAAAACATTATTCATTTCAGATTGCAGAATATTTGGATTGCGATTAAACTCCCTTATTTCGCTCCGCTAGCTGACAGACCACAAAATGTAAAACCCCAAACCCTGCAAGAATTGAAGGAAAACATCAGGAACGAAATAAGGGAGTTAAATCGTAATCCAGATATTTTGTCATGAATAATATTTTGCAATCTGTCATGAATAATATTTTGCAATCTGTCATGAATAATATTTTGCAATCTGTCATGAATAATGTTTTGCAAAGAGCAAAAATATGCGAAGCCGAAAATGGGCAACATTAAAAAGACATTATTTTTCATAAAATAAATTGCTTGAATTTTGCATTTTTTTAAATAAAATATTTTATAATGTCTTAGTCAGATTGTTTTAAAATTATAGAAAGACATCAAAAATAAAAAAAATCTAATTAAGTTCAAAACCCTTCAGTGACTTTTCAACTCGCTGTATTAGCAACGGCAAGACAATGTAGACTATTAAAACGAGCAAAAGCTAAAACCCGGTGACTTAGAATGAACACTTTATGACGAATAGATGATTGAATGTGGTTACATTTGTGTTCATTTTTGCATTAAATCCTAATCTCTATTACTCCCTATTAATCTCTATTAATCTGTACTTGTGCATCAAACGGATACTGTAATATTTAATTCGCTACCCTCTATAATAACAAAGTGCACGTGGCCGTTACGCTTGAATCGTGTTAGTTACCTATCAAACCTTCTTCAGACCCCCACGCTGTTTGGTACCGTTGCAAAAGAACAAACAAATAATAAAAAAGGAAAGAAACAAGAATCCTACTCGGCTTTTTTTTTCTGTTTTTCCAAACAATGCCCGCTTCTTGTTTTTTTTTTACTGTTCATTTCGCCTGCCAAGAGATTAACAAAACCCTGACGTCTCAACCCCAGCTTAAAAGTCTATCGCTGCAATCACGGGGTCACACATCCATCTCACCCGGTAGCATTTTCTTTTTTTTGCTCATCACGCCGTGCATTTTTCTCCCCTTTTCTTGTGACGAAAGTTCACGCACACTTGCTAATTTGCATACGTGTTTCAATGGCTGCTAACAATTTCGCTAGCCAGATATCCTTCGATTCCTTCTAATATTCTCACACGCACCCACACGCGCTCTGTTACAAAAGTTCAATACACAATTTCAGTCAGATCGGTTTAGTAGTTTCCTACTCCTAGAGTAAATATGGTGTTGTAACTAATCTATATTAATTACTAGCGAGGGGTACCCGGCGTTGCCCGGGTGTTTTTCGGTGTGTGTGAAAAAAACCCGAAACCTAAAATGTGAAAAAAAAACAGGTGCCCGTGAAAAAAAACGAAGTCTTGACGACGCGCAGTTGAAAAATAGTAAAGTGTGAATAAAAAATAGGTGCGCGTTTGTGATTGACGTAACAGCGATAGGTATTCAGCAGTTAGGATTTTGTGCGGGACAGTTTCTAATGAGGTGAATAAATCGCTTTGTTTGTTTTTAAAAACCCGCTCCCTGTTTATTAGGGGGAGTGTTCTCGTCTCGAAATGAAAGCTACCGTCTGATATGACGAAATCGACATTGAACAAACGTTACTTAGCTCTCTAGAGACCACTGGATTTCGGCCAGTTGGTATTTATTTGCTCCTCCACCGAGCAAATTAGGCACAAGGCCAATTTTTAATGTGAGGTGTGAAGGGAGGGGGAAGGGAAAAAGGGGACCAGCTCCCGAGTGGTGGGAAATGGGAGCTGGTTAAAGGTCAGGTATGTGGGGTTGCCCCACATCTGGTCTTTGCTTGCAGTATCTGTTTCGACAGATACTACACATTGATCTTATCGCCCGGGCCCCGGAGGGCGCGCGGCCAGTGGGTATTTATTTGCTCCCCCACCGAGCAAATTAGGCACAAGGCCAATTTTTAATGTGAGGAGTGAAGGGAGGGGGAAGGGAAAAAGGGGACAAGCTCCCGAGAGGTGGTAAATGGGAGCTGGTTAAAGGTCAGGTATGTGGGGTTACCCCCACATCTGGTCTTTGCTTGCAGTATCTGTCGGAACAGATACTACACTTTGATCTTGTCACCCGGGCTCCGAAGGGCGCTGGGCCTGTGGGGGGCGCGCGGGCCAGTTGAGTTTATTTGCTTCCCCACTGAGCAAATTAGGCACAAGGCCATTTTTTAATGTGGAGATAGGGGGAGGGGGGAGGGAAAGGGGGAACCAGCTCCCGAGAGGTGGGAAATGGGAGCTGGATTAGTAACTGATGGTATGAAGGGTGTCCCCTTCAGTGACCAAGAGCAGATATGTGGGGTTACCCCCACATATGGTCTTTGCTAGTCATAGCTTGCAGCATCTGTCGGTCAGATACTACACTTTGATCTTGTCACTCGGGCCCCGGAGGGCGCGCGGGCCAGTTGGTATTTATTTGCTCCCCCACCGAGCAAATTAGGCACAAGGCCGATTTTTATTGTGAGGAGTCAAGGGAGGGGGAAGGGAAAAAGGGGAACCAGCTCCCGAGAGGAGGGAAATTGGAGCTGGTTAAAGGTCAAGCATGTGGGGTTGCCCCCACATCTGGTCTTTGCTAGTCATAGCTAGTCATAGCTTGCAGTATCTGCCGGAACAGATGGTATTTATTTGCTCCCCCACCGAGCAAATTAGGCACAAGGCCGATTTTTAATGTGAGGAGTGAAGGGCGGGGGAAAGGGAAAAAGGGGACCAGCTCCCGAGAGGTGGGAAATGGGAGCTGGTTAAAGGTCAGGCATGTGGGGTTGCCCCCACATCTGGTCTTTGCTAGTCATAGCTAGTCATAGCTTGCAGTATCTGTCGGAACAGATGGTATTTATTTGCTCCCCCACTGAGCAAATTAGGCACAAGGCCGTTTTTAATGTGAGGTAAAAACCAGCTCCCCTAAAAGTAGGCAAAAAAGGGGGCATTCTGGTTACCAAAAATAATAATTGTCCCAGTATAGAGGGTTTCCCCTCCATTGACTGGTACAAATTATCTTAAGTGCAGCATCTGCCGGAACAGATGGTATTTATTTGCTCCCCCACCGAGCAAATTAGGCACAAGGCCAATTTTTAATGTGAGAAGTGAAGGGAGGGGGAAGGGAAAAGGGGACCAGCTCCCGAGAGGTGGGAAATGGGAGCTGGTAAAAGGTCAGGCATGTGGGGTTGCCCCCACATCTGGTCTTTGCTAGTCATAGCTTGCAGTATCTGCCGGAACAGATGGTATTTATTTGCTCCCCCACTGAGCAAATTAGGCACAAGGCCGTTTTTAATGTGAGGTAAAAACCAGCTCCCCTAAAAGGGGTCACTCTGGTTACCAAAAATAATAATTGTCCCAGTATAGAGGGTTTCCCCTCCATTGACTGGTACAAATTATCTTAAGTGCAGCATCTGCCGGAACAGATGGTGTTTATTTGCTCCCCCACTGAGCAAATTAGGCACAAGGCCGTTTTTAATGTGAGGTAAAAACCAGCTCCCCTAAAAGGGGGCACTCTGGTTACCAAAAATAATAATTGTCCCAGTATAGAGGGTTTCCCCTCCATTGACTGGTACAAATTATCTTAAGTGTAGTATCTGCCGGAACAGATACTACACTTTGATCATGTCACCCGGGCCCCGGAGGGCGCGCGGGCAAGTGTGGCCGTGGGCCAGTTGGTATTTATTTGCTCCCCCACCGAGCAAATTAGGCACAAGGCCGAATTTTAATGTGAGGAGTGAAGGGAGGGGGAAGGGAAAAGGGGACCAGCTCCCGAGAGGTGGGAAATGGGAGCTGGTTAAAGGTCAGGCATGTGGGGTTGCCCCCACATATGGTCTTTGCTAGTCATAGCTGGTCTTTGCTAGTCATAGCTTGCAGCATCTGTCGGAACAGATACTACACTTTGATCTTGTCACCCGGGCCCCGGAGGGCGCACAGGCAAGTGAGTGGCTGTGGGCCAGTTATTATAGTCGAGTTTCGCTTTTTTTATATACTGAAAACCCAATGTAACGCGTGCCGATGCGGGAAATGTGGAATAATGAACGTTTGAAAGTCAATAAAATTAAATAGACAGGCGAGCTCCGTGGTTAACTGTGAGATATTACAATTTATAGATGATATAAACAGTTTTAAGAAGTTGTGAAGCGACCGAGCACTTATCTGAAAGAAGCCTTTTGTGGACATCGAGGAAAAGCGTACATACATACATACATACATACATACATACATTTTCGCTTTTATATATATATAGATGAACTGTGTACAGAACGTGCACTATAATCTGTAATTCGCTGCACCTTGCCATAAAAAAGTTCCATACAAAATATCATATTACAAAACTTCCGGCAAAATCTATGTCAAATTGGACTAGCAGTGTCTGAGGAAAAGTGGATCTGACAGACAGACAGACAGACAGACAAGCTAAGAGAACTATAAAATGTATTATTAATTTGAAACATACTTAAAGTTAATTATCAGTTCGGTAAGAAGTAAAACAAAGTCATGTTTGAAGGAGCAGATAGTGTTTGTGAAGACGAATCTTTAAATACAGCAAGTATTGCGGAGAAATCAACCATTAGAATATTAAAATGTTGAGGATATTGGGTTTCAATAGAATGTAAGAATCGTCAATCTAAATTTATTTAATAATGCTATATCCCCAACATTGAGCATACACTAGCGCTAGGATGTAATATAAATTAATTATTCTATAATACTTGTATATATGAATATATATGTATGCATCCTAATTATAAAGATTAGTTAATTTAATTACAAAGTAATATACATTAAAATTAGGTCGTAAACATATGCACGATGGATACTTTTAATTATATATTCTTCAATTTTCAATATATTTCATAATCTTAGTCCTCATGTCAAGGTTAATGTCTCCGATTTTAATTAAGAAAACATATATCTGATTATATGTAATTAAATAACATATGTTCATATGCTAATGTGTAATTTCATATATATATGTGTGGGGGGGCAGGTTTGCGTGTGTTACAGAAGATCAGAAAAACATCGGTAATGTTGGAACTATTATCTGGTCGCCTATGTCGAACTCTCTTTAGCCTCTGTTCGACATAGGCGATCGGATATTGGTTCTTGTTGTTTGGATTTGAAACCAATGGTACCGATGGTTTTCTGAACTGTTGTAACACATACATATTAGACTCAATTTTGAAATGAAATTCTGAGACAGCTCGCAATATCAACGAAGCGTTTGGTACACGAACCACTACTGAACGCACTGCACAATGGCAGTTTAAGAAATTTCGTGGCGGCGACAAGAGTCTTAAAGTTGAGGAACATAGTGGTCGGTCATCGGATATTGATAACAATCAATTAAGAGACTTATTTTAAGCTAATCCACGCACAACTGTTCGAGAACATGCTTCTGAATTAGATGTAATGTATACAACGATTTACAATCATTTGAGAAAGATTGGAAAGACAATAAAAACGTAAAAGGGAGTCTCACGAATTGAACGACAACGAAAAACAAAAAGCCGTTATCAAGGGTTATATTCCTTTCTTTTACGCAACAAGAACAGCTCGTTTATCGACCGGAATGTGACTTGCGATGAAAAGTGGGTTCTTTACGATAACCTGCGACGCTCAACTCAGTGGTTAAATGACGACGAAGCTCCATGGCACTTCTCGAAGCCAGAGTTACATCAAAAGAAGGTCATGGTGGCTGTTTGGTGGTCTGCGACCTGGCTCATCCACTACATTTTTTGAGTGTAGGCGAAACAATTACGGCAGAGAAGTACTGCCAACAAATGGATGAAATGCGTCAGAAACTTCGAAAACAACATTAGTCAACAGAAAAAGTCCAATTCTCCTTCACGGCAATGCCTAACTGCACGTTCGTACAGAAGTTGAACGAATTGAGCTACGAAACTCTGCCTCGTTGTCCATACTCTCCAGACCTCTCACCTACCGACTAATACTTTTTCAAGCATCTTGACAACTTTCTGCATGAGAAATCCTTAAAAAACCTAAATGATATCAAAAACGCCTTCAGAAACTTCATCGCCATCAGAACGCAAGGTTTTTACGTTATCAGCACTTGTTTTGCGTTGGCAAAAGTGTGTTGATTTTGGTGGTGTTTAATTTGATCAATCATTTTTTTGTTTGAGCAGAGGTATGTTCATATGAATTGACAAGTTAAAAACCGAAAAATCTTTCTTGTCAACTTGATATATATAATAGGCCTAAAGAAAATACATTCTTAGTGTTGTTGAAACCAATTGATGATCCGACTTGAGCATTGACATCTTTTTTGCATTACATTGTCACACTGTTTCCAAACATAATCTGAACATCATATCCCTTATATATGAATGTATAAAAATAATTAGTATTTATGATTATAAGCCCTTTAAGATTTTTAAAGTTGACCACATCTATGGCAAAATACAAATAGGCAGTGATCAAGTGATATGCAACTTTCTGATCTATATAATACTATTTGATTGCTTTATTGTTATGGCCGCATTTACAATTTAACGATGTTTAATTTTTCTTAATTATCGTGTAGAAGTGATACTAGCCCAGGTGTAATGTCCTACAAAATGGAATCAAAAGTGACTTTGTAACTTGGTTAAAACCTCTTAACTAGCAGTAATTTTTGCTTCCTGCACTGATGATTACGTAAGCATAAAAACTAAATTATAAAAGTAATTAGATATACATAAAAGGCACTTCATGTGAGTCTGTTCACTATAAACTCCGAATCGGTTGGATAATTTTTATAATTTTTTTTATTTATTTCATTTTAATCTCACACAAATCCACTTCACGTATTCGAATACCTCTCATGAGTATCGATAATCAAAAACATCCGATTAAAAGAAGAGAGAGTCTGATTTTTACAAAAGTTAACACATTTATACTGCCTAACATCAAAAGTGCATTTGAGAAGTTTTATCGCCGAACAAAAGAATCCAGAGTATAAAATCAAGAGTAGGTTATTTTGTAAGACAGGAGCGCGTTCGAAATTAATATTTCTGCTTGAATCCCAATTGAACCATGGTACTTGGCTTTTGTATTATAAACTTGTATTCAATACATTATATAAAGCCATTTTATAAATTCAACAGTTGTTTCACTACAGTGCAATGTAGACTACAATGTGTTGTGAACAAAATTATTGAAATTGGTAAAATCGCATTTTTTTAAATCAAATCGATTAGATAGGAACCACCCCTGCATTCTACCGGGAGGAAGTTTACATGTTTGCTCGCAGTCCAAAATATATTGTAGTTTACATTACGCTTTAGAGAAGCTACTATTGATTTTCTGAAATTATCTAAAAATAATGGCTTCACTTAAATTCTAAAATGTAAAAGTCAAGTATCATGGTTAAATTGTGCTCTAAACAGAAACATAAATTTCGAAAACGCCTCTATTTTCTAAAAGAATCTACTCTTGATTTTATATGTTGGGACTTTCTATTTGTGCGATGATAAAACTTTTCAAATACACTTATGATGTTAGGTTGTATAAAAGTGTTAACTTTGGTCAAAATCGGATTCCCTTCTTTAATCGGATTTTTTCGATTATCGATTTTCGATAAATATTAAACACATTCTGATACAAAACCACGTAAGAACTCCCCCCCCATATATATATATATATATATATATATATATATATATATATATATATATATATATATATATATAAAGTAAAAATAAAAATATCAGCGGTGGCTGACGTTATGTTTTGAAAAAAATAGAAAAACCGAATGAAATTATTAAAATAATCAACGTTTCGTCCTTATTTAAGAGGATATCTTCAGGATATTGAAGTAAAAATTTTATTGCATTTTTACTTCAATATCCTGAAGATGTCCTCTGAAATAAGGACGAAACGTTGATTATTTTAATAATTTCATTCGGTTTTTCTATTTTTTCAAAACATATATATATATATATATATATATATATATATGTGTGTGTGTGTGTGTGTGTGTGTGTGTGTGTGTGAGTGCGCGTGTGTATTGAATACCTAAAGTGCACAAACATCCAGTTAGCGCTAGGTTTATTGTAGGTTAAAAGACGTGCATTACTAAACCTTTCAGTAAATCTATATCTAAAGTGTTTAAATTAATTATAAATCAAATATATAATTTCTACCAGAAAAGAAAATTCTATAGTAATATAAATCTATTTTGGGTGGTAAATAATTCACAACCAGTAAAAGAAATGTTAGATAAAATAAACTCCAGAATAAAAGCAAAATCTATAGCGACTTATTATTTTAGTATGCTATATACTAAAATTCCGCATGAAAAACTTATAAAAGAATGAAATGATACTGTAGATTTAGCTTTTGAAGGCGGTAAAGGTAAATATATAGACTTTTCAACCTATAAAGCTTTCTCGTGTAAAAATAAAAATAGCAAAACTAGTATTTCTAAAGATATTTAAAAAAATACTTATAAGTCATCTTATTAAAGAATGTTATTTTCATATAGGAAATAAAATATGACTCCAAACGATAGGTATCCCAATGGGATTTGATCCAGCACCATTTTGGGCAAATCTGTATTTACATAAACTCTAGTATATATATATATATATATATATATATATATATATATATATATATATATATATATAATTACAAATAAAAAATGATATATCTAAAACATAATTTTCATGGGTGTAGGAGATTTATAGATGATCTTATATGTATAAACGATAATGATGAATTCGAAAAAAAATAAACATCTTATACATCCATAGGAGTTAAAATTGAATTGTGAACATAGAGGACAACATGCCACATTTCTAGATTTAGGTATAGAAGCTTATACGTCAAAATTGGCGGGAGAGTTCATCATATATATATATATATATATATATATATATATATATATATATATATAAATATATATAAATATATATATATATATATATATATATATATATATATATATATATATATTACAGTTCAGTTTATAGGGGTCCCTATCTAATGGATTTGATTTAAAAAAATGTGCGATTTTACCAATTTTAATAATTTGGTTCACAACACATTGTAGTCTCCATTGCGCTGTAGGGAAACTACTGTTGGTTTTATAAAATGATTTTTATGTTTGTTTACGTTTGCTTTTTGTTTGTCTATATCTGTTTCATTATGAATTTAAATTATTCAACGTACATTTTAAAATGTTCTTTTTTGTTCTGCAATTGAGTTATGTTTGAAAAACGTCGATTGTAATTGTCATACTTAACCACAATATGCGATTGATTCACCAAGTCACTTCATGTTGTTTAATTCCCTCCATCATATTAGACGGTAGTTATAACAATCGTTTTTATCTATTTTATTTATAAGGAAATAAAAATCTATCTTATTTATTATCTTATTATCTATTATATATTTGTTATCTTATTTATTCTATCTATTTTATTCAGAACGAACTACAAATGTTTGAATAGTCAATTAAAAACAAAACGGGCCATAACGAGATTTAGCAACAATTTTTAACTCAGATAAAAAAGATAGACATATAAAGGGCTAGAGACATACCCAATACGTAATAAATTATTTTGTGCTGAACTTTATTTTTATATTTAAAAATCACATACATGAAATATTGCGTGTTTTTATTTTGCAAAATTAGTGATACGATAAAAGTTAATCGTACGATATTTTAAAAATTAATCGTACTATACTGCAGAACTGTTCGTACGTTCTTACGAAATTATTCGTATGAAAAGAAAAAACGAAGATATTGTGCTGTGATTATAAAGAATTATTTTAGTTTTATTTTTAAAAAAGTATTTGCATACGGTGTTTTAAATTTTGTTAATCGAAATACGGACCAAACTTTTAAAACTATTTAAACGTGTAATATTATTCTGCATTTTGCCAAAGTTGAACTTCAAAATTAATTCTTAAAATTTCTTAGAATATAATGAAAATATTATAAAAATTGATTTATATATATCCTATTTCGCTTGTGATCACATTTCTCCTCATGCATTGTCTCTTGAGCTATATCTGTTGCCAGTCCCGATATACCATTTGCCTTCAGTGCTGAAAACAGCTGTGGTTTTTTTTTGCGCATTAATTCTGCTTGGGTTACTGCGCATTGTGGCGCTTGCAACGATACTCTTGTCTTTGCTCAAGCATCTAGCTAACTGTTTATAAGACTATAAGATTATTGCGTTTCGCAATTCGAGCATTTGTTCATGCTCGCAGGGGGCGAACCTTGTCAGAAGTCAGACGCTGTCGAACATTCAGTGTTAGCCGGAGTCTAAGTTCAGATGCGGCCGTTGAGTCTGTTAACGAGGTCGGAATATCTAGCCACATGCTGGTTACTTTGCCTCCTTGGCGGTTGAGTAATATTGTTACATAAGGGAGGGAGAAGAAGAGGATTTGGCTTGGACACTTTACTTGAGGGATACTGGTACCCTGGTGATGACGTGTCCATTTTACTAATGAAGAGAAGAAGTTTACGACGATGAGAGAGAGAGAGATATTACGAGTGTTGAGAGACGAAAGAACGGGACCCAAGATCCCTTAAACCGTTTGTCTAGTGGTTAGGACACTTGTTGTGTATTTATGTGTTTGAATTAAAGAAGCGTCATACCTGGTTCCGCTGCTCTGGGAAAGTCTTCATCTGGGTGAAGCTCTCTTGCTGTTTTCGCCGGAATACACAAGATGAAGACAACTGTTGGGTTTTCAACCTTTTATTCTCCCAGGCATGATCTGCAGATGTCGCCATCGATGGTCTCCACTGTGGGTACTTACCACGCCCCACGTCTGGGGCGCGCATCTCCCCCCTTACTTAGGAGAGAACCATTTTAGACTTCTGCTCGGCTCGGCATTTTCTGAGAGACTCAACGTTTCACCAATCTTGCCACGTAGCATCACATGACATCCGGTTAGATGAAACGTCACTTCCTGCAACGTGGATTAACTACAAAAATATCTCTCTGACCTCCTCCCACCCTCTCCCTCTCTCTCTCTCTCGATCTACTATCTAATAGAGACACAGAGAGAGAAAATAGAGAGAGTATGAAAGAGCCAGAGAGAGAGAGAGAGAGAGAGAGAGAGAGAGAGAGAGAGAGAGAGAGAGGAGAGATGCTCTTTAACAATATTAGGTAGGTTGAACATTTTAAATCAATTTGTATAATACGAATATTTTTGCAAACATATATATATATATATATATATATATATCCATATAAAAATATATAATGTATAATGCATAATATATATAATATATAATGTATAATACGAATATTTTTGCAAACATATATATATATATATATATATACCCATATAAAAAATATTCGTATTATACAAATTGATTTAAAATGTTCGATTATCGATTTTAAATGTTCTATTATCAATTTTTAAATACTCCTATTTAATATATATATATATATATTCATATATATATAAAAGATTAAAATATTTACATTCTCTCTCTATATATATATATAATTATAAAACTAAAATGACTTTGTAACGAGTGCTGTAACCCACTTTTCGGTTGACGACATCCGGTTGCGCATGCGCGCATAAACATCAACCCATAACAACGCAAACAAATAAACACAAATGGCTTCTTTTGCAGATTTTGACCTGCGCACTGAAATATTTAACGTTACTATTTCAAAATTATTATTTAACATTGGAAGAGTGGGGGTGTTTTGCAACTATTTTTTATTACAACTATACTGTCGCTATTTTCTTACAACTAAACAACTTTAACCCGTTGACAAACATAAGAACAATTGTAGTAAAGCCAAGACTACTACTACTACTCTCAATCCGTCCCTTTTCCTTCCTTCTTTCCTTCTTTTTTATTTTTTGTTTACATTTCTAAATACAAAATAGTTGTGTAAGAACGGGGAATTTGTTGACACATTTACTAATCTTTTTCAATATTAGTTTTATTTTATTTATTTAGGTTTTATTTTTTTGCTTCAGGTTTAATTAATTTTTTTTTTTTAGATTTGAAGTTTCTATAACTTGGTTGAAGGATTCCAATATGGGTTCTTCATTCTTATATTTCTCATCGGTAGGTTCACGTGCGTTTTTGCTACTAAATGACTTTTGTCGGCGTTCGATTCATAGGAAAATCATGTTTAATTTTCGATGTTTGAGCGATTATTCGGAAAAATAGGTAACTTTACACGAATAGGGGGGATTTTTTTTCACGTTTGAGTGATCTGTCCGCGAGTTTTCATTTTAATATACTTTCATAGAAATGTTTCTGTTATATAGAAAAAAAAAACTATTTTCTTTATGTCACAAATGTCACGCTCATACATGAATTCCATAGCTAATACAACACACTGACCCAACGGGTCACGGGTAGTCTAGTATATATATATATATATATATATATATAGAGAGAGAGAGAGAGAGAGAGATGTTCATATACAGCACGGTTTCGTTGTATCACAGTGCGGCTAGACAGGCAACTACCTCTACCCAGGATTGAAACACGACCGCCCAATATACAGCCAAGCCTTCTCACCATTACGCTATTTGATTGCTGCTGTGCGGATAATGAATTGACGATGTTTTAACATCATCCAAATGCTCAAGCTCGATTTGTTTACAGTACTCTATGTGGATGACTCTCTCTCTCTTCTCTCTCCTTCTCTCTCTCTCTCTCTCTCTATATATATATATATCTGTATATATATATATATATATATATATATGTATATATATGTATATATATATATATATACATATATATATGTATATGGTAAGTTTGGAGAATATATGTGATAATTAAGCTACACAAAACTTCCGTATTTTATATGCGGTAAAATTCGCTCTAGCTAAATTGCGATACGCATTTTCCAAGCTTACTACTATCACGACCGACGTAAATAGGCCGTGTCACTAAATGTTACGTGAACTGCCAACATCCGAAGATGAAGTTCAACGGCCATGAATATACGGTACCAAGTATTACGAAAGATGATTTATTATGTTCCAATTTTCAAAGAAATTACTGAGGGATTCAAAATACAATGACAGTCTTTTATTTTCCGAATCATAAAAACGTATTTTACACTAGCGAGAGGTGCGCCTAGCTTTGCCTGGTCGTAAAATACGCTTAAACATATTTTAATTCATAAAGAGTTCGTATTTAGTATTAGAGAGCCAATTCCATATTTACTATTGTATTGTACTTAATATATAGTAATGATTTCAAAAGTTAACAAATGACTTCAGCTAGAATCTAAGCCAAAACATTTAGCGCTTAAACCGCGTTCCCTACTGTTTGAGCTCTCGCCAGATAGATAAGGCTTGGTTGTTTTTGTTTTACGGCATATCAACCCTTTTTGAGTTAATTAATGCCGAATTCAAAGATTTGGAAGAAAGTTTTTTAATAGAATATATTTGTTGTTTTCAAGTCAGTTTCTATTTAACCCATAGTTGGGACCCTAACAGGTACTACCACTCCGGGTCAGAGTGAACCTGGGAGCAATGGTAATTAAAGGGGGGCTCCACATTCCCCAAAGCCCGCAAGCTGGGGCCTCACAACTGGATATATAGTTTAAGGTCATATCCAGGACCGATGGATAAGGAAGATTTAAAATTAAACTATTTTAAGCTGCTGTTGAATTTGCGCATGCGTAAGACGTAATAGAAACATGTCAGCAAGTTTAAATGACCATTTTACATTTCAGCTTCTGTACACATTACACTTCCATTCGAACAAAGATTTTACCCATTATAATTAGTGTATGATTACTATTTCCTGTTAGTTTCAGTGTTATGTTACTAGCTGTTTTTCGGTTAAATATTTACACACACATACACCTGCTGTTTATTTATTTACATTTGGACACGTGCAATTAAAAAGGGGTGTTTTCGGTCGGGAAATTGCTGTGAAGTTTTATATTTGTTTAAAGTGTGTGTAATTACTAATTCAAACGTGACATAAATTTTAAGTTAGTAATGCACCTGTTTTTTTTTTTAATTAATGAGACTTCTTTACACACCTTTTTCTTTATAATACAGTAAACATACTGTTGAATTATTTTTCTTTTAATATCTTTTTATATCTATCAAAAATACATTTTTGATTAAAAATTGAAAATTAAAATTTTTGATTTAGTTTTTGAAGCTGTCAAACAAATATATATAAGCAATTTTTTATTATTTATTCAATTTTCACCCCAAACAAGGCACAGTACCACTTTGACGCAGGGGCTACTATCAGGGACTTAATTAGCCTGGTCATTATGAAGGGAGATAAGTAGAAAGATGTTTGTTAACATTACACTTGAACTTCTGCATATCAGTGCAGTTGGGAAAGCAGTATTCCGGAAGGGAGTTCCGAAGACCTGCAGTTCTGGGGAAGAAACTATTGGAGTAAAAGGCTTTCTTGCACCTAGGGATCTCTACTGTAAAGGGATGAGACTTAGTAGCTTGTCGGGTTTCTCGGGCGTAGTTACGTCGGGGAGGTACAAGTGTTTGCAGTTCGTCAGAGCATTCACCATTAAAGTATTTGTAGAACAGGCAGAGGGATGCAACATCTCGCCGATGGGACAGAGGCTTAAGCCTAGATGACAGTTCAGGACCTATCAGGTTGGCAACTCTCTTTTGAACCCTGTCCAGGAGCGAGAGACAAGCAGCAGATGCACCAGCCCAGATGTGACAACAGTACTCCATACATGGGCGAATGGTGGGCTTATAGAGGTATAGGATACTGTCAGGCGTAAGTAGTTTTCTAGCACGGTAGAGGGAACTAACATTCCTTGCAGCAGCCTTGGCAATGCTCTCAATGTATCTATTCCAGTTCATATTCCCTGTAAACGTAAGGCCGAGGAGTTTAAAAGAAGTACTTTCAGGCAATGTGTTCTTGGCCATTGCTATTGGAGGTAGAGAATGTTTCTTGTAGTTAGTGAAGGAAAAAAGCTTAGTCTTTACAGCATTGAACGTGACAATCCATTTTTGTCCCCATTCCACTACAGATTGGAGGTCATCCTCTAGTGTTTCTGCCATTTCCTTGGATATGTGTTCATTTGTTTTCCCCTCATTTCTGTTATAGAGAGTGGTGTCATCGGCAAATATACCCAACTCCGAAACAATTTTATCAGGGAGGTCATTTATGAATATCAGGAATAATAGAGGTCCAAGGATAGACCCCTGAGGTACTCCCGCATTTATGTCATATTGTTTAGATGTACGACCGTCGAGGACAACTTTGATTTTTCTATTACTTAAGAAGGATTTAATTACATTATGGATTCTTCCAGTGATTCCGTATGATCTAATTTTCCTTAGAAGACCATCGTGCCATACCCTGTCAAAAGCCTTAGATATATCAAGGGCTACCGCTCTACCCTCCCCTATTTTGTCCAATGAACGGTATATACGTTTAGAAACTACAGTTAAGATATCTGCTGTTGAACGGGTTTGCCTGAATCCATATTGTTTGTCAGTCAGGAGTTTAGCAGCTGTTAGGTGCTGGACTAGGGCTTGATTAACTAAGGACTCAAATATTTTGGCGAAAAGCAGGAGGAGGCTAATGGGGCGATAATTTAGTGGGTCAATTCTTTCACCAGAATTCTTGAAGACTGGTACCAGAGAGGCGGTTTTCCAGCAGTCGGGAAAGCAAGATTCGTTAAGGCATTTATTGTAAAGTTTGGAGAGAACTGGAGCAACCTCGGCAGAGCATTTTTTAATAGCACAGCCGGGATGAGATCAGGTCCACATGCTTTTGAGGTGTCTAGGTTTTTTATAATAGCATGTACCTGAGAAGGGGTGATTTTTAAATCGTCTAGTGTGGCATCTGTTCGGAAAATCAGGGAGGGAGTGATGTATCGAGTTCAGTGTGAAGTTAGAGGAAAACTGACTGGCAAGCAGATTAGCCTTGTCAGTTGTCGTGCAAGCAACCTCATGATTGTTTGATAGTGGGGAAATAGTTGACTGTCCATTATTTACTACGCTGTTGTAGATTTTCCAAAAATCCCGGGCTCCTAATTTCTGTGCTTTGATGCGTTTTCTGGTGGTTTTCGGGTGGTTTCAGAGTAATCTGTCTTAGCTGTCTCTATTATTCCAATTTGCTCTTTTAATAACAAATAATATTTTCACAGTATTATTCAGATACTTATATCTTTAGTTTTCGATATTGGGATTCAATAAACGTAGCAAACGTTTTTTTTTTTTTTTTGGATTGTAACTTTACGACAAGTGTTTTAACATGTTTATTCCTTTCTTAAAAATTCATTAAATTCCATTAAAACTTTTTTTTCTGTAAAAACAGTTTGGAATAGAAGGTCATGTTTAATTTCAGAAAAGTTTCCGATGGGTAACTAATCTATATATTAATACGATAGCGTGTGTTTTCTTTTGTGTGTCACGCTTACATCTGGGTCGTTTAATCGTTATGCTCTTCTATTTCTTGTCATAATTTATTTTACCAAGAATTCGTCATAAGTTTTGGTTTAGGTTTCGACTATAGCTGATGGTACTTAAATCACCTATTATTTTATAAATAATTCTATGAAGAATTCTTCATTAGTTTTGGTTTCGGTTTTGATTATGGCTTCTGATTATGGTTATGATTAAGTTATATATGCATATATATGGCTATGATTAAGTTATATATGCATATATATATATATATATATATATATATGGCTTTGATTATGGTTATGATTAAGGTATATATGCATATATTTTTTTCATAAGTTTTTATTTAGGTTTCGATTCAAGCTAATGCACCCAAATCATATGGGTATATTTTTTATTTTTGAAATCGCAACTTTATAATATATAAAAATCGATAGAACATTAACTCTTTAATAATGTATAGGAAATCTGCAAGAATTAAAATATCATATTTAAGCGTACTTTACGACCGGGCTTTACCGGGCGTTTCTGCTAGCTTAGATAAATACTTTTGTAGTTTTAACAAAAAGCTACAATAATATCAGAGCGTTTTCATGTACACTGAACATCTTCAAAATGCCAACATCAATAAATTACATATGAATGAGTCCCTTGTTGAATTTCCACAGCTCCCGCTAGTTTGTATAATTCCTGGAGATGAAAAAGAGTGGGTAGCAGATTTGTATAAATAATGAACTTTAAAAATTTGCAGACAAAGAGTCAAGATCTTTCTCGTGCAGACACGAACAATTGTGCTGTTAATCCTTAAAGACCCAATATTTTTCTGAAGAAATTTTGGTTTCTGATTGGTTGTTAGCAGAACGCGGTTCCATTTGATTGGTCGGTTTCAGTTTTCGTTAATCATCTATATCAAAGATATTGTAACAAAAATGGATGCTTTAAGTTTATTATTTCTATATACATAATAATAATTTTAAAAGGTAATGTTTATCCGCGTTCTAAAGTATAAGTCAAAAACACAAACATATGTCTATAAAAACTATGTAAACTAAAACTGTATATATATTTATTTATTTCCAAATAGCTTTGACTTTTTTTGCATCAACAAGTTTTATAACACTTGCAAAATCAACCAATTAATCGGTTTTTATTCTTATGCAGAATACGGACCGTACTGAAATCATAACATTATTTTTCAGAAACCCATTCTTAAAATTCTTCAATCTATTTGAACAGGAATATCTGTATTAGTATTTGAATTTATTTAAATTCTTTTTTGAACTTGAATCGGGCTTATTTTATAGAAGTATTTATAGTTCGTTTTCATTAAAAAATATTTATCGTTCGTTTTCATTAAAAATTATTTATCATTCATTTATGTTGTAACAATTATTTATCATTTGAATTTAACTTGTTTGTTTAATTATCGTTTATTTATTACCAAAATTCATAATTCAATTTTTGCAGTGGTTTCTTGCTTCAAATATACGTAATTTCACATATGTAATCCGCGTCTTGCTTATTGAAAAGAAATTCAGTTTCAGCATGAATCGAATTTTGTTTTCATTTTTTTAATGCAAATTTAAGTAAATAATAAAATAATGTTAGTTTTTAAAATCCACGAAACAACGGAATGTTTATTTTATACTTCCCTTTTGAATTAATTCTTGTGTTTTTTTTAATTAATGTTGATTAGGCTCAGTTTCAATTCGCTGACATAGTTTTTTCACATACCTTTGTTTAACCTATTTTTCAGATCGTTCAACTATGGGCATCGAGGAACGATCGATCCACACCGAGCAAAGACGAACCAGCTTGAACTTGCGAAAGCAATGAATACGGCTGTAACGACAGAGTTAATGAACATTCTAGCAAACAGGTGCCAACAGTGCATACGCGTTTCAGTACTCAGATTCAGATCAAGGTTCTGGCAACATCGCATCGGCATCTTCCAGCATGGTTACGGCAGCTACCGGAAAATGCAGATGATGCAATGTCCGTTAGCGATGATAAATTCAGAACGCGAAGTTGTAATGAAACGGGAGAAAATAACAAAATTTGTCGAGGAAATGTGAAACAAGAAAAATAGTTATCATAAGTTTAATTGTATAAAAGAAAAATAAATATCTTTCAAGAGAGCGTTTGAATGTTTTTTATGTTTTTTTTTTTTAATAAATACGTACTAGCAGAATCCGTGGTAATTCCACGGTAGATGAAAAATTTTCAAAACACATTATAAATAAAAAAATGAATAAAAAATAAAATAAAACAAATCACGACGAATTTTAAACAAGTTTTTAGCAAATATTTAAAAAATCCTTTAAAGCTAAAAAAGAAATTGATTTAAAAAACTTAAATTTTTTTCAACACATTATTGAATTAATTTGGGATTATTTTTATTATTTATTTTGGGGATGCGTAAATTTGTATAATTTATTTTATTTAATTATTTGTGGACTATTATCCTCATCTTCTAGTTGTTTTTTTCACGACCTTTCGGCAAATTATTCCTCTGGCCTTCGTCAGGTTAACCGCGACGGATAGAAATGTCGAATCCTCCAACTACATCAATTACTGGCTTCAATAGTTGTTATAATCTCACCACGGTTTGTTCAACTAATTCTCTGATCGGCTTTGGGTGGGATTGAAACCGCTACCGCCAGAAAATGCTCACCTGGAATCGTAGATATTTCGTATCTTTATCCATTGCGCCAAGGGCAATCAAGGTGGGATTTTTTGGTCTTATAAATCTACTTTTTTATATTTTTGTTCTTCCAATGGCGGGTCCGATTGTTATATTATAGAATTAGTTTGGAATTATTTTGGAGATGACTAAACTGTATAATTTTGTAGTTAATTATTTGGACTATTACACTCATCTTCTAGTCATTGTTTTCATGACGTTTCAGCCAATTAATCCCTTGACCTTCGTCAGATTAAGACAGCACTGATTATAAAGAAACAGATGCCAATTCACTAGCGCATTGTTGTAAATTTTAAAATGAAACTATTATAAAAGAAATTTAAAAAGGGAAATAGTTTTAATGATTTTTAACTGATGAAGAGCGACTATAAAAGGAGATAACTCGTTTCTCATAAATTAATGTTTGCGACGATGATGTTTCCTGTCACACAGGAGGTACGGACAAGTAAATTAATATTTAGATTTTTTTAGGATGATAATATGAAATCAATTGTAAAAAGAAAATATTATTTTTCAGTTACAAGAATAACATTTTTTAATAAATTTTTTACATTAAAGTCACAACCTATCTAGACCCGAAAGGCACTCAAGAATAAGGCTTCTATAAGTGTCAAGTGTTACAACACAATAATAATCAGTAGTAGTAGAATTTGATTATTTATGAGGACGGCTCAACAAGATCTTGTTTACATTAGATTTGAAAACGATCATGTAGTTAGCTGGGAAGTAGTCTTGCGACAGAGAGTTCCACAGTTGGAAAATTCTATGAAAAAAACTTTGTTCGTGGAATTTACGATTAGATTTATGCACAGATAGAGAATAGGGGAAATTATTCACAGTGGTTATAATAAGACGAGTGTTTTCGTGAATGTTTTGCAAGGAAGATAGATTGAAGCTCAATTGAGCATTTGCCATGAAAATCACAACAGAGCAGAGAGAGATTCGCAACCCTCTTACTGACATGTGGCAATAGTGCTCTATTTTTGGACAAAAATATATAACATTTTTCATGAGAAAAATATGGTAATAACAATTAAAAATGATATTTTTTCGCAAAGAAAGTTCAATTGTTTTCCAACTTTTGCTTTTTCAAGGTCTTTTTTCTAGGGAGGTTAACTTCAAAACGTTTTGTGCGGATATGTGTGCAGAGGTCGAGACTGATGAGCTGATCGCGTCGATATCTTCCGGCTGCTTCCGAAACTATTCTGGAAAATGCCGGCCGACGCTATGCTGCAAGAGCTTGGTACAGAATTTGAAAACAAATTATCGTTTTCCCAAATAAAAGCGAAAATGGAATTAGGTTTGAGAAACATTACACATTCAATAGTAATCAAAATCTTCTCAAACTGTCATTTTCCTTGGAGTATTTTTTAAGAGTTTTAATTTGGAGTATTTTTAAAGAGTTTTAATTTGGAGTATTTTTAAAGAGTTTTAATTTGGAGTATTTTTTAAGAGTTTTAATTTGGAGTATTTTTAAAGAGTTTTAATTTGGAGTATTTTTAAAGAGTTTTAATTTGGAGTATTTTTTAAGAGTTTTAAGTTGGAGTATTTTTTAAGAGTTTTAATTTGGAGTATTTTTTAAGAGTTTTAATTTGGAGTATTTTTTAAGAGTTTTAAGTTGGAGTATTTTTTAAGAGTTTTAATTTGGAGTATTTTTTAAGAGTTTTAATTTGGAGTATTTTTTAAGAGTTTTAATTTGGAGTATTTTTAAAGAGTTTTAAGTTTGAGTATTTTTTAAGAGTTTTAATTTGGAGTATTTTTTAAGAGTTTTAAGTTGGAGTATTTTTTAAGAGTTTTAAGTTGGAGTATTTTTAAAGAGTTTTAAGTTGGAGTATTTTTAAGAGTTTTAATTTGGAGTATTTTTTAAGAGTTTTAATTTGGAGTATTTTTAAAGAGTTTTAATTTGGAGTATTTTTAAAGAGTTTTAAGTTGGAGTATTTTTTAAGAGTTTTAATTTGAGTATTTTTAAAGAGTTTTAATTTGGAGTATTTTTTAAGAGTTTTAATTTGGAGTATTTTTTAAGAGTTTTAATTTGGAGTATTTTTAAAGAGTTTTAATTTGGAGTATTTTTAAAGAGTTTTAATTTGGAGTATTTTTTAAGAGTTTTAATTTGGAGTATTCTTTAAGAGTTTTAAGTTGGAGTATTTTTTAAGAGTTTTAAGTTGGAGTATTTTTAAGGAGTTTTAATTTGGAGTATTTTGAAAAAGTTTTAATTTGGAGTATTTTTTAAGAGTTTTAAGTTGGAGTATTTTTTAAGAGTTTTAAGTTGGAGTATTTTTAAAGAGTTTTAAGTTGGGGTATTTTTAAGAGTTTTAAGTTGGAGTATTTTTTAAGAGTTTTAAGTTGTAGTATTTTTAAAGAGTTATAAGTTGGAGTATTTTTAAGAGTTTTAATTTGGAGTATTTTTGAGAGTTTTTATTTGGAGTATTTTTGAGAGTTTTAATTTGGAGTATTTTTGAGAGTTTTAATTTGGAGTATTTTTAAGAGTTTTAAGTTGGAGTAGTTTTAAGAGTTTTTATTTGGAGTATTTTTTAAGAGTTTTAAGTTTGAGTATTTTTAAGAGTTTTAATTTAGAGTATTTTTAAGAGTTTTAAGTTGGAGTATTTTTAAGAGTTTTAAGTTGGAGTATTTTTAAGAGTTTTAAGTTTGAGTATTTTTAAAGAGTTTTCAGTTGGAGTATTTTTAAAGAGTTTTAAAGCTCTCAATCTCGAATTTGAAATTTCAAATATATTAAATTTGATCCATAGTTACATTTGTATCCATAGTTATTGAACTTCAATTTCTTCGTATGATCCACAAATTTATATATATATATATATATATATATATATATATATATATATAAATTCTAGAATAATGTAATAAGCATTATAGACAATTGTTTTAGTATCACTGCCTTGTGGGATACATTTTACGTATCCTAAAACGGGTGTTTATGTGTGTACATTTATGTTTTTATATATAAGTGTGTGTGTGTGTGTGTGCGTGCGTGTGTGGCTAGTCACAAATTTAGGTTAAAATAAAAGTAAACATTATATAACAAATAACACACGAAATCATTAACATAAAACTGACATAAAAGGTAAAAAATTAATTTGAATTTAAGATATTATAAATGAATCTGGGTGAAACACAGACGGTAATTTTTCATTTTATGTTATGAGTTCTCTTACACTAAGTTGGCTTATGTAAGTGCTAAGTTTGCGATATGACGAACTTAGAGAATATCCCAATTAATCGAAACTGTATTTTCTTTGTTTATAACTTATTTAAAGCTTATTTAAACTATATATATATATATATATATATATATATATATAAATGAACATGTCTGTGTGTCTGTGTACATTTCCCTACGCAATAACTCTGTCAATTTTTTTGCCTACAGATTCGAAATATACAGGGTACCGAGATTTGGAAAAATCTATGTGATCGGTTTTCGACCAGAAATTCCGCTTTTAAGGGGGGCAAAGTTCAACGATTTGACTTTTGAGAACTCTACCAAACTCCTCCGACAATTTTGGGTCTAAACACTTGAAATTTTAACTATAGGTTCCTAGGACATGGATCTAACTTAATAACTCGATTTCAGCCCAAAACAACAAATTTTAAGGGGTATAATAGGAGCCAAAGTAAAAAAAAATTGAACTTTTTTCTTTTTTTTTTTGGCTCAGCATATATCTCCAAACACCCGGGCAACGCCGGGCACCCATGCTAGTATATCTATAAAAGTGAACATGTCTGTGTATCTGTCTTTGTGTCTGTGTACATTTCCCTACGCAATAGCTCTGTCAATTTTCAGTCTACAGACTCGAAATTTGTGATATAGGTACAGAGATTTGGGAAAATCTTTCTAATCCATTTTCGGCCAGAAATTTTGCTGTTAAGAGGTCAAAGTTCAACGATTTAACCTTTGAGAAC
This sequence comes from Euprymna scolopes, assembly GCF_053919585.1. NCBI lineage: Eukaryota > Metazoa > Mollusca > Cephalopoda > Sepiida > Sepiolidae > Euprymna > Euprymna scolopes. Next base: position 25,240,959 of record NC_136490.1, on the reverse strand, counting down.
TCTACCAAACTCCTGCGTAAATTTTAGGTCTAACCACTAGAAATTTTAGATATAGGTTCCTTGGACATGGATATAACTTATTAACTTTCTTTGAGCTGAAAACAATAAATGTTAAGGGGTCATAATAGGGGTCAAAATAAAAATAAAAATGACACCTGCGGTCTCTACAAAATTACTCAGACAATTTCTGGTCTAAACATTTGAAATTTTTCATAAAGGCTATTCAGAGATAGGGCAAGCTTTTTAATCGGTTTGGGTAGACAGTTTGTAGTTACCAATATGTAAATGTATGTATGCATGTTTGCATGTCTGCCTAAAACTTTCGACAGAGACGACGGTCTTTACCTATACTAGTATCGTTTTGACGTTCGACCTTTCAGACGACGAATGAATAAACCGCCCCCTTAAGTAAACACTTCATCAAATCTCCACACTAACGTAATGTACTTGCAATAACCCTTATCCCTGAGTGGCTTCCGGGCCTTGATAAATGGTGATCACTGTGTAAAAAAAAAAAAATAAAATAAAAATATCGAAAAATTGGCTAAAAACAATAATATCTTCACCTTAAACTAAGCACTTTCTGCAAGGGGGGGGTCGCTTTTTTCGCCGATATTTTCGAAAGTCATCCTCTCCTTCCGATTGTCTAGCCTTAATTAAAATGTGTGTTTCAGGGGTGTGAGTTCCGTTATAGAAGCGTTGATTTAATTTGAATAAAATAAAATACGTATCAGGTGCGCTTGAAAGCCAAATCACAACGTAATATAAGGAAAATAAACACATATTTTACTTGTTTGAAAGTTATAATTCAAGTATATTTCGGAGTCAATACTGAGGATGGAGTTTGACTCTGAAATATATTTAAATTATAAATTTCAAACAAGTAAAATATTTGTTTATTTTCATAATATTGCGCTGTAATTTGGCTTTCAAGCACATTTGATACATATTGATTATATATATATATATATATATATATATTTAAATAAGGGAGTAGTCACCAACAATGTGTATTTTTTAACATTATTTTATTATTCCGTGTCTTGGTTTTTCATTGAGAATTATGTTTGGATCATTGTAATTATGTTTTTAAGTCATTGAAATCATTTACGCGCGTTTCAGACGGTCTGTGATGCGTCCTCGTGAGAAATTATTTTCAAATGTGTAAAAATGGCGATTTTCGTAGTTAGTTTGAAGTTTTTCCAAGGGATGGAGGCTTGTAAGTGTTTATTATACATTGGTATGCTGAATTTTTATTGCTTTTTTATTTGGCTTGTCCAGGGAGGCGTTGACCTCTCTGTAGTCGCTATCTCTTTCTATATATCTATCTATATATCTATCTATCTCTCTCTCTCTCTCTCTCTCTCTCTATATATATATATATATATTTATATATATATATATATATATATATATATCCATCGATCGGTATATGTGACTATTTGTTTCTTGTATTTACTAGATCATAGCATATTTAAAAACATTGTGAACATATCTATACGTCACACATTTTTGTATTATGTTTCCTTCTTGTAAATCTATTAAGAGAAATGCATGCAGGGTTAATTTATAAAAAAAAAAACAACTTTAAATTTATTTGCAAGTTGATCTATCCATTATTCTTGCGCAGAAAGCGTATATCATTAATTTCTGTGTCAGAAAGCCTCCCATGTCAATTAGGAGGTCGTTTAAAAGACATAACCACTGAAGGCTTTCAAAAGAAATCCATCAAAAAATTTGATTATCGTAATTCCCTGATGTTTTTCCAAGATATGGAAAAAATAATTCTCAAGGCAAATTAAAAAAAACAACAAAAAAACAAAAAAAACAACAAGATCAAGATTTATTAACCAATTGATTGATATGTTAATGATTGGTGTAATATAGCTTGAGGGAAAAATTACATATCAAATGAAGACAATTAATAGCGTAGAACAGTTTAATCCATGAATTAAAAATTAATAATCGTAACAAAAATAAACAAGGGACACTTGCTCGGAATTATTGCATGAAATATTTAACAGAAATTGATGCCTTGATATTGTTCCATAGCCAAGGGTGTATATAAACGAGGTATACATAACGGGGCAAATTCAATGAATGTATACAGCACCTATTTACATGCCTATTTAACGTGTAATATATATATATATATATATATATATATATATATATATATATATATATATATATATATATATATATATATATATATAGTAATTTATAAAATATATATGGCGATTAAGCTACACTGAATATTCGGCGTTTCATCCACTCTAGGATTCCTCAGGCTTATGCGCTAGAATCCTAGAGTGGAGGAAACACCGAATATTCAGTGTAGCTTAATCGCCATATATATTTTATAAATTACTAACTAGCTCTACCTACGTATTGAGCACTTTTGAAGTAAATACTTAAAATTTACGCATAAATCTATACTTTCGTATATTAATTTTATGTGAGTAAATAAAGTAGTTATATATAGGAATACAAAATAATATTATATATATATATATATATATATATATATATATATATATAATATTATTTTGTATTCCTGCACGTCACCAATTGAAAACGAATAAAGAAAAGTTATAAGCTTTTATACTTTTCGTATTCTTTTTTATTCATATATATATATATATATATATATATATATATATATATATATATATATATATATATATATATATATATAGGTTCATGTTTTAGGTGTTCAAAAGTCGGGACTAATGAAGACAATGAGGTTGTTAAATAGTGCTCATTAAAAAGAGCGAAATATTTTATATAATGGTTGAGGGTAAACAGTTACATATGGTCGCTACAAATAGCCATCTGTTTCAGTTAAAGAGACTTCCTTAGGCGACCTAGAATCTCTTGATGCCCAAATGAAAAAAACTTATATATATATATATATATATATATATAGATATATATATATAGATATATAAAACAAATTATTGCTTGCATTTTCACCCCAAACAAAGCACGGTGCAACTTTGATCTAGGGGGCTACTATCTGCCCTATCTGGGACATGATTGCAGGGATAATATGTTTACTACATTACACTTGAACTTCTGCATGTCAGTACAGTTGGGGAAGCAGGAACCCGAAAGGGAATTCCAAAGTTTAGCAGTTCTGGAAGAAGAAACTGTTAGAGCAGAAGTCTTTCTGGCATCTGGGGATCTCTACTGTGTAGGGGTGGGATTTTGCTGCTTCTCGTGTTTTAAACCCTGTCTAGGAGTGAGAGACTAGTAGCAGATGCATTAATCCAAATGTGACAACACTGCTCCATACATGAGCGAATGATGGCCTTTTAGAGGTACAGAATACTTTCAGGCGTAAGTAACTTTCTAGCACGGTAGAGAGATCCCACCTTCCTGGCAGCAGCCGAATGTATATATATATATATATATATATATATATATATATATATATATATATATATATATATGAGCAAACAGTTAATAAAATATGTTTAAAAACACTTTCAAATGAGTTAAAAACATATTCAATCTGAAAAGGAAACACTAGATAAATGGATAGTCTTTAATCCGCGGAGTTTCGAAGAAATACTCTCCTTCTTATCAGAGGGTAGGAATTAGCAAAATGCGGGATCGGATTTTGCATGCAGAAGTATTTGATGAAACAACAAGTAAGTCAAAGATCTTAATTGAAAACAAAATAAGTTAAGCAGAGGTAATATGGTAAAGAAAAAGGTGATTACACATGAATGGATAGTCTGGTGGAAGATAAAAAAACCAGTGACGGTAAAATCCAAATGTAAAACTTCAAGAAAGGTAAAAGAATATATATATATATATATATATATATATATATATATATATATATATATATATATATATATCTGTGTGTGTGTGTAGTAAATGTATATATATTCGTGTATCCGCGATCCTCTAGTAATACGAGGGGTGTGCAATAAGTAATGCACCTGACCCACTTCCAGCTGTCGGATCTAGCTGAAATTTTGCACGTGCAATGATTTATATCTATACGCGTTATGTGGCAAATTACAGCTCTACACTAATTGTGGTTTCTGTTTTACAGGTGTTTGAACTAAGTCAGGTGTGAAATGGAGCCTGTTGAATGTCGAGCAGTGATCCGGTTTTTGTATTTGAAAGGACGCACACCACAGGAGACTTTTGATGAAATGAAAGAAACTTATGGTGATAATGTCCCATCATATGACCTTGTAAAACGCTAGCAGCGTGAATTCAAACATGGCCGGATGTCTGTGGAAACAACTCCCAGACCTGGTCGCCCCCCCACCTTCTGCCATTGATGGGGCATCTGTCTATCAAGTCGAAGCTGCCATTTTGGAAGATCGGCGCATTACTATTCGCCAAATAGCTCAAGATGTCAAGATTAGTACAGGGTCTGTGGAAACTATCATTCATGACCATTTGCATATGCATAAGATGCCTGCCAGATGGATTCCCAGGTTGCTCACACTATTCCAGAAGCGAGAACGTGTGGTCCATCACTATGATCCAGAGACCAAGGCAATGGAAGCACTTGGACTCACCACCTCCAAAGAAGGCAAGGGTGCAGCCCTATGCTGGCAAGGTCATGCTCACAGTCTTCTGGGACCAGGACGGAGTAGTGATGACAGATTTCCTGGCAAAGGGTACCACAATTACAGGCGCCTATTATGCTTCACTTTTGAGGAAATTTAAGGAAGCTATCAAGATCAAGAGGTGGGGCAAGATCAGCAAAGGTACCCTTCTCCTGCAGGACAACGCCCCGGTCCACAACTCGCATGTCGCCAGATCAGAAGCACAGGCGGGTGGTTATGAAATTCTCACCTATTTTCCCTACCCCTCTGACCTTGCACCCTCTGACTTTCACCTCTTTCCAGCCAATAAGTTGTTTTTGAAAGGAAAGCGTTTCCCAGAAGATGCAGCCTTGATTTCTGAAGTCACGTCGTAGTTGGAGGACCGACCTGGGGTGTTCTACAAAAACAGTCTCCAGAGCTGCATCAAACGATGGGAGAAATGCATAACTCTGGGTGGTTCCTATGTAGAGAAAGACTAATAACTGTGCCAAGTTTCGTTGCTGTACTGCTATGGGTCAGAAGCATTACTTATTGCACGCCCCTCGTATTCGTTGCGTTTATCTACATTTCGTTGAATATAAATGTTCATGTATGCGAGAGTCTTTAGTATCCTCAAAAGATGTAATAAATATTCCTCCCAAGGAAACGACCACGGATTGTATTTTCAGATTTTCCCCAACTTCGAAAGTTAAACGTTTGCCTTAGGTTCCTAACATTCTGAATATATCTTACGCAGGCAGCTTTTGCCGGCGTACAGAGGAAACAATCGTTAGCTGACTCCTCGTCTGTGTCTCACTTCAACTCTAACTCTCGACTGGCTAAACTCTTCATGTATATAAATATATCTTCTTTTTAATTACGTCATCAATACACCCATCCAAAGAATCAAATCACCTGATGTATTTTCACGTAATCTATTTGGTTTTTACTTCTGTCAGCTACAATTTCTGACTTTTTTGTTCAACAAAAATAAAATTTTCAAGATATTTATTCAAAATAAAATTCTTAGTTTGTCAGTAAATTCCATCTTATCAAGTTAACACTCCTATTTATTGTAAAATATTTAGCATAAATATTTTTTTTATTCTAAGGTATTTAATCCGTTCAAATGAATAATAATAATAATAATAATAATAATAATAATAATAATAATAATAATTATTATTATTATTATTATTATTATTATTATTATTATTATTATTATTATTATTATTATTATTATTATTATTAATCATAAGATAACTTAGGGTTGTCCAGGCTAAAATATTCCAACATTGCCGTAAAAGTTCTGTTTTATTTTTTATTAATATTTTTATATATATTTTAATTGTTTTTAATAAGATGTGATTTTAATTCTTTTTAATGTTTATAGTTTAATTTAATTTAATATGTTCACATTTTTATCGTTTTTAGTTCGTTTAATTTTGAATTATTTTTAATATGTTTAAATGTAATTTTCTCTTAAAGTTTACATTTTAAGTTTTTTGATTATGTAAAGAGGTTAATGGTTTTTAGTATGCTTACAGTTTACTTGTTTTAATAATTGTAGATTTTAATCATTTTAAATATATTTGAAGTTTTATTGTTTTTAATATACGTTATCTTAAATTTCTTATTATCTTTTAATTTAATTCATTTTTTTAGTTTTAATTGCTTTTAATATATGCTTAAATTTAAATTATTTTAATATTTTAAAAATAATTGTATTTAATATGTTTCAATTCAAATTGTTTTGATATGTTTATATTTCGAGTGTTTTGAATATATGTAAATTTTAACTGTTTATATTGGTTTTCTTTTTATTACATCTAAAGTTTAGTGTTTTAATATGTTTGATTTTTATATATTTGTAAATAGGTTTAAAATTTAATTGTTACTAGCCATAGGTGCCCGGCTAAACTCGGGTGTTTGAAGGTGTGTGTTGAGGAAAAAAAGGTATACTAGGCAGGCAAGCAGGCTTGAACCTGAACCGCGAAGGTAAAAAAAAAACATGGCGTCTTTACTGTTTCGCCCATCGCCAAACCAGAAGTGACATAGGTTTAAATTAAGGCTAGTCAATCGAAAAGAGGGGACGACTTTCGAAAATATCAGCGAAAAAGTGAGCCCTCTCTGTAAAAAAGTGACAAATTGAGGGCGAATGAATTAATGTTTTTGCCAAATTTTTCGGTATTTGTCGTCCGAGGAGTTGCGTTTCAAAATGATACCAATCTAGTGAAAATCTGTTTCCTCTATTGAAAGTTTTAGGCATACATACATACATACATACATACATACATACATACATATACATTTAACCAAATAGGTGAGATTTATATTATAGATTAAAATGCTTATTACCGTTATAACTTAGAATGTAATTACAGAGCAATATAGTGAATTAATAACAAAAGTCTAGATTACAAAGTTCACGATACTGACGATCTTACAATTTAGTCCTTTTCAGTTAACAATTCTTGACAGTATCTGTTTCGTAGCACAAAATCAATCACTTAATTATTATATAAATTAGTGAATCTATTTTGCCCTTAACTCAGAAGAAGAAATAGTAACCATCAATACATCAAATGGAAATAAAATGCGTTTTGACACGAGTTAAAGGCAAAATGGATTCACTAATTGATATAATAATTAAGTGATAGATTTTGTGCTACGACACAGATACTGTCAAGAAATGTAAATGTCAACTGAATTAAAGGAATGAATTATAAGATGACATAACATCATGAACTTTGGAATATAGAGTTTTGTCATTCATTCACTATATATATATATATATATATGTATATATATATGTATATGTTTGTAGCTATATAAAATTTTACGCTTTATTATATTTAGTCTTAGTACAATGTATTTCCCTTAAAAATCGAGTACTTTCAGTTAACAGTATCGTAACAAATGTAAAAAAATATTTTTGTTTACTGGCGCTGTAACGTAAATACAAAAGGGTAGATTTTTTTCAGCCAGTTTTGAACCCCTTTTCCTTGCCTATTTGTCTCTTTAAGGGCTTACATTCTGAATAGTTTGTTTGGTGTCCACGCGATTGAACGCTATTTATCGTGCTTCTTCCAGGCTTGTTTTGACCTGGAATAATTCTACATTATTCTTTGTTTTTATTATTACAATTAGCTCTTTTCACCGACGATTGGTCAAGACAAAAACACGGGCAGGAATAACAAAGAATCTGATTGGCTTGCTAGCAAACGTAACACCACGTGTATACATAAAAATACCAGCAAACATTAATTCTATGCATTTTAATATGACGCGTGCTTAAGAGAAGGAAACATGGAAAATATTGTATATTTAAATTGTCAGATATATTGTAATGACTTACTATGTATATATATACATTCCCCTGTAAAAATTCTTCTTTTTATATATAAAGGAAGAAAAATATGTTTTAGATCGCCAAGACAAAATATCAGCTGACGTGAGATTGTAAACAAACAAATTTGAGGAATGACATTATTATTATTATTATTATTATTATTATTATTATTATTATTATTATTATTGTTGTTTTTTTGTATTAAAAAATTTTTTTTTAGTCCACCAAGCAAATTATTTCTCGCAATATATAATCATCCATAGAGGATTGATTATATAATAATACATACGCAATCTGCATAAATTAAAATATCATGTTTAAGCGTATTATACGATCAGGCAACGATTGGCGGCTTGCTAGAATATATATATATATATATATATATATATATATATATATATATATATATATATATATATATATATATGCAGAGACATGTCCCAGCGCTAGCAAAAGTCCTTTGAGAATGAGGGTGACTATGTAGAAATATAAATTCTTGAGCATAAAATGTTGTTTGTTTATATGGTACACCTCCCGTCTTCGTAGATATTAAATTTTTTTAGTTAAAAAAGGCTTTACTTTGTGAACGACTTTTTTTTAATATAAATATATTATATAAATTACACCCGTCTGTTTAAATGTATGTATGTATGTTTGTATGTCCCGATAAACCTTCTCCTAGCGGCATCGGGCCAGGTCAAAAGTACCGTCTGAAAGGGCGATGTCTTGGTCGAATAATATGTGACAATTCGAAAAATATCAATTATTTCCTATAGATATTGACGTTTATATATATATATATATATATATATATATATATATATATATATATATATATATACACACACATATATATATTTATAAGATTGCACACACACAAACACACGCACGCATATATATGTGTGTGTGTGTTTGTGTGTGGGTGTGTATGTGTGTGTGCAATCTTATATGCTTTCAACATGTAACCCATTAAAAAAACTGTTTAATTCAATGTTCTTCATTTGAAAACTTCTTTGCCCGTAAGTCAATAAATCTGTTAAAAACATTGCAATCAGCAGTGTAGTGAGTAATAATTACTGCTTATCGAGAGATTCAAACCGAATAACAAAGTCGTCCCAGACAAAAAAAAAAATCTATCTCAACGCCACCGGCAATTAACACAAGAATTGATTTAAATTAAGTTCCAATAAATGTCAAGTCAGCAGGCATACGTAGTAAACAGTCGGAGAGTATTCAATGACCGGAAATCTGAATCTTGCATTTGCGCTAATGTTGACTGCATTTTTCTTAATACTCTAAATAGGGCTCAACTTTAATTTGTTAATATAATAATAAAGGAATATGATATTACACACACACACACACACACACACACACACACACATATATATATATATATATATATATATATATATATATATATATATATATATATATATATATCAATTGTTCTTCAAATATTCCCTATTCATATCATTGTCCTCTTTTTTTATTATTGATGCATTTTTTTTACCTTCGCTCCAACAATATATTACCCGCAACAAAACTGATCCTATCTTTTTTCTAAGAATTCCTACAACTCTCTATTCTCCAGACTACAAAGCACACACCGCAGTAAAAACGATGAAATAACGCCGAAAAAAAAAATGGCGAGCGTTTTACGAGGAAAACTCAGAAGCGCGTGTAAAACCCATTCGTGTGCACAAGTGCGCAAGCGACAAGGAGCGCGTAGAGAGGGTCAGGTTTTAAAAGACGAGATGGCGGAAAGCCGGAAGTTTGTTCTGTGTAATATCGACGTAATCCTGAAGGAAGAGTAAGAAGATAAAGAAAATAAATTGGTGTAACCTCCAAGCCAAATATGTATTTTCTCCAAAATATACAACGTGATTCATTTAATACATACAATTCAATTCTTGGCCTCTTAATTATGCGTAACTCTTCTATCTATATGTATACATACTTGATTTTTTCTCGTTCTGGCATTGGTATTAAAAGCCTACTTTTTTCTATTGCCAAATTAATAAAACGAACTTTTTTAATATACTCAGTCATATATATGCGAGCGACTACATGAATATTAACTAATTTTCATATTACTTGGAAAACCGAAATTTTATTCATTAATTATTTATTTTTTGTCTTCTCATTAGATAATTAGTTTTATTTAACAATTAAATTTGTTTCTATTTATGTATAGTTTCAACATTGTGTATAATTGCCTTAATTAAGTCGTTTATAAAAATCAGCAATAATATAGGTTCAAGTATGGTCTCCTGTGTCACACCCGTATTAAGTTGATGCTTGTATTAATAGTAATGAAAAACAAATCCGAGTTTTTTATAAGCTAAAAAAGTTCTGGTTATATTGAAAGTAGTTAAGATATTTGATATTTGAAAAAAGAGACACATGCCACGTTGTATCTATTACCTTTAACTTGCGATGGAGGATGGACAGGCAAACAAAACCTGTATTTGTATATAAAAAATGTAAAGTATTATTTAATCTATATTTTTAGCAATTCTGCACAGCATAATCTTCCTAAGACAATCTTCATACCAACAATGCTTAAATCGATCGATACCGCGCTAGCTTCAACTGTTTTACACATATTTTTACGGAATATGCTCTGATGAACTCTTAGCACTTGTGCCCCTCGGCATACATATTCCTGACACACCTGCTTAGCAATAAAATCTCACCCCTTCCCTGTTAAGGTCCCTAATTGTCAGAAAACGTTCTACTGTAATAATTACTTCCCATGAAGTAATCGGAAGATTAGGAATAGCTTAATTGCCATATTTTCATAATATTTGATGTTTAAATATACATACATACATATATATATATATTATCTCTCTCCCCCCACTCTCTCTCTCTCTCTCTATATATATATATATATATATATATATGCGGAACAGTACTGTATATGGATGACTATATATATATATATATATATATATATATATATATATATATATATATATATATATATATAGTCATCCACATACAGTACTGTTTCGCAGCTCATCAGTGTGGCTAGACAAGCAACTACCTCAAGCTAGGATCGAAACCCGACCGCCCATATGACAGTCGAAGCTTCTAACCGTTGCGCTATTTGGCTGCTGCTATTCGGGCAGTGAATTAACAATGTTGTGACATTATCCAAATGCCTAAGCTCAATTTGTTTACACAAAGAGCATCGCTTAATACGCTAATGGTAATTTGTATATCACTTCCCAATATGCTCAACCCAAGATAGGGAGCATTATAGTCATCCACATACAGTACTGTTTCGCTGTATCACAGCTGATCAGTGCGGCTAGACAGGCAACTACCTAAAACTCAGCTCGAAACCCGACCCCCCATATATAGTCTAGTATATCTATAAAAATTAGAATGTATGTGTGTGAGGAAACATCTTAACCTATATACTCAACGAATTTTTTTATCTACAGACGTGCAATTTGGTATATAGGGTATTTAGACTGCTAAAGGTTCAAAATTGAAATATTTCTACTTAGGAGATCAAGGGATTTTTATCTGTTTCTCAACTGCTTTACGAATGCTCATGTGTAAATGGTTCACATGGCAGCTACTTTATGTTAACGGCAAGTGGGTTGTCAAGCTGGCCTAATGGTTTTCGTACTTGAATTACTATCTTAAGATTTTCGTTTCGATTTCAGCTCGAGTGATATTTTTAATTACCAGAAGTGAACTGTTTAAAAAAAAGCACATAATATTCGCATGCACATGTCTCAGTTTCTGTGTGAATTAAAATATAATATTTATGCGTATTGCTAGTACATATATAAATCTCTCTCCCTCACTCTCTCTCTCTCTCTCTCTCTCTCTCTATATATATATATATATATATATATATATATATACATATATATATTAAATGTAGGCTATAGTTTTTCCAAATAAACATGACTATAAAAGGAATATTTAGTAAGAAACTGATATCTGTTTCTATCTTGCGCTACACGTGTTTGGGATAATTTATTAGTTTCACGGATTAAGTTTTCGATTGCATGGTAATTATTTTCTTTTAATTATATATATATATAATATATGTATATATATATAAAAGAAACTTTGTGTTTGCATATCTGTATGTCTGTGTGTTCGTCCTTAGGGAATGGATAGGTTCTGTGTCGGAATGTCTTCGGTAAGTATCGATAATCGATAATACAAAAAAAACCGATGAAAGAAGGAACCGTCGATTTTGACCAAACTTTACACTTTACCTTACCACACATCACATGTGCATGTGAGAACTTTTCTTACCACACAAGCCGAAGGGCCTAACATATAAAATTAACAGTAGGATCTTTGATATGACAGGGACGCGTTCGAAATGAATGTTTCTGTTTAAAACACAATTTCGCAATGAATCTTGACGTTTTTCATTTTAAACTTAAATTCAAGCCATTATCACCGCACAAGCAGTAATGCCAGACATATAAAATCAATAGTAGGTTCTTTGATATCATAAGGACGCGTTCAATTTTGAGAACAATTAGAGCATCATACTTGACTTTTGCATTTTAAACTTTAATGAAATCCATTTTATGTACAAATAATTTCATAAAACGTCCTCTACGGTGCAATCTAGACTACAATATATCATGAGTCATGTGAAGCTTCATCTAAGTACATCGCGATGGATCCCCAATTGGAACAAGAAATTAATCGATTTAATTGAAAAATGGGCTACTTCATCGATTTCAATGCTAATAAAAATATGGAAATGTGAAACCTTCGTTAATTATCATTCAATCCCGGACAACGTCGGGTCACACTGCATGCATATATATATATATATATATATATATATGTGTGTGTGTGTGTGTGTGTGTGTATATATATATATATATATATATATATATATATATAGCTTAGTGAGTTTGAAGAGAGTAAATTAAATTCTATAAGAGGAGACTTATCGGGATAATATAAAGCTCAACAAGTTTCATTGGAGCTTATATAGGAAAAATAAATAAATAAATATATATATATATATATACACGTGTGTGAGTGTGCGTTTGTATGTATTATGTGTATATATGTGTAATATTATTTACAAGCCTATAGCTTGGATAATATAATTCCCACGCGTCTCTAAAAATTCGAGCCTTTTTTTTGGGAACGATTTCTATTTAGTCTCAAAATATGTCTAAATTTTCAATGTCACTTCTTAGGCTACTTTTCCTCTGAAGCATATTTTTTTAGATCTATGAACAACTTGTAGTCGCTTATGACCTTATCTTGAGAATATGGTGGGTGCGGAGCCAATTAAAAGTTCAGTTTATTGTTTTGATCTTTGCCATCGACTTGTCATACGATCCATTATCTTAGTGAAAGAACATCTTTTTATTCTTGATTTGTGGGAACATTGGCCCTAATTCAAACCGATAAATATTTGTTTTAATCGCTGTTTATGGTTATATCATTTCTACAGTAATAGCTTGACAAAATAGATTAACATTTAAAATGCGGAGGTCAATACATTATCTAGTGATGCTTGCATTGTTAATTGCTTTGAAGACTTTCGTTTGATGCTATCTAAACAGCTGCCTATTTGATTGGAAACTGAAGTGTACGGTATACTCACATTTACACATCGGTCACCGAAGTTAAGCAACGTTGAGCCTGGTCAGTACTAAATGCGTGGCCATTTGCAACATCCAGGTACTGTATGTGCTCTCCGCTTATCTCGGCATTGTTTCCAGTCTTCTTGGACTTCTTTCCACTGGACCCAAACAGTGCCGATTCAGGAGAGGTTTGGTTGGAAATTGCGCAATCCTTGCCTCACAGTTATACACGCAGTTGACCCTACGGAGGTATCTTTTGTCTTTCGACGAACGGAGGCATCATCGAAGTATTTCTTTATGGACATCGCTCGAGACGAGGTGTGAATCCACTTGATATAAAGATCTAAAAAGAACAAAAATAGATGCCTATCAACCTTCTATTATATAAAGCTCACCTGTCTGTTTAAATGTATGTATATATGTATGTATGTATGTATGTATGTATGTATGCCTAAAACTTTCGATAGAGGCGACAGGTTTTCACAAGATCACTATCACTTTGAAGCTCGACCCTTTGGACGACAGATATCGAAAAATTGGCTAAAAACATTAATTTCTTCACACTCAACTGGACACTTTTTTATAGGGAGGGGTCGCATTTTTTTGTCCGATAGTTTCGAAATTTATCCTCTCTTTTCGATTGACTAGCCTTAATTTAAACCTATGTCACTTCCGTTTTGACGATGGGCGCAACAGGCAAGGCCGTCACGTTTTTTCCCGTTTTTTTCCGGTACGGGTTCGAACCTACCTACCTACTACTACATTTTCTTTTTTTGCTAAACACACACCTCCAAACACCCGGACAACGCCGGGCCCGAGGCTAGTAATCTTGAACAGACTAAGACTATAGTGAGTAGGAAGAGAGTTCCGCAAACTTGCAGCTCTTTAAAAGAAGTTACAAGAATATGGAATCTGTATTACAACGAGGTATTGTTCTAAGGACTCACCCATACACAAATATACCTTTTCTAAGTTATGTTCGTGCCCGATTTTTTCTTAGTGACCCTTTCGCGCCACGGGAATTTGGTACCAAGGAACTCGGATTCATAACGAGGGTTCTCACAATAAATTTTTCAACGAAGAACACGAATTCATAAAATGGGCATCAACAACAAAATCCAATAAAACTTAGGGAGAACGCTTTGTTTTACGGTTGTTTTAAAATGGGAACGGAAATTTAAATGTCGTTCTGTTTTAATGGTTTTTTTTTTTACAAATTGCACATATGACCAACGTTCAACTCACCGTTCACATTCAAGATGTCAACTTTTTATAGGTTTTCGAGTATACTGACAGGGTAGGGGGTGTCTATTCCGAAAGCCATTCTTTACATGGAGGGTTGGGGGTGTCTAATCCGAAAGCCATTCTTAATATAGGGAGGTTGGGGTGTCTATTTCGAAAGCCGTTCTTAACACTGAGAGTTTGGAGGTATCTGAAAGTAAATTTAAAAAATGATAAAAACGGAACGAAATTTAAACTTCCGTTCTATTTTTTAAAGAACCGTAAAACAAAGCGTTCTCCACAAGTTTTACACAAAATCCTTTTTTCGAACAAAAAATGAAACAGGATAAAATTATACCTCTATTGACACGCCGGAACTATCTGACAACCGAGTAATATCAAGACCGTCTTAAAAGACAAGATGGCCGGTGGGCAAAAATAATTTAATCTGCTGACGTCATCACGGATAGTCCTTACCGGTGACACCGGTAGGCACTCGTAACGTCTTGAAGTCAGTGTAATATTTCTTTTTTTATTAAAATGCCTTCACGGTGCATCGTTCCAAATTGCTGAGGAAATTATCTTAAAGAACCAAAAAGTGACAGTATTTTCATTCCCGAAAGATAAAGAATTATAATGCAGTAAAAAAAAAAAGATTTTACACCATCTCCATTCAGCAAAGTAAGTTTTAACGTGCTCCCCCCTGTATTTAAGACGATGTAACTAAAATTTAATTCAATATTATCATCCTAAATTTTTTACCACTCAAAAGAAGAAGCTTCAAATAATTTGCTAATATAAAAAAAATTTTTTTACAGCATACAAAACTAATGAAAATGCGAGACAACATCGACTCTTTAAAACACGTTCTTTTGAAGAGACGATTTTTTAAAGCTGTTGACACACGTGTTTTAAAAATCTAGCAAAAATTAATTTTCCTGAAATTTTTCAATATTTAAAAATAAATTATGCCGGCTGATACAATTTTTAAACTTTTTTTAAAGCTAGAAAGATAAAATTTAAAAATACTTATATATATATATATATATATATATATATATATATAT
Source organism: Euprymna scolopes (assembly GCF_053919585.1). Lineage (NCBI taxonomy): Eukaryota > Metazoa > Mollusca > Cephalopoda > Sepiida > Sepiolidae > Euprymna > Euprymna scolopes. The sequence goes on along the minus strand of NC_136490.1, from coordinate 25,225,166 downwards.
ATATATATATATATATATATATGTGAAACTAAACTAAAAAAAACGCGCGTTCACTCGTGGTCTTTTCATTTCATTTCATTAACATAATTGGGTTTGTATTACTGTACACATAGATTCGAAAAAGTTGTCAAAAAACAAATATATAACAAATAAATGTTATCAAAGGCAAGGTAAGTTACTTTTCTACCAAATATTTTTCGTGTTTTTATTCAATGTAACATGTTTATTCAGCTCGAAAAACATACAGTGTTTACCGATGTATTCGAAAATTCAAGATGGCGCCTGATTCTCTCTTTAACACGGTAAGTTTGGGATAAGGTGTTATATATAAAACCTATACAACATACTATTAAAAACCCGCCGAATATATGTCAACCTATGTCACGGTAACATATATTGAGCGAGTTTTTAACAGTATTTTATCCGGTTTTGTATTTATAACACCTTTTCCCAAACTTACCGTGTTAAAGAGAGAATCAGACGCCATTTGGAATTTTCGAATACATCGGTAAACACTATGTTTTTCGAGCTGAATAAACATGTTACATTGAATAAAAACTCGAAAAATACATCCAGTTTGGTAGAAAAGTAACTTATCTTGCCTTTGATAACATTTGTTATATATTTGTTTTTTGACAACTTTTTCGAATCTATGTGTACAGTAATACAAACCCACGTATTTTAACAAACTGAAAATATGGATATAAAAAAAATGATTTTGCATGTTATTTTTGTTATGTGGTGAAATAATCTTAAATAAGAAACATGATTTTTTCTTTAGGTTAATTATTTTTTTACTGTGCAATATTTCATGAATTTATTAAAAATATTGTTTTTGATTTTGAAAAAATATTGTGGTTCATTTTGATTAAAAAATATTCATTTTGATTAAAAAATATTCATTTTGATTAAAAAATATTGTTCATTTTGATTAAAAAATATTCATTTTGATTCAAAAAAAGTTTAATTTTAATATTTGTTTATTGTCTTAGCTCATATCAAATGTTTTGCTTGTGTTCTGCTTCAAATATTCATAATCTTACATGTATAATGTTCATTTAATTATATTAAATAAACTTCAAGTTTATTTCAAATCAAATCGTGTTCCTTCACTTTTTAAAATGTAATTTATAAGTAATTAAAGAACGCATTCTAATCTTTAAAATCTATAATACAACGAAATATTCAATTGCTAATATATTTAAACAACGTTTGTTTTTTTTAATTATTTTTTTATTCTTAATATTAGAAGAGTTTCAGTATAAATCATCGTGTTCTTTCTTTATTTCTTTATTTTAATCCAATTTTGAAGTTTTGTAACGCTGTCTGTAAAAATTACTGTTCATTATTGACAGTCTAAGAGTTCCACATATCTTGCTCGTTGGGACCTCGGCGATGACGTCATTTTTTCAGCTGGCCGGCCATCTTTATAACGAAGGCCACGGTAATATTCTCAACGAGCAAAATAGTTATTTAAGTGATACTATGAAAATACGTCATATAATTTCTTCAACAAATGGTGTAAGAAAACAACTCTTTTGACGGACATCGGAAAAACGTTCCCAAAACTATATGAATAAGAAAATTCCCATTTAAAACCTTCAAGTAAGATTTTCTCTAATCAAATAGCTTTGTACTCACCTCTCAAAAAGGATTAAAAACGTAAGCGTTGTTTAAAGTACACCATTAAACAGCAATTAATAAAAATACAGCGGGTAAGAAAAAAAAACATTTGTTTCTCGAGTAAGAAAATCTCGTATTTTTAAAACGAAATCAACAAGATAGATGAATTCAAGCTCATTATGGTTCAGATGATGAAAACACAGATGGAATAGCTATAGAAAACCGAAGAAAAGTTGAATTTACAAGAAGCGAAAAGTTAATAAATGTTGATCCAACAACAACGGACTACATAAACAACAGTTTCAACAACAAGAACTACATAAACAATAGATTCAACTACAACAGAAATTATAAAAACACTCGACCCATTTTAGAAAGAGAGAGAGAGAGAGAGAGAGAGAGAGAGAGAGAGAGAGAGAGAGAGCGGTTCCATGTTCGACACTGGACAAAATTTCTGAATAACTTGACAGACTAGAAAATGCGAACATCTTATCAAACATTGATTTTAGCGAGTAGGAAACGACAAATATTTATGTAGAAAAACATTAATGGAGAAAGGTATCTGTGCTAATTTTTATACAGCATTAAAAACCACTATTATCCTCTCCCCACACCGTAAGAGATATTTACAAAACGTTTACTTAAGCTATTCGTATTTACAAATCCAAGTAGAAGAAAGTTCAAAACACATAGGAGTCTATAAAAATTGGAAAGTCTTGAGTTTGGGATAAAACTCATGCCAGCCATTTTCCAACAAGTCATAGACATAATGCTAGGCGGTTTGACTTCTAGCAGCCTATTTGGACGACCTAATAACCAGTGAGTTCTCAGAACAACACCGGAACATATACATAAGGTTTTCGAAAGAATCCAAAAGTATGGATTTAATACCAAGGAATCGAAGTGTAATTTTTTCATGAAGGAGACTTGATATCATGGCCATGTTATTGATTAAACTTGAAGACGACTTGCTACCAAAAGGGATACAGCCATAAGAGACATGATACCAAAAGGGATACAGTCACCAGAGACATGCTAGCCACCGGTAATGCACAAGCTCTTCAAAGATATAAGCAAACTACTATCACGTTTTCATAAAGAATATACACGACATATACGTTACGGTAAATCAATTATTAAAGAGAGAAAATCCAGTGGCTAGACATTCGATTGCCAAGTGTCATTCGAAAACATTAAAAGCACATTAACACTAGACCTTTTTATGGCGCACTACGATCAAAATTGGATATAATCGCAGCGAGCAACACCAGTTCATATGTTATTAGAGCATGTATATTACACATAATGCCCAACGGCGCGAGAAACCGATCGTATATGCTTCAAGAACGATGTTATTCGCCGAGACACAATATTCACGAATTGCAAAAGAAGCTCTAGTTATCATCTGTGCTATACCCAAATTCAATAGGTACATACTAGACATATCCTTCTGGCTGCAATCCGATAACGAGCCTTTACTTACGATTTTAGAACCAAAGAAAGGATGTACATTACCAACAGATTTATAAGATGTGGTGCCATCCTGTTAAATTACGATTTTAAACTGGATTACCTGTCATCGAACCAAATTAGCCACACAGTTGACCGAAGGAAAGATAACTTTTCGAGAATTCTATAATAGCGGCATTTCGCACGGACTGCAAAACTAAAACAACGATATCAAAAACTGCTTGAGATCCCCCGGTGACATTACTAAGTTAAAAGAGAAGCGCAAAAGGACGATTTCGTTTGCGACATTAACAGTGAGATCACTACGAATAGAAATGTTTTAGGTGCATTCTGATGATGGGGTCAAGTCCTGTTATATAGTGGCAGGGTAGTAATTCTTAAAAACCTTAACAAAAGGATTCTACAAGATTTCTACACGGAATACTTGGGAAAATAACGAATGTAAAACTTAATGAGAAGGTACATGTACTGTGTTGAACATGGATAGAGGTATTACCGAGATGATTGATTCTTGCAAAGATTGCGATCTGGTAGCAAAAAGCATCACCTGTCGCATTCAAACGATGGCCAAAACCCAACTAACAATGATTAAGAATCCACGTCGACTTTACAGGTCCTCTCGAGAACCGTAACTACTTAATTGTAGCCAATAGCTACACCAAGTGACATGAGATACTAAGTTACAGAAGACCTAACACGGGGACAACAATCAAATTTTTCCGAACTATTCGCCCATTTCGGTGTGGTAGACTGCATTGTAAGTGGTAACGAAACTAATTTCACATCTGCAGAATTCAAGGAGTTATGCAGTATTTTTCAACTTAAGCATACCAATACGCCTCAATATTACTCTTGATCGAACGGGCAAGCCGAAAGATTTCTAGATATTCCTAAAAGGCATAAAAAATATAGGGTACACCAACGGACGAAGTCTTACAACAATTCTTGCAAGTGTATAGAATTACACCCTATCCAAAACCTCCGATGGCAGTTTCTCCTGTTGAAACCATGTTCGCACGGAAGTGTTACCAATCATCTTTATATATCATTCTGCTTATATAAGGTATTCGACTGCTACAAACAGGGGAAACAGTTTTCATTTCTCTCTCACTATATGAAAATTAAAATAGAATTCTTTGACAAAAAGATCTCATCCTTGGAACAAAAACAAGCAAAAAAAAAAAAAACCCAACAAAAAAGCAAAAAACACGAAACGGCTTTTTAACGGATTACAACATAATTGTGATCAAGTCTAATGCAAACAACTACTTTTTTAGCCTTTTTCTTGGATAATCAATTCCTGATAATTAATTTCTGCCAATTCCACCCTTGATTTTCCAATCCTTTCGTAATGGCAATCCTCTTGTCCAACTGGCAATCTCTTTAACATTTATCCTTGTCTGGTTCCCTGCGTCTTGATCAGCGATTACCTATTTGTAAAAATAATATTGGCATGCAAGTTTTTGTTGTGTCAATTTTCAGTAGGATTTAGTTAGTGATTTCTTATTAATTGTTTATGAGTGTGATCAAAGCGGACGGATTATCGTTTTACATTTTCCTCTCAAATTTATTTGATGAAAGAGAGTTTTTTTTGTCAAAATCAAAGTTCGTCCGTCAGAATGACGAAGACCATCTAAACATCCTAAGGATGATGAATAACATGGGATTTTGTATGAAAGTGAATCTGGTTTGCGCAGAGCTCGCCTAAGTCTTTCGTCCTGCTAGCCTAATCCAACCTAAGGACAGAGTCAAGACAGCCGAAAGCTTGGCAGAACGTTACTTAATATCGGTGATTTAAGTAAAACCGATGTGTCAAGGTGATTAATCAATTAGATAATCAAGATATTATTTGTATTTGTATTAAATATCAGTTTCCTAACGTGGACCACTAAAGATTTTAGGATATAAGCTACTGTCCTCAAAGCCTTTTTCACAAATGTAAAACTTAATTCACCTTACGTTCAAAACTAGGAAATTTTAAATGATAGAAATGAAAAAAAAAAGAAAATATTAGCTGCTAATATGAGATTCAATGTTGGAAACAGGAATATGATTGGATTCTTATTCATTCTATGGCAACAGCTGATGTTTCTGCTAGGATACAAACAATTTCCTACTTACGTAAGAGTTCTGTTCATACGGAACACCATAAGTGCATTTTAGACTTAAGTCAAACTCTCCTATTTCTGGTAAATAATTACGTAGTTCAACTCCCGTATGCAATGTAAATTATGAGTTGTAAATAAAATTTATCTGTGAAGTAGATTTCTAGTGTGACAATCCATTTCACGCGACTAAAATATAACAAAACAGAACTTGCAAGTTTCAGAAGATTATAGGATAGAATTTATAAAATGTTTTCTCTGTTTTTAAATCCGTTATTGTGTAAAATTAAAAGTAAAGGAACTGTAAAATACTTTTATCAATACACTTTGAAAAAAAAATTCCACGGCAAGACTCTTCTCTGTATCTCACTCCCTATCGCAAATTGTTACTTTTCCAACCCGCTTCCCTGATCAGGAAGAACAACACGCATCACTATTAGATCTGTTTTTGACCGCAGTTCCTGATGATTGTGTAACGAAAGCCGACAGCCCACTTAGGAACGCTGATCATGCGGTGATAATGGTTGAAATCGCCCTAAACTCTAGACCCAAAACTGAAGAGCCAGTGCTCAAAACAACGAGATATTATAAAAAGGCTGACTGGGAAGCTATCAGAGATCTTATCAGAGACGCCCCATGGGGAAATATTTTTTCTCTTCCTGCTGAACAGTGTGCAACCGAGACCACTGAATGGTTCAAAACTGCAATCGAAGCGCATGTTCCCATGCGGAAATTCTATAGCAAGCCCCACTCTCCCCAATGGTTTACTTCGACTTGCGCAACTGCCATTGCTCAAAGGCAGCATGCATTCCGCAGGTTTAACCGACATAAGTCCAGTTCAAACAGACAGAAGTACATAGAAGCTAGAAGTAACGTTAAGAAAGAAATAGCGACAGCTAAGAGGGAATTTACGGAAACCACTAAAAAACGCATCGAAGCACAAAAACTAGGAACTCGTGACTTCTGGAAAATCTACAACAGTGTAGTAAATAATGGGCAATCAACAATTCCCCCACTAACCAACAATCACGAGGTTCTTTGCTCAGCAACCGAGAAGGCTAACATGCTTGCCAGTCGGTTTGCCTCAAACTCCACACTGGACCCTCTAAACCACCCCCTACCTCAATTTCCTATGCGGACAGACGCCACGCTAGACGATCTGATAATCACCCCTGCTCAGGTGCATGCTATCATAAAAAACCTTGACACTTCCAAAGCATGTGGACCCGACCTCATCCCAGCTGTGCTATTAAAAAAGTGCTCAGCCGAAGTAGCTCCAGTTCTCTCTAAACTCTACAACAAATGCCTTAATGAATCTTGCTTTCCGAACTGTTGGAAAACAGCTTCTGTGGTACCAGTATTCAAGAATTCTGGCGAAAGAACTGACCCATTAAATTATCGCCCTATTAGCCTCCTTCCACATTTTGCCAAAATATTTGAGACCTTAATTAACCATGCTCTAGTCCAGCACCTTACAGATGCTAAACTTCTGACCGACCATCAATATGGATTTAGAGAAGCCCGTTCCACGGCAGACATCCTCACTGTAATCTCTGAACGCATATACCATTCACTGGACAAAGCGGGAGAGGGAAGAGCGGTAGATCTAGATATATCCAAGGCTTTTGACAGGGTATGGCATGAGGGTCTCCTCAGGAAGATTAGATCTTACGGTATCACTGGTAGAATACTTAACATAATTAAATCCTTTTTAGATAAGAGAAAAATCCAGGTTGTCCTCGACGGTCGTACATCTAAACAATATGATATAAATGCGGGAGTGCCCCAGGGATCTATCCTTGGACCTCTGCTGTTCCTGATATTCATAAATGACCTCCCCGACAAAATTGCCTCTGAGATGGGTATATATGCTGATGACACCACACTCTATAGCAGGCACGACAGGAAAACAAATGAACATATATCTAAAGTAATGGCAGAAACACTAGAGGATGACCTCCAATCAGTAGTGGAATGGGGACAAAAATGGATGGTAACGTTCAATGCCACCAAGACAAAACTGGTTTCATTCAATAATTACAAGAAACCTTCTCTACCACCTATAGCAATGGCCAACGACTCTTTATCTGAGAGTACGTCTCTCAAGCTCCTTGGCCCAACGTTCACAGGAAACATGAGTTGGAACAATTACATTGAGGGCATTGCCAGGGCCGCTGCAAGGAAGGTGGGCTCTCTCTACCGTGCTAGAAAACTTCTAACACCCGAAAGTATCCTGTACCTCTATAAGGCCACTATTCGCCCATGTATGGAGTATTGCTGTCATATTTGGGCCGGTGCATCGGCTACTAGTCTCTCGCTCCTTGACAGGGTTCAAAAGAGAGTCGCAAATCTGATAGGTCCTAAACTGGCATCTAAACTTCAGCCTCTGTCCCATCGTCGAAACGTTGCATCCCTCTGCCTGTTCTACAAGTATTATAATGGTGAATGCTCTGAAGAACTGCAAGCACTTGTGCCCCCACGACGTGAACACCCTCGACAGACCCGACAGGCTGCAAAATCCCACCCCCACACTGTAGAGATCCCTAGATGTAAAAGATCTTTCTACTCCAGTAGTGTCTTCCCCAGAACTGCTAGACTTTGGAATTCCATTCCAGGTCACTGCTTCCCCAACTGTACTGACATGCATAAGTTCAAGTGCAACGTGAACCAACATCTCGCTGCCCTAATCCCTACATAGTACCCCAGTAGAAGTTTCCCCTGATAGTAGCCCCCTACATCAAAGTGGCAATTTGCCTTGTTTGGGGTGAAAATGTAATAATAAAAAAAAGATAGTGTTGTATTGTTATCATAAAAGGGGACCGTTGTATGATCGTCTAATATTCTGTCTATTTGTTATATATTCATATCTAATTGTTCATATGCTTTTGTGTGTGTGTGTGTGTGTGCGTGTGTGTATGTGTGTGTGTGTGTGTGTGTGTGTGTGTGTGTGTGGTACATGTATTTGGACATACCTTCTTCATGCGTCGTTGATGTGGTCGACATGAAATCTATCTTGTTCTTGGAGTGGAGACTGGAAACCTGTTTTTGGACGAATATTCATTCACTCCAAGACGATGAATGGTTTTATATAGTTTTTATCAACATTTCAGATATCGATCGCAGAAGAATGGAAAGTGAATGTCTTTGCTTGCACAGGTCTTATTTTCACACACGTCAGCGCCCCCCCTCCAGTGAAGAGGAGGGGACGACCTGGTAAACCGCCCGCTGTTCTCTACGTACAAACCCAAACTCACTGACCCCAGCTAACCTGATCACGTGACTCACACGCAGATCCGATCAGCTGACCCTCACTTCCGGTAAAACGTGTCTACAATATAATTTACCATATTTCTTTCTTATGTTCGACCTATTTCCTAACAATAGCATCGCTGTCATCTATACGGTACGTATATAGTAGTTTGCATTAGATTTGCGCATATTTACGACACTCGGGAATGAGATAATAAATACGCTAACCTGGGTCAATTCCATATCCCCTGGGCTGAAAAGCTGTTTGGTTAAGGGAAAGTAAGAAGGAGCTGAGTTGGTTGGTGATTTCCCTTTAAGTACTGGAGCTGACTCTGCTGTCCATAGTGAATATCAATTGATCCACGACACAATCCAGAGCCATCCTAGGCCAAACACAACAATTGCACTTTTCAATCACCCTTATGCTTCTGTTCATGTCCTCTCTGCTTTTCAAAGTCGTTTATTTATAGTGGGTTACGCATAAAAACAAGGAGAAAAAGCTAGAAAAGAGTCTAAGAGTGTCCTGATATTGAATTTATGCTTTATCAGATGAATATGTGCTTGGAGAAATTTCATACCCCAGGCGAATGTGTTCATTTCAAAGTTAGAAGAAACCTGTTTGAAAGTTTCTTTTTGTTTTTGCTATAAATTAAGATTTGTGCAGTTCATTTTTTTATCATAGACAATTAACAGTTTAACAGTCTCTCTGCGCTTTTCTTTTTTCCAGTCATGATTATGCATATGCTATTTTGTTAAATTAATGCTTAGTTTACTGGTTGGCTTTATTTCTATCTTTATTTGTTGATGTTTCTCACATTATGTAGTTGTCAAACTGAAGCTATGGAATTACGCCATCTTCCTACGTATTCAATGATTTTTTAAAGTCAACTTTTTAAATTTTCTGTTTGATTCTTCAGGATGGTCTACTTAGAAATAGCCCTAGAAAATGTAGTAGAGAAGAGGAACATTCCTTTATTGTTTAAATTACTTGTAGTGTTATAGAAGATGCTTGAAGTGCTTCCTTTTTACATCTATGCATTTCTGGGCACATTTAACAACGTTTGCAGATACTGTCTGTAGATCTTCTCTGGTGATTCTCCTGATAGCGTTGATAATGTTCGCCTTTAGATGGTCTAGATTGTGAGGATTATTTGCATAAACTTTTTGTTTTAAAGTCTCCCAAAGATAAAAATCACATGATGACAAGTCCGGAGAACATGGTGGCCATAACCCTTTACTTATTGTTCTCTCTTCCGTATACATGTCATGGACTCGTGTCAGTGATCTGTGCGATGTGTGGAATGTAGTGCCATTTTGTTGGAAAAAGAATTGCATTTTGTCTTGTGGTGTCATGGTGTTAGTTGGTCGTTAAGAGAAAGATAAGAGAGATTGGGCTATTTTTAAGTGGGCCGCTTAATATGAAAAAAAAATGATTAGAAAAAAGACTAGTGGGCTACCCTGTATTTGTTCTTGGTTTGTGGTATGATAACCAAACAGCCTGTAATCTTTTTTGTTTATATCAAGTGTTGATATGCTTTAGCCAAGAATCCAAATTTAACAAAAGAAAAAAGTATGATATGGAATTGCCCCAGGTTAACCTAATTATAATTCGACTTTATCGACGCCATATATTGCAATTATGTGTTTATTACAATATGAGAAAGCCATACAATATTCATACGCTACTATATTCCATTTCTATATTATACCTCTCTAGTCTGACACTTTGTATGTTTCTTTGTTTGTCCGTTCCATTATCTCGGAAACTACTGAGCCACTCTGGCTAGAACTTTGTTGTAATAAAATACAGCAAAGTATATACTTTTGTATCGGTTCAATACCCAAGTAGGGATTAGCAATTTTTTTTTTTACATAGGCATCACCACATTATCAAGGCCCAGAGGCCACTCAAGGATAAGGGTTAAAGAGTGTACAGTAGAAATTGGACAATATAGTAATCATTAGTAATGAAAATTTGGTAAATTTGATAACTTATATGGAACGGCTCATCAAGAACTTATTTACTTTAGACTTGAACACAACCATATTGTAGTCAGCCGGAAAGCAGGAAAACGGAAGACAATTCCACAGGCGTGCAGTTCTAAGAAAGAAGCTTTGTTCATGGAATCTACGTTTAGGTTTAGGCACAGATAAAGAGTGGGGGAAATTATTGATAGTGTTTACAGCTAGACGAGTGTTTCTTGTGAAAGTTTGGCGAGGGGGGACCATAGATTGAAGCTCAGTCGAACACTTTCCATGAAAATTACGATACATCAGAGACAAACTCGCAACATCTCTTCTGTGAGATAGAGGTTGCAAGGAGGAGAAAATGACATCTCCTACGAGGCTACGAAGTCTATTTTGAACTCTATCAAGGCAGGACAAGTCCTTTCTAGCAGCTCCTGCCCAGATGTTAAATTAATTAAGTTAAACTTTTCTTAAAAACTGCTGGGTCGATCTGGCTAAAATTTTCTGTAGACATTTATGATAATACAGTGTTGAGAACTAATTATTATTGTAGCCGTTCTATGCACAGTTAGAGATTAATAAGGGTTTAGTATTTCATGCACTCATTATAATACCACAAGAATTTTGCCATAAAATGCTGATGTGGTATAACTTATGGGCTATAAATTTAGCCCGTTCTTAACGGGTAAGAAAAATCTAATTTTTATATAATTTGTAATGTCGATTAAATCAGGACTTACATACTTCAACACTCAAAATAGTATAGGATATCTCATTTACGTATATATGCACCATAGCATGAAAAATCCATTTCTAAACTTCATTTCTGCCGGATTAAGAACAGGTTTTTTTTTGTATAATTTTCACTTTCGAGAATTTTACAGAGAATGTTTGTGATGTGAATGATGAACATTAGCGAGAGATTCGATCAGGATATTTTAATGATGGCGAAACGTTTAAAATGAAAAAAAAAAAAATGGAACCCTGGCATGTTGGCAAAGTACTACTGAAATATCAAAAAAGGGAATATGATACTCAATACAAGAGAACAAATGTTGTTTGAATCTGTATTTTTCTTTCATAACACATAATAATAAAATAGAATTTATAGTACACTAGCGAGGGGTACCTAGCGTTGCCCGGATGTTTGGAGGTGTGTGTGGTTTTGGGTAAATCAAAACTCCGGGGGGGGGGGTTAAAATTAAAAAAAAATGTTTTGGTAGGTAAGTATGAGGATCGAACCCGAGCCGTTGAGGAAAAGTTGTAAATTAAAGTGTGAAAAAAAAAAAAGACTGCGACGGTTTTAACCATTGGGCCACCGCGAGATGCTAACGAAAACATGTTTGAATTTATTTTATTACTTGGATTTGCAAGGTGCACGTTTTAATGACTTCATGAGGTCAAGTTTGACTGCGCGATAGTATTTCATTTACTGCGGGAACGCTTTTTTTATTTTTATTTTCCCAAGATGTTACAGGAAAAAGACTAACCCACATGCGGCGAGCGACAAATATTGAATATTTATCTTCCCGAAGTCGAGCAAATTAAATAGACAGGGGAGCTCCGTTGTTACCTCTGAGATATTACGATTTACATGTGATATAAAAAGTTTTCAAAAGTTGTTAGGCGACCGACCGCTTCTCTGACAGCAACTATGGAAGGCAGTAATTACAGCGGATGCAGTCAGGATATTCAGAGTTCCTATCCGTCGCGGTTATCACCTGACGAAGGCCAGAGGAATAGTTGGCCGAAACGTCGTGAAAGAACTAAGAAAAAGACGAGGATAATGGTCCGCAATAAATAAAATCAATAAAACAATACTCATCTCAATAATGAATTAAAATTAAAATAATATACTAAAATCTGTTGCGCATTATTATTTGCAACTATGTAGTCATTGAACCTAAATATTATTACATGTAAAAATCATTGTTGTATTTATACGTTTCCTTTCTCCTTTTATCTTCCTATTCTACATATTCTACGGATTGTATAGATGTTTTTTAAGAGAAACGTGACTAAGAGTTGTCGTACGTGTATTCAGTAAGATTTTAGTAGCTTAAAAGAATAACTAAACGGTTTAGATATTTAATGTCCCGAATCTTTTTTTATCCTTGATCTTTGTTTTCTAATTGTCGTCAAGCTAAAAGGTTTTTTTTCTTCTTTATGGGGTCATTTCTTTTTATGCGTCTTGAAAAAAAAAAGAAGAAAAAAGAAATAGAATTAGTCATTTATCTTATAAAGAGATTAAAATAGTGATAAAATGATTTTGTCACCAGCTGAGACACGCTCATCGTGAGTCTCTTAGGAATAATTGTGCGTAGACAACCTCAATTACTTCAGCGGACTCTCACACACATATCTCTCTTTTGTTCCCCCTCTGTCTCACTCTCTATATATGTATTGCATATGAGAAGGGGGGTATTAAGACAGAGTTTGAAGCACGATAATCTAATCATTAAGATCCTAGTTTCAAACCTTACGACAACGAAAAACGCGTGTGTGTGAATAATGCAATGCTCTTTGTATAAACAATCGGAACTTAAGCGTTTGGTCAATCTATCTATCTATACTATAAATTCGTTTTTCTTTTGTGTGTATTCATATTAAAAAAATCCTCTTTTCTATTTATTTGAAAAGAAAATACAATTTTCTTATATATGGGTTGTGGAATTGCATTCACTAGCAAAAGATCTACCTAATTTGCATATTATTTTAAACATTCATTTTAATTAATTCCATATTAGTTTTTTTCGGTTTTCTTATGGGATGATCATCTAGTGTTAACTATTACCTGTAATTATATTCATGCAGATATTCTACATGATTTATACTTGCATAATATTTGCGTAAAAAGTGTGCAGTGAACACAAAATTGTTTCCATATATATTTATCTATACGTATATAGATTTTTTTAATCTATAAAAGTGAACGTGTCTGAGTGTCTGTCTGTCTGTGGACATTTTCCAACGCAATAACTCTGTCAATTTTCAGTCTACAGACACGAAATTTGATATACTGCGTACTGAGATTTGTGAAAAATCTTTGTAATCCGTTTTCAGCCAGAAATTTGGCTGTTAACGAGTCAAAGTTCAACGATTTAACCTTTCAGAACTCTACCAAACTCCTTCGACAATTTTGGGTGTAAACAATTGAAATGTTAGATATAGATTCCTTGGACATGGATCTAACTTAACTTTATTTGAGCCCAAAACAATAAATTATAAGGGGTCAGCATAGGGGTCAAAGTTTAAAACATTGACCGATTTTTTTTTTTGCTCAAGATACACCTGCAAACACCCGGGCAACGCCGGGCTGAAATGCTAGTCTATATATCTATAAAAGTGAACGTGTCTGTCTGTGTGTCTGTGTACATTTCCCTCTGTCAATTGTTAGTCTACAGACTCCTAATTTGATATACCGGGTACTGAGATTTGGGAAAATCGATTTGATCGGGTTTCGGCCAGAAATTTCGCTTTTAAGGGGTCGAAGTTCAACGATTTGACTTTTGAGAACTTTACCAAACTCCTCCGACAATTTTGGGTCTAAACACTTGACATTTTAGATATAGGTTCCTTGGATATGGATCTAACTTAATAACTTAATTTGAGCCCAAAACAATAAATGTTAAGGGTCATAATAGGGGTCAAAGTTAAAAAAAAATTACCGTTTTTTTTTTTGCTCAGCATACACCGCCAAATACCCGGGCAACGCCGGGCTGAAATGCTAGTATATCTATAAAAGTGAAAGTGTCTGTCTGTCTGTGTACATTTTCCTACACAATATCTCTATCAATTTTCAGTCTACAGACACGAAATTTGATATACTGCGTACTGAGATTTGTGAAAATCTTCGTAATCCGTTTTCAGCCAGGAATTTAGCTGTTAACGGATCAAAATTCAACGATTTGACTTTTGAGAACTCTACCAAACTCCTCCAACAATTTTGGGTCCAAACACTTGAAATTTTAGATATAGATCCTTGGACATGGATCTAACTTAATAACTAGATTTGAGCCCAAAATAATAAATGTTAAGAGGGCATAATAGGTGTCAAAGTTTAAAAAATTTGACCGCTTATTTTTTTTTTTTTTGCTGAACATATACCTCCACACACCCGGGCAACGCTGGGCTGTAATGCTAGTTTTTGATAAATCTCAAGTACCCATCTTAGCAGCAGCCAAATAGCGTAACGAAACGCCGACTGTCGCCTAGGCGATCGAGTTTCACACCTGACTTGGGGCAGTTGATAATATAACTGCACTGAAGAGCTGTGATACAACGAAACTTTCATTCATTAGGTTATTTACAAACAGGGAGAACCAACGTTGCAGGGATTGAACGATGATCAACGACATTTTCACCCGCTCATGCCTTTATTGTCATCGAAATCGGTGAAATCCCACATTTTCTATCAAATCAATTGATTTCCTGTTCTAGTTGCCGACCCACAGCGGTGCACCTAGCATGATATTCACATGCCTCTCTGTAGTGACCTTACCCAAGATAGATTGTATTCTACATTGCACTGTATAGAAACTGCTGATTTAATAAAATTATTTTTATATATAATGGCTTATATTAAAGTTATAGTGAAAAAGTCAAGTATCATACTTTAACTGCGCTCTAAACAGAAACATTATTTTCGAACGCATCCCTGTCATATCAAAGAGTCTACTGTTGATTTTATATGTTGGAGCTTCGGCTTATGTAGTAATAAAACTTCTCAAATGCACTTATGATGTAAGGCTGTGTAAGGTGTTACACGACCAGGCACATAAAGTGCCCTCCTGTTAAATTTAATTAAAATCGACCCAGCCGATTTCGAGTCCGTACAAAACGACTACAGACAAATATTTTTTATTTTAATAATAGTAGTAAATAACAATAATGATAAAATAATAAATAATAAATAATGCATAATAATATATTATTTAGATTATTCAGATTACTGATCTTGAATGATATTCTTATATCTTTTTCGGCCGTGTATTTTGTCGAACTAGGGAATCTTTCTGTTGAATACGAGAATACATGCGAAACCTTTTAACTGGTCTACAGGATGACCATGCTCTCGTTGTGTCAACCATGATTGAGTGGAAGTCTTTAGCATTTCGCAATTATATTCTTAATATCGCTGATAATGAAGATTCTAGTATGAATTTTACGAACCTTAAAAACCATCCTTATTTTAGACGCACCATTGTACTACTGATCACCGTACTTATTAGTATATTTTGCTATATGCAAAAATAAAAACACACACACACACGCATATACACACACACACGCGCACGCGCATACACATACAAAGGAAGTCTTGAAATAAAGACGAAAGGTTGATGAACACATAACTTGCACTTTTCCATCATTCTTATACTTTCATGTCCTCTCTATTGTTCAAAGTTGGTTATTTACTGTGAGTTATGTATAAAAACCATATAAGGAGCTAAAAAACAAGTCTAGGAGTGTACTGATATTGAATTTGCTCCTTTTTTATCTCTTTATCTTTTCAGAAATTTATTTCCATTATTCTTATCATATATATATATATATATATATATATATATATATATATATATATATGTGTGTGTGTGTGTGTGTGTGTGTGTGTGTGTGTTAGTTGGTTGGTTGTTTTTGTTTTACGGCATATCAACCCTTTCCGGGTTATTTAATGCCGAATCCAAAGATTTTGAAAAATTTTTTTAATAGAATATATTTGTTGTTTTCACGTTGGTTTCTATTTAACCCATAGTTGGGACCCTAATAGGTACTACAACTCCGGGTCATAATGGACCTAGGAGCAATGGTAATTAAAGTGTGGCTCCACACTCACCAAAGCCCACAAGCTGGGGCCTCACCACTGGATATAGTTTAAGGTCATATCCAGGACCCCCATTGAGGGACTTTTACCCTCTTCAGGGGGACAGTCGGTGTATTCTAATGCCCCACCGACAGGGCCGTGTGTTGTGTGTGTATGTGTATGTGTGTGCATGTATATAATTATTTACTATGATAATTAATATGTATATATATATGTGTGTGTGTATATATAAATGGTGATATTATCTATCACTAGCAATCCGTCCAATGTTGTCGGGCCGTAAAATACGCTTAAATATGATATTTTAATTTATGCCGATTTAGTCTTTATCATTATAACTAAGTCAATATTTACTATTTTAATGTATCCAATATGTTGTAGTGATTTCAAAAGTTAAAAAAAAATTGTATGACTGAGCACCATTAGTTAGAATCGAAACCGACTTCTTCATTACTATTTGATCTAAATCCATATGGAAGCAAAAGCAGAAATAAAGTAACGTTGTTTAACCTGTAAATGTATATTTGCGCATGCATAGAAGTGCTTGAAATATTCCAATGGCTTTTAATTTTGACCCCTTTAGCAATTATTTTTACCGATAAAAATCCCAATCGAATTTGTCCACCAGGTCCAAAGCCCTATATATCAAGTTTCAAGTCTGTAGAACAAAAACTGAGAGAGGAGTTTTGTTAAGACCTTTCTTCAGACAGATATTCAAGTATATATATATATATATATATATATATATATATATATATATATATATATATATATATATATATATAAGTAAACTTGAAAGTCTAATTGTTTGAGTTGTCTTATTCCCTGCTTTGTTTTCTCTATTCCATTTGCCTTCCTTTTACTATCGCCATACTCGATTGTTCAATATATTTCAAGCAAGGACATGTCGCATAACAGATAATGTTCTTTTGGGGGTTTAAAGTTCAAGCTCGATCCTCATTGGGGCCAATACTAAGCATACAATTGCCAAAAACTTAACACTCCTACTTGGTTATATCTGACGCAAAGAGAATGTTAGATGCATAAATTACTACTGTACAAACCTTCTTACCGTATATATATATATATATATATATATATATATATATATATATATATATACATATATATATATTTATGTATATATATATTTATGTATATATATTTATGCATATATATATATTTATGTATATATATATATATTGGCTACATATGAGCGTATACGTTTCAGCAGTATCTCCTTTCATAGAGGCCACCTCGTCAGGGCAAAATCATTCACAAAATTGTTTTTTTGTGGGGCTTAATGAGATGGTCCCTCCAAAAGAAGGCACAGCTAAAGCATATATGTATATTTGTAGCCAATAATCATTGTATAAATAAACAAAATCTATCTATCTATCTATCTCTCTGTATATACTACTACTACTACTACTACTACTACTACTACTAATAATAATAATAATAATAATAATATTGTATGCATCTTATATATTCCGCAAATTGAAAAAGGGTGCTTAAATTGTGACACTAAAAGATTGCCACAAAGGGAGAACTCGTTCCTTTAATCCATCTTAGTTTTTTTCTAGACGTATTGCCTTCACAACAGCTTAGGAACTTCATCGAACCAATGTATGACAATTCTCCAGAATATCAGAAGCAATCTGACAAGTGTTACACCTTGCCCAAAGGTACCCTATACACACATACATACATACATACATACATACATACATATATATATATATATATATATATATATATATATATATATATATATATCGTAGTTAAGGACAGGTTGGCGCCATTGTTGCCTATATATCGATACTGTCGCATCAGTGGCTGCTCCAGATGGTTGGGTGCCTTCGCTCCTTCTGAAGCAATCTGTGTTTTGTTTACATGTAGTTAGAGGCTCGATGGAGATCTTTTATTCCATAATATTACGCAAGGAACAAACCGTTCAGATAACGTGTACCGCAGCGAGAATATAGTTGAAATAAAAATTTATTTGGAGCGTAAAAGTCATTCAAGGAGGTCATGAGTGATCAAGCGATTTTAACATCACGATCTGCAAATATGGGCTTAAGTGACCGACTTATTTGATTACAACGTAAATACTCAAGAATAAGAACCCAGTTCTTATATATATATATATATATATATATATATATATATATATATATATATATATATATATATATATATAATATATTGACCCAAAAAACGGACTCCAACTCTAATTAGGCCCCGTTTCTTAGTGTTTTGTCTGAATGAAATGAAACTTTTTCATAACTAGTTTATTATATTCAAAACATCACATCAAAACACAAGGGTCTTTGGCATTTTTTCTCCGTTCTACAGCATATGTTCTAGATGGCCTCCATGTAGCTTTTTTTTTGGGGGGGGGGGGTTACCCTGTATGTATGTATATATATATATATATATATATATATATATATATATATATATATGTTATACCGGCCTTTCTATGCATAAGGGAAATTACACCGGTTCTTACTATATATAGTGCTAGTAATGTCTACACAAGTGAACGCTAGTATTCCTTCCTTTGTATCTGTGATTTTAATACACTTCGTTTGTTAAACTATCCTCGACTTGATTTTCTTCTTTTGCTATTGTGTTACGACACAATAATATATATATCTTGTATGTCCACAAAGTGAAAGCGGGTATTTTTGTGACGTCATCGCGAGGAAATTGCCGTCCAAGGCAAACAGGCTCCCTGTATCTGATTTGTATCTTTAATAGGGCCTACTTTCTTATATATATGATTTCTATCACAGTTCAAGAACTCCATATATTCCCTTCTAACGCTACAGAAAACCAGAAAGGGGCCAACAGGTGCTACGCTTTGCTCAAGATTAATATGAAATTAGATGGGTTCTCATCACTAAGGTATTATACGTACTCGTTTACGTATGGCAGCTCATTTGTTGATTTCAATTATATTTATTTTGATTAAGTTTAATTTAAGCGATTTATAAGCATTATAAAGTTAGACATTATTTTCTTACCAACTGTATAAGATAAAAGTGCTTCTTAATGTGCACGGAGGCGTTACTTTTAATGAAGGCCTCAAAACAAAAGTAACACGTGTGTTTGGCATCAGGTGCTTCGACGGGTATCGGGTTGGCTGGATGAACAGCCTCCAACACCGCCCACAATTTTTGGATCCATCATTCTACCAATTCTCAGCCTACTCTTTGTGTATATTGATCAGGGTTGGGTTTCCTTTTTTCATTTTTCATTTCTCTTTTTTCTGAAGTTTTAAGGCGTCTTTCTCTCTCTCTCTCTCTCCTCCACCCTCTCTCACCCCAAGCCTCTCGATCCATATTTTTTACACTTGTTCTCCAAGACGCGTCAGTTCAGCTTGATATTCAAGATTTTTTCCAGACTTCCTGTCAACCGGATAATCTTTCAAGCATTGTCTGAACATGACAGATCTCTTTCCTACAAGATTTCTCTCTATTATCTCTTTCGAAATCCCGAATTATATCTCATTCTGTACATATCTCTCTACCCCTCCTCTCTCTATTTCTATCTCATCCTTCCATTCCCTCTCTCTTATTCTCTTACTGTCTCTCTCTCTGTCTATCTCTCTCTCTCTATATATATATATATATATATATATACACATCTGTCTTCCTTTATATATATATTTATATACATATGCACTCACACACACACATATATATATATATGTATACACACATACACACAAACACATACACAAACACACACACATATATATATATATGTACACACACACACACACTCACACACATATATATATATATATATATATATATATATATATATATATATATATATATTGCTTGATGATCTGTTTTTGTAATTTTTCGATTTTTTGAATGCTTAGTCTTATGTCTCGGCAGAATTTGAAAGGGAAGATTCCGCAATCATTTTCCGCCATCTGTTTTTTTCTTTTTTTGGCAAGTACTTTCAACTGATTTTTTTCAGTCGTCTTCGGGCAGTTTTTAATTACTCTTTTGTTAAAAATCTGGATGCTTTTATATGCTTCAGTTCAACTTACATTTAAATTACTTGAAATAGTGAAGCGTGTCGTGTGTAAAAATAAATTTTAACGTATTAAGGACGTGGCTAAACTAAAGCGCAATTTTTTTAAAAGTGTGATTTACTAAATGGCATGGAACTTACAGTTTTTTTTTAATTTATTAATTTACACATTTAAATTACAATAAATATATAGATATACATATGTAACTATATGTACACACACACACACGCTAACACTAACGCACACACACACACGCACCCGTGCGCACACACACACACACACACACACACACACACACATATATATATATATATATATATATATATATATATATATATATATATATATATTGGATGGTTACGTACCCAGACACTCTAAAATGTTATTACTGTAAAGATTTACATTGTTGATTTTTGTTTTTTTCTGCTCAAATATACAGTGTTTCCAATACTTTTAATTATTTTTCACGTTTTGATCCATATGAATGATTTTCATGTTTTAACAAAGATTTTTCGAAACTGGGAATGTGGGAAGCCATGTTGTTATAGGTGTTGTCAAATCGAACTTGTATCTAAAGGATGTAGAGTTAATCGTCTGGAAATGTGTTGACCGTGTGTCACAAACACACAGCCCTTTATATATATATATATATATATATATATATATATATATATATATATATATATATATTAAAAGGCCGTGTGTGTGAATTTTTTTCCTATGGACTCCGAAATGAATGGACCGATTTCATGAAATTTCACACGAATAGGGTTAATCGTCTGGAAATGTGTTGACCTTGTGTCCAAACACACAGCCCTTTATATATATATATATATATATATATATATATATATATATATATATATATATATAAAATAAAAAGGGAAAAAATAAACGTGTTCACAACGGATTGAAAAATTTGTTGGAAATAGTTGTAAGCCTCTCTGAGGAGTGACTAGATGGAAGATTTACAGTTCTATCGACGAGAGGTAATTGTCCATCTTTCACGAAACAGCTGTAAGAGCTTAACGCCAAAATAAGTGAATTTCTATTCATGTAGGTTGTGATGTTATTCAATTTACGTATATATATATATATATATATATATATATATATATATATATATATATACACACAGACACATGATAAGTATCGAAAATCGTTAATAGATAATCGATAAAATCTGAATAAAGATCGGTTCGATTTTGAAAAAGTTAACACCTTATACTGCCTAATATAACTAGTACATTGAATAAATTTTATCACCGCACAAGCAGATTGGCTCGGCGTATAAAAGTGGCAGTTGATTCTTTAATAAGACAAGGGCGCGTTCGAAACAAATGTTTTTGTTTAGAACACAACTGAACGATGCTACTTGACTTTTCCATTTTAAACGTGAATCCAATCCATTATATAATAATATTTTAATAAAATTAACAGCAGGCTTATGGATGGAACAGAAACGCATTCGAAATGTTTTTGTTTATTGCAAAATTGAACCATAAAACATGAATTTTGAATTTTAAAAGTTAATTAAAGCCATTATATAAAAGCGGTTTTATAAAATCAGCAATAGGTTCTCTATAGTGTAATGGAAGCTACAATTTATTGTGGAACGAGTCATTGCCGTAAGGCATGTAAACTTTCCTTTCAGTGCATCGCAATGCTTCCCTAACTAGAGTAGTTAATCAATCAATTAGATTGCAAAATGGTCAATTTCGCCTATTTTAACGAAAATAAATTATTCAGTTTCAGGTAGCGTCGGGTCTCTTTGCAAGTGGGTGTATATATATATATATATATATATATATATATATATATTTATTTATTTATTTTTACATAGGAATCACCACTTATCAAGGCCAAGAGGCCACTCGAGAATAAGTGTTAGGGAGTGTACAGTAGAATATATATATATATATATATATATATATATATATATATCAGTAAATTATGAAAATATGTGTGGCAATAAGCTACACAGAATATTCCGCGTTTCATTCTCGTGAGAATTTATCAGGCAAGCTAGTCTACGTATTGAGCACTATCGAAGTAAATACTGCAAATTTACGCATAAAATTATATCTTCGTATTTTAATTTATGTGATTAAATGAAGCAGTCATATATATATATATATATATATATATATATATATATATATGCTTCATTTACTCACATAAAATTAATATACGAAAGTATAAATTAATGCGTAAACTTTAAGTATTTACTTCAAAAGTGCTCAATACGTAGGTAGAGCTAGTTAGTAAGTTATAATATATATATATGTATATATATATATATATTAAGTGTAGCTTAATCGCCATATATATACATATATATATATATATATATATATATATATATTGAGAGAGTGAGAGAGAAAGAGAGAGAGAGAGAGAGAGAGAGAGAGAGAGAGAGAGAGAATTTGATATACTCTGCTATTTTTCCGTTAAAATGGGCAAAGGTTATTGGCCGTTTTCTTAGAATGAGTGTTTTGTGTCAAACTTCTTAGAGTAAAGGTGGTATTGTGATGACTAATCCCCATTAATCCCTTATACTAAATTTAACTTATGCCATAATACGTAGTTTATTATACTTTATCATAGTATAGGTATATACAAAATTTCAAACAGATCGGTCGAGTAGTATTTGAGAAAACCTCTAGAGTAAATTTGCTACTGCTGTTAATCCATATAAACTTCGAACTGCAAATCGAACGGATACCATAATTCTTAGTCCACTGCACATTATCATGATAAATGTACATACAAAATTTCAGACAGATTGGCCAGTTGATTTTAAGAAAAAAGTAGAACGGGCATACAGACAGATCGACGAAGAGAAATATAATAAATATATCTTCTCTCGTTCTCTCCCCCCTCTCTCTCTCTCTCTATATATATATATATATATATATATATATATATATATATATATATATATATATATATATATATATATATATATATATTTATATATATATACTAGCAGGCTGCTCGGCGTTTCCCAAAGAATCTGCTTTGTAAGTTAATTAGAGTTAGAACTACTCAGATATAAACCTAATCGCAAACCATACATGCATGCATTTAGACTGAGTTCATGAATCGATATAAACTTTTCTGTGTAGTTTGCATGACGTAAAAATATTTTCATCTCATGAATATATATATATATATATATATATATATATATATATATATATATATATATATATTATTAAAAAAGGGGCAAAAAGGGGGCAACATTGAAAAAATCGTTATACATTTTGTACATTCATGTAAGTTTATTTTTATCGGTTTTATGCGTGTCACATTAGTACAGTGGTAACGTCACCAGCTTTGAATGCTACAGTTTTGCTTTCAGTTTCGATTCTAGTTGATGGTACCCAAATACTTTTTTTTTTACTTTTGAGATAACGACTCTATAATACGGAATTTATTAATTAAAATATTATATTTAAGCGTATTTTACGACTGGGACCCCCCCCCAATGTAACCTAAAATATTTCCTGTATGTAAACACGCAGCTGAGAAATGAGACTTGTACAAAGCAGTAGTTGATGGTTTCGGAAATTCATATTCTCATAACAATGGAATATACGAGATACACAGTGTACCGTTCTCAACACTTCAAAGAAATACTGTGAACATTGTTAAAGGAATAGCTTGCCAAGAATTACCTTTGTATATTTATGAACAATGGATTGTTTGTCAAATGTTTCAAAACTAAAAAAGTACAAGCTTTGTATTGCTTTTAGGTGTGTCGTGTCGCATTCGAGAACCTTTATTTCGAACTGGTGAATTTTTACATCGAACTTGAGAATCATTTATGTCGAACGTGGAAATATATACGTAAAAACTTGACTCTTTATGTCGAATTTGTGAATTTTCATGTCAAACTCGAGAATCTTTCTATCAATTTTATAGAATCTTTATGCCGAACCTGAGAATCTTTATGTCAAATTTGAGAATCTATATGCAGAATTTGGGAATTTTTTATGTCGAACTTATGAATCTTTACGAAATTACAAACAGGGTCCATGTCTATGTGGATAAAACAGAGCACTAGTCTGAATACTTTTTACAACATGGATTATTATTATTATTATTATTATTATTATTATTATTTTTATTATTACCCCTGTTTTTCTAAGTGTTAATTGGCTAGTTGTCTTACCATCAACGTCTGCTTACGCAAGACACATAATGAACAAGCCGAACATATTCGTTTTCAAATTAGTTTCTGCTCAATTTCATCATAAACTAATTCGACAACAGGTAAACGTTGGTAATTATAACAACATGGCGAATCCGTGCTCATGTTAGTATTTAGAACTGCGCTATTTGCAGATTTGCTTACTGCGAGTTTCAGAATTTATGAGAGGAGGATTGATTCTTCGTATTATTTGGATTCTTCGAATTAGTTTTCTCATCTTATTTGATATTTTCGTAACGTTTCAGCCCGTGTAACCTCCGACCGTTTTTAAATGTCACACTCGGGAATTAGCACGGAATTTCGAACGAAATGAATATGTTTTTGCATTACCGTAACAAGTTGAAATTACTCTTTGTTTCGTTTGAGTGATAAAGTAACGCCATTTGTCATAAAAATGATTAAAATCTGATATAAATCAGAAAAGGTGAAAAAAATAAAAACATATACAATTAAAACTACTTTCCGTCTTTCTATCACTTATATTTAGTTCTATTTATTCGTTGTGTCTCCATTTTCTTACCCTCTCTCACAGCTTCCGTATATACTCTATGTCATTGAGCACTGTTCAATACAACATAATACTTAGTAAGAGTAAAATTGTATTATAACATATGCCAGCTGTATTTAGAGTTTGTTTCAGATTAACCGGTGCAATAAATAACAAAGCATTATTAAAAATTGTGCTTAACATATTTCTGTAAAACTTATTTCTTTATCTCTCATTATCCCGGAACTTCTTTGTATTAAAATCAAGTTTATGTACCATTTTCAGATAAAATATAATTAATTCATAAGTGAGCAGTAACAACATAAAAGTTATGTATTCAGAGTATCACTGAAAGCATTGAATTTAAGAGTCATCTAAAGCGCCACTAAAACCAAATTTCTATTGCCCCACTAGAAGAGAAATTATTTAAGTGAGCATTGATAAAATTCTGCAGACTCATATAACTGTGTGGAAACACTAATAAAAATTAAGGAGGCACCAAGTGCACTACAAAAAGTATTTTTAAGTATCTTATTTCTTATTTATTTTCAAGTATTGTAAAGTATTTCAAGTATTGTAAAGTATCTTTTAGTATTTATAAGTATTTTTATGTATTTTTAAGTATTCTAAACTATTTTAAAGTATTTTTAAAAGTATTTTAAGTATCTTATTTCTTATTTATTTTTACGTATTTTTAAGTACTTTACTTCTTATTTAAAAATTTAACTATTCGATAATTTTATGTGATTTTTGTTGTACCAATTTTTTTTTCTGACACGGGTAAGATTTGTTTGAGTTTTAATGGGGTTTGAATTCTGTACAAGTTCATTATTACCTATTTAAGAGTAACTTATATTGCCTTTGGTAACAGTAATGTATTGTATAATACTTTATTTTTAAGAAAAAATAACATGCAAAGTAAGTTAAACACAAAACGTACCCATGTAAGTAAAAACGTAAATCATCGTTCTTTTCACACGTAAGTAGATAATAATGTTTTTACCTGAAATGCTATAGTTTAAAAGAAAACCAATCTACACAAAATCACGATTTTTGTGGTAATTATTTTTCTATCGATTTTTGAATTTACACTAATGTCGACATATTTTCGCCGGAACTGCTTTAGTTTTAAAAATTCACCTGTGTACACAAGCAAACTATTTGTTTTTCGTGTAATTATTTTTCTATTGAGTCATTTTCCATAATTTTTTTACTTCATACTAATTTCGACACGCAAACTAAGTACGTAATAAATTTTTAACCTGAAATGCTTGCATGAAATGATTCCCGATCTACAAAAGCAATCTGGTTGCCTTGTGATAATTTCTTGTTGATTAATTTACAGTATTTTTGGGAAACTAATTTCGACATGCTGCATAAGTATGTAATGTTTTTTGTAATGATGTAACCGGAACACTAATATAACCAGGTTTCTAACCTGTTCCTTTCTGTTTTATAAATATTAACATACTACAAGGACCCGTGTACCGGCGTTGCCCGGTGGAAAGATAGTACAAAGCCAGAACATATTTCATTGGTAGAACCCTACCAATCGAAAAACAAAATAAACTGATTTTCTATGGTCACAACCGTTAAAAATAATGTTAAAAAGCACACCGATCATCATAAAATACATTTATTTTCACTCCTATGATAGAAAATAAATAATAAAAATTGTTTACGAATAAATATTTTAAGCAATTGTGAAACAATATACAGAAATGTTGAAAAGCACATTAGTAAACTTATTTTTAAAAATTGCATGAGCGCATAACCTCTACCGAATAAAGGAGAGTAATGAATAAAGACTGTTTTAATAAATCCTAAAAGTATAGATTCTAATGTTTTTGCATTAAACGAGAAATACTTATAGACTGGGGTAATTTCGTTTTGTTTTTCTCAAGTAATCGTTAATGACCTAGAATAGAAATTCATACACCCGGGTTTGTAAGCCCTGTAAGGAAGAATAAATATGTAAAAAAATAAGTATTAAAAAGGCAGTTTTACCATAAACTGTGCACACCGATCATAAAAAAGGCGCAACCCTCACCTATTATGTGAAAGCAAAGAATAAAAATGTTTGCGAAGAAATATTATACTCAATCCTAAAACGATTTGTTCTGCGGTCTTACAATGTCGGAGAAATCTGTCTAGACTGATATAGGCATTGCTTTATGTTTATAAAGTGTTCCTTAAGTATGAAATGAAACGCACCTAATACGAAGATATGTCGAAAACACGTTAACAATCCAAAATAATTGATGATGAGGTCATTCAATTGAGAAAATACTTTTAGACTGAGTTATTTATGTTTTAATTTGAATAAGTTGTGTATAAGTTAAAAATAAAGCCCCGCCAATAAAAGTAAATATTTAGAAATGCGTTAATTAATAGTTCTGGTGTGTTTCAATCAACGAGAAGTCCTTTTAGGCTGCTTTTTGTATTGTTTTTAGTAAGGAGTCTCTAAGTGAACGTTGGATTCCGACCCATAATAGAAATACATGGTAAAAAGCACTTTAACTCATTCTAAAACTATTGAGTCCGGGGTCATTCTATAAAGGAGAATTCTTCATAGACCGAGGTAACTTTGTCTTGTTTGGTATGAAGAAGAAGGAGAGCAACAAGGGGAACGAATTAAATGGGAAAAGAATAATGAGAAAAATGACATGGAAGAAGAAGAAGAAATAAAATGGAAGAAGAAGAAACGAAATGGAAAAAGAAGATAAAGAAAAATGGAGAAATGAAATGGAAAAAGAAGGAGAATAAATTAAATCAAAAGAAAGAGAAGAAAAATAATAGAAGAAATAAAAGAAAGAGAAATGAAATGGAAGACAAAAATAGAAAGAATAATAATCAGAAATAAAACTGAAGAAGTAGAAGCAGAGGAAGAAGAAGAAAAAAAGAATAGAGAGAATTAGAAGAAAGGAAATGAAAGAAGAAAGAGACAGTACGAAGAAGATGCAGAACAAGAAGGGAGAGAATAAGAAGAGAAAGAAGAAGAAGAAGAAGAGAGAGAGAGAAAAAGAAGAGAAGAAATAATGGGAGAGAATAGCGAGAAGCAGCAGAATACATAATGCTGGAAAAAAGAAAAAGAAAAAAGGTGTTTGTCTAAGAAATGCATTCATGTGTTTATATGAGAAATTGTGACGCTATTAAAACGAATATGGAAAATGCGACGATAATTTTTTTTTGTAAAACAATCTAGTTAATATAAGAAAAAAATAAATTATTATTTTTGGTTTTCACGCGAGAAATTATTAGGAGAAAAATTATTTTCACGTATTTTAGATAATATGACAAAAGTTCTATGAGCCAAAAGGATTATTTGTTACATCTGCATGTATGTTACCGCAATGCAATTAACGCTATCATGTTAATTTAATAGGATTTTTCCGATTATCATTTTTCGATACTTGTAGAACGCATTCCGATACAATACCCACATCCAGTCACATCAAATATATTAGTGTGAATTTTTCAAACAATCGACTCAGCTGTGGCCGAGTCCATACGAAACGACCCCCCCCCACACTCAAAGTTATTTTTTTTTATAATAATAGACATACCCTTATCGGAAACAAATAATAACACTGTGCAACTTTTTTAAAAAATCTACAGGACATCTGTGGCCATTTTTATATGCACACTGAGATGGAAGCAGCATTTCTGGCCTTCATTTTGTCAAGAACAGTTTTCTCTTGTAAAATTGCCACTTTCGAGAATTTTACGGAGAATCTTGGTGATATGAGTTATGAATATGGCAAGAGATTCTATCAGGATATTTCAGTGATGGAGAAAAGCTTAAAAAATGAAACCTTAGTATGTTGGCAGACTACTGCTGGAATATAAAAACGGAGGATGACGTTCAACAAGAGAAATGTACAAATGTTGTTTAAACTGATAATTCTATGTTTTTAATTCATAACTAATAAAAATAAAATATGATTTTTAGTGCATGAAAACGGTACATAATCTAGATATATAAAAATTTACAAAAAGATTTATTATCTGGAAAATCTTTATTTATTTATTTATTTTTACATTGCAACAGGTCTTAAAATTTATTACACAGTGTTATCAGCGTGAGAAAATGCAATAAATGAATAACATTATTTATATACAATAGAAAGGGTTGAGTCGCCAACCTGATAGGTCCTGAACTGTCATCTAGGCTTCAGCCTCTGTCCCATCGACGAAATGTGGCATCTCTCTGCCTGTTGTCCAAGTACTTTAATGGTGAATGCTTTGACGAACTACAAGCACTTGCACCCGCTTGACGTGAATACTCCGACAACCCCGACAAGCAGCTAAATCCCACCCCTTCACAGTAGGTGTAATAAATCCTACTCCTATAGATTTTCCCCAGAACTGCTACATTTTGGAACCCCCTTCCGGGATTCTGCTTTCCCAACCGTACTGACGTGCAGAAGTTCAAGTGTAATGTGAACATATATCTTGCTACTTATCTCCCTTCATAATATCCCGGCAACTTATGTCTCCGATGGTAGGCCCCCTACTAAACTGTGCCTTCTTTGGGCTGAAAATTGTAAAAAAAAAAAAAAATAAAATAAAAATTTCTGCATCTAGTAGATAAGCTAATGGTTAGTTTAGAGCATTGGATGCTGTACATTGGGTCCCGCATTGGAATCCTGCTCGGGCTAACCACATTGATGAGTAGTATAAAAATGAAGAAGAATGTAAATGATATGACTCATAATAGACTATCATGAGCAAACGAAATAACTTTTCTTTTCATGGATGTTCATCTTTATAAGCTATGCCAACCGAGTCGTAAACTAACTGGAATAACAAACTCCTAATAAAAGGTTCAATATTGCACTCAACATTTGCAACCACCGACCTAACTCCAAGCTTTGCCCGGAACTTATTTCTATAAGGAACTCGTAAGTGGAACAACGAATTTTATATCGCTTAGACACGGGTAAACTAATTTTTAGTGAGCGGACACAGATGAATTGTATATTAGTAATGAAATCAGTGGTATAGTTGTACGCAGTACGTAATTTTAAAAAATAAATGTCAGATATGTACACCGGTAATTGAGCAATCTGTCCAATTTTTCTTTCTTAATAAATGTATGATCTTCTTTATATATATATATATATATATATATATATATATATATATATATATATATATATATGTTCACTGTCAATCATCTGCGTGACTTCTATAACTTTATAGTCAATCAAACAATTTGAAAAATGAACCTAAGTTACGTCTATTCATTATTTGTAACCATTAAACCGCCTCGATGGGTATATATATATATATATATATATATATATATATATATATATATATATATATGTGTGTGTGTGTGTGCGTGTGTATGTGTGTGTGTGTGTATGTGTATATGTATGTATAGAATAAATGATAAAAGTCAATATTCCAAATTCCACGATGTTGACCATCTTACCATTCATTCCTTTAATTCAATTGACATTTACACTTCTTAACAATATCTGTTTCGTAGCACAAAATCATTCACTTAATTATTATATCAATCGATGACTCTATTTTGCCCTTAACTCATCACAAGACATAATTACATTGAGCTTCTTAAATAAATAAAGATTTGTATATAAAAGGAAATACTACAAGTGAATAAAAATATTTCCACAGATATATATATATATATGTGTGTGTGTGTGTGTATATATATATATATGTGTGTGTGTGCGTGTGTGTACATATATATATGTGTATATATAAATATATATATATTTATAAATATATATATATATATATATATATATATATATATATATATATATATACGTTTAGAGTAATAATCGGAATCGGAATCGAGACAATCGGAACTTTTTAAAGTATTGGAATCGGCATTGGAATCGGAGAAAACTGTCCCAACTTTCCGATGGAAAAAAGTGATTATTGTTATTGTTTAATATTTGTTTTTATTTAAAACTTAATTTTTCATAATTGCTACTGAAGATAAAATGGTAAATGTGCAATGATTTTATGTTATAAACAACATTTAAATGTGTAGATCATCTACACAAGTGTATTTTTAGGTTCATGAAAATATATCACATGGATTTTTTATGGTAATCCAAAGAGAAATAACTCCATGGCTAAATATTTAAATATTTTGAAATAATCGGAATCGAAATTGGTGATTGCATCGGAATCGGGAATTTAAAACAGAATAGGTAATTGTATCGGAGTTGGGAAAAATTTTGGAATCGCCCCATCAATAATATATATATATATATATATATATATATATATATATATATATATATATATATCCCCCTCTTTTGGTAGAGCACTGTCGTAAAATGATTCACCCGCTGATTAATTAGCGTTAATGCAAATCACTATGTTTGTAAATAAACAAGCACGTCAAACGTTATAAAAGCGGTGGATGAGTGTCTATATAAATATTGACATTTGATGAGATAGTTTACGAGCACCGATCCCATGAACAGGAGATTAAAACTGCCGATTATCAACTAGATTGTTATAAGTTCAAAAACTAGGGATGGGTGCTAGCCTAACCGCACTTATGAGCTGTGATACAGCGAAACATTACTGTACGTGGATGACTATATATATATATTTATATAAAATGGGTTAAAAATATATATAGTCATGGCCAAAAATTGTAGGACTATGGTAATTTTCAGGAGTACAAGAAAAATGGGGCTTTCAACGCTGCACAAAAAATTTAAAGAAGAACATGAGCAAATTTGCTGTCCAAATTAATCTATTTAAAAAAAAAAAAACAACAAAATAATGATGGAAGCTAATATTTGGAATGGCACCCCTTCTTTAGCATTGTTTCAATACGCTTTGGCATGTTTTTATTAAATTTTCAATCGTTTCCGTGCTAATATTGGTCCATTCTTGAGTAATAAGTTCTTTCAACTGCTCACAATTAGATGGCTTTTGCTTATCCACCGCTCGTTTAATTATTGCGCAAAGATTCTCTATGAGATTCAAATCCGATTAATTCCCTGGCCAAGGTTTCAAGACTTCGATATTTTTATCATTCAAGAACTTTGTTATCATCTTTGCAGTATGGCAAGGAGAACCATCGTGCTGGAAAAAACAGTTTGTGTCCAGAGATTGCTCTTGAATTGTTGTTTTAAGGTACCATTTGGCATTCATAGCAGCATTTTTCGGCAGAATAGTTAGTGCCCCAATTCCCCAAGATGAAAAGCAACCCCACACGTGAACAGTGTCCAGATGCTTTACAGTAGGAATCACGCAAGATTGATTGAAGCGTTCCCCCTTCCTTCTCCGAACAAGGGATTTTTCGGAAGCTCCAAACAAGTAAAATGGTGCATCATCCGAAAATATCACCTTCTCCCAAATATCCACTGTTCAATTTTCTGCAATATTTTTTCTTGATAGAAAAGGTTTTTTTGCTGTTCTCCTTGATTTGAGGGAACTGCCGAAAAGTCGTCTCCTTACTGTGCGCGTTGAGGACACTCACACCAGCCTCATTTCACGTTTCAGCAAGTGTGGCACTTAATGAAGTCCGATCATTAAGTTGAGACCTTATCAAGAGACGATCTTGGCGAGCATTCGACAATCTTGGTCGTCCAGAATTTTTTTGTCCGAGCATCACCTGTTTTTTTTTTTAACCGTTTGATGATTCTGAAGATGGTACTCCTTGTTGCAATATCATCGGCTACAAAACTTTTCCATTTCAATCCACTTTGATGCATAGCAATGATAGTTTGGCGCTTTTCTTTTGAAAAAAAAACATTTTTCAATCTGGAAGATGGAGAAAATTTAGTTAATCAAAATGTTTAAGAATAATGACAAAATGTTGCTCAAATCTCAGGTTTCTGAGTTTTTTTTTAAGTTCAATGTCACTGTTCATTATGTTGATATCTCACTGTGACTTAATGATAAAGCAAATTTATGCAAACCCACATTCTGCAGAAATAAGCCAAAAATACAATTTTAATGCAAGGAATATAATGTTCATCTATTAGCCAAAGTATTAAATATATAAGACTTTTAGATAATCTGTAGAAAATCACATGTTAGAAAACATACATTATACATCATCAAACTAATAACTTAAGGAAAAAATATAACATATCGAATAATCTCCAAACATTTGGCCATGACTGCATATATATATATATATATATATATATATATATATATATATATATATATATATATATATATATATGTGTGTGTGTGTGTGTATGTGTGTGTGTGTGTGTGTGTGTGTGTTATTTTACATAAAAGAATATTTATTATTCATATTCGGCTACCGTGGCAGGCATATTAAATGTGGAAAATAAAATTGGTATTTTATTTACGAATATTGCAAGTTTCACAAAATATTTGGTCTGCCAAGGGAGATAACTCGTGCAATATTATTAACTTTTGCAAAGAATATATCGAAACGTCTTCGAAAAAGTTAAAACAGATACAGTATCAACGCTTTCTTTCGTCTACCTTCATCAAACTGTTCAATCACATGCAAACACAAGTCCTTTTCTCTTTCTTTACTTTTCTCTCTCTCTCTCTTTATCTCATATTTACCTCGCTCTGTTTCTATGTCACTCAACCCATCTCCTGTTTCTCTCTTACTCTGTCTCTTTCTTTCTCTCTCTCTTTTTTTTTTACATTCTTTCATATTTCTATTTATTCTTTAGTAAGTCTATTGAGTAACCAAGCGTGTCGTGTTTGTTAAACTGCTGCCCATCCATCGGTCAGTGCTTCCCAATTTTCGCCGCGGCTTTTAGACTATTCCGACACAACCAACAAAGAAGGCATCAAACCCCCGTCAGCCATTAATCTGGAGAAATACAGAGGCAGCGAGTGTGACCACGAAAAAAGTTATAAATGTCACAATAACCCAAACACTATAAGCGGCAACCACTTAAAGAAAGACTGGCTAATCGACACAGCCACTGTCTTCTACACCCTGTCCAAAAAGCGCATCGCCTTGCCCTGTCCGTCCGGACTAATTTAGCCGGGGAGATGCATCGGTGGCTTCACCCAAGGAAAATATGATTTATTTGCGCCGTATCTTCGTCTCGCTTATGTTGCTATGTCGTATATTTCATTTTCCGTTTTTTTCTTGTTGAATCTCATTTTTATTTTTCTTCTTTTATGATCATTTGTAGTTTTGTGTACTTCTGATAGAAATGGTCGCATTCAGGAAGTGTTCTCATTGTTCGTTTTCTGATTAATGTTGAGTCCTTCATTAAGAGAATTAACTTTCAGGCTGACCTTTATTTAGATATACAATTCCCATACACTCAACATCTCTTCTTTACCACACTAACCAATCTCTCGCTTTCTCTCTCCCGCCCATCTCTCTGTCTCCTTATATATATATATATATATATATATATATATATATATATATATATATATATATATATATATATATATGTGTGTATATGTTCGTGTGTGTTTGCATATATATGTAAAATACACACGCAAACAAACACGCACACACGCATATATATATAAATATATATATATATATATATATATATATATATATATATATATATGTCCTGTTCACTTAAAAATTCCTTGGATTGGGGAGTCCGGTCAGTGACGAATCATTAAATCTGTATCACCCAATCCGTTACTCTGTGTTTGCTCTCTGGTGTAAAGTCTGCATTTCCCCTACTTGCTAAGGACGATTTGCCTTACATCACAAAAGGTAATGAAGTTTACGAATTCAATTGTTAGTGCGCTGCTGACTATGTGGATCGAACCTCGTTAAATTTGCAGACTCGAATTAACAATCATGTTCCAGCAAAAATAAGGTTGAGCAACCCTGTCGCTCTTACCCGTCCTCTTCCACTTAGGAATCTGCCATTGGCCTATACATTTATGAAAATCCAGCGTGTACCAATATGTATAAAATCGAGTTTTTTTAAAGATTTTACACAAAGCTGACTCTCAGAATTACTTGCGAATTTTGAAGAGTTTCCATTCTCTTATGTAGACCCTCTTTCTGTCGACAAAAAGAATTTGTCAAGTCATTAGACTTATTTGCGGATATATTTTAACTCTCCCCTTTGTTCCGACTTGTATATATATTTTACGTAATTGTAAATATTTTATTCGTATTCCAACACATTTCTCCTTTTTTTCTCTCTTTCCCTCGGTAAAATTTACATGCACACCCCATTAAGTCTCTATTCCTACCTGCTATTTTTATTTATTTTTATGCACAGATTAAAGATTAACTCATGGTGAGTTTGTTGTCTAAAAGGGTCCATCGGTTTCTGCCGGCTATTTTCTTTAAAGCAATATATATATATATATATATATATATATATATATATATATATGTATATATTAAGTTACTTGTTCGAGTGTTTGTGAGTTCCTTTCACATAGGTTCCAAAACAGCTGAGCCTATCTTTTGCAAACTACACACAAAGGTAATTTATATGCCTGGCAACGTTCTTAGGTGTTTTGTACAGAAATTCATCCGATAATTATTGAAAATCGAAAAGAATCTAATACAAAAATTAGATAATATATAATTTTTATAGGAGAATGTTGCGTTATATTGTCAATGGATGTAAGAAAATATCCACAAATCTTTTCTTAAAACAAAAAACAAACAAACACGAAATTATTGACATCTGGAAATATAGCTTAGTGGAAGATCATTCGACCAAAGATCGAATGATCTCCTGCTAAAGCCCGGGTGTACCTCACTATTTCATTTTATTTTTTTCTTATTAATGAATTCAATTTACGTTAAAACAGGAGATATCATTTGAAATCCCCACAAAACATTTCTTCCTTTGAATATTTTGACACTAAACATTAAACAGAAGTGAATTTTCAGAGGATTCATTGTCAAGCCCAAATATTAGTTCATTTTATATTGCAAACACACTCAGACATAATTTGATGAACAACATTATCATTATTATTGTTTCGTATTTTTCTGAAGTAGTCAACCGGGCAAATTATTTCTCGTAATATATAATATTTAATAGTGGGTTGATTCTATAATAATACATAAGATATCAGTTTTAATCGAGTGTACGACTGAGCAACGCTAGGCGTCAAGCTAATATATATATATATATATATATATATATATATAATTGAATTTTATAGTTGAGACGTCCCTCCAGGGGATTAATAATATCTCATGACATCACTTCCATTGGTGACGGCACTTCTGGTATCGAGTACCGGTGCCCGGCAGTCAGAGATTGGCACGCGGCCAAGCAGCTCGCGTGCAAACGCCCACCGTTGAGGAATGGTATTGCTCAACTCGCTTTGCCTGTAATCCATGTGAATACATGTTCGTTTCCTAAAAATCCTGTGTTCCTTCGTTCTTATGACGATTTAACCTCATAACAATAATTGAACTTTAACTCTGTAAAATAGAATTTATAAAATATATATTTATTATCTGTTAATAAATACAAATTTAAAGAGTAAAAAATTTCCTTATCCATCGGAGTTTATTCTATCGATTTTCTCTGCTATTGTGCATATGAAACTGTACACAGTTGTCCAGTAATTTGGAGTGCTACACACTGTAACGTACAGTACTTAATAAACCTTTACGAAAGAGTATTGCATTAACGCTAAGTGAAAATGTTCATTACTGCCATTCATTGGTGAAGCTATGTATATATTTATAATATTTTTATGTACTGACACTTAGTTGCCATCTCTACGACTCATCAGTTTTGCTAGAACTGGGAACCCAGTAAATAGCGTCTGGTACTTTACTAGCTGTTCTAAACAAGAAGGAAGAAAAAATTCTGAATGCTTTGATTTGACGAGTTATGTAAATTGAAGTTCACAAAGCAGTTTTAAAACCAATTAAAGCATGACTGTTTGTTTTATTCAACTTGAACTCAAGAAAAATCGGGTATTAGTCAAAAGTTATATTTTAAATCTAGTTTATTCAGAGACTGCACTAACTAACAGATTGTATCGTCAATAATCTGCTGTCCAGCCTAGCTCGGACATATTGTCAACCAAGTGCTGCAATGAACTCCTGATGGAATAAGAAGAGAAGAAAAAATATGAGCTTCTTTTTCTTCTCCAACGATGATAAAATAGATTTTATTTTCATTTATTTCATGCTCTACCATAAACTGCACAACTGTTTAATCTCTGTGATTTAAACATCAACCAGATTTAGTGGAATACAAATTCATTCTTAATTAATCAGCCATCTCGGCGAAGAGATGTAAAGATGAGACTGAACTGTATACATAACCGATAATTAACATTACTTACAAAGATCAATATTTTATTCGATTCCACATTTGACGCACATCGGGACATGTTTTTTTTTCAATAATATTCTGAATCAATTTTATCGAAATAATATTTAATCCGGATCGATATTTCAATTTTGGTTCGTAATATTCAGAAGAAAGTTTTTTTTACTCCATAAGAAAAGAGGACCCTACCCTACTTATTAAACACCAGACATGTATTAATAACAAATATTCTGTCGATGCACTGTTGCTTGATTACCACAGTAAATGGAAATAATAATAAAATACGTTATCTAATTTAATATTTTTGAAATTTTGAAATGATGATTGATAATTTTTATTATTTGTTATTTTTCAACGACTCTTCTCGTCTTGGGTGCTATTCTCACAACGTTTCGGCCGATGTAACATCCAACATTCCTCATATGTATTTTAGTGAACTCAGGAATAATTCTGTACAACTTGTGATTTTCTACAAATGCACCCCTGCATATATATATATATATATATATATATATATATATATATATATATATATATATGTATATGTATATGTATATGTATGTATATATATATATATATATTGAATTCGCAATTTTATAATATGTAAAAATGAACAGAACATTGACTTTATAATAATATATATGAAATCAGCAAAAATAATAATGTCATATTTAAGCAGACTTTACGATCGGGCTACGCCGGGCATCCCTGCTAGCTTAGTTAAATACTTTTGTAGTTTTAGCAAAAGAGCTACAATAATATGCGAGCATCTCCATGTACGCTGAACATCTACAGAATGCCAACATCACTATATTACATATGAATGAGACACATGTGGAATTTCCAAAGGTCGCGCTAGTTATTATTATTATTATTATTATTATTATTATTATTATTATTATTATTATTATTATTAATAATTTTTATGCCTTCATGCAAAGTTTACGAAGTATTATGTTTTATGTATCGATTGTCAGTATTTACTTCAACAGTACTCAATACGTGAATAGAGTTAATAAGTAAGTTATGTAAACAAATATGGCAATTAAGCTACACAGACTTTTTTGCGTTTTATCCCCGTGAGAACTCGTCAGGCTAAAATGTATTAAAAATAAAAATAATAAATCACACTTCAATAAAACATAGGTTAAAACTAAATCGCGTTTTAGTCGGATACATTCACAAAAAGGACGAGTCATCTCCCTTTCTAAACTGAATAAAGGAGGAAGAAATAGAAGTCAGTCGAAACTTTGTCTGAATAAAGCCATGCCATCGGCTAATGAATACAATAATCCATGGCCGGATATTAATATGATTGGTAGTTATTACTGTACGATTCATTATTATTTACGTTTGTTTATTAGGTGAAAAGGTTATTGTAATCTTATTTTGAGTAACTCTATACAAAATGGAGTTCGATACTATTTATTTATAAAAAAAGTAGCGCGTGCTTACCCCTATATATTTTTACAAATTTTTAACCTTCCAAAATTGATAAGCTATACTATTTTTCATCAAATAGCTGGTTTAAATCACACATTGTTAAAAACGATTATATATATATATATATATATATATATATATATATATATATAAGATAAATACTTTGAGCACAGGAAGTTTATCATTATTCAGATATTATCAATATAAATGAAATGTAAAAGTAGTTTCTATTTATAAATGTCAAGTGCGAAATAAAGTATAAGTAAAATTATTCGTTTAAAATACAATATGTGGACGCACTTTAAATATATAAATATACTAGACTACCCGTGACCCGTTGGGCCAGTATGGTATATTAACTATGGAATTCATGTATGAGCGTGACACTTGTGACGTAAAGAAAATAATTTTTTTTGACATAACAGAAACAGTTCTATGAAAGTATATTAAAATGAAAAAAGAATATAGATAGATTTCTATGAGTCGTTCTGTTTATTATAATTGATTATTTTCGAAAAAAAAAAAATTACAGTTACTGAATTATAAGTGGTTGGCCATACTTATAGGTAAATGTGCACTGAACAGATACCATAATACTTATTATAGTTAGATTCAAATTTTGATATAATTGCTTTTTTTTTTACATCATTCATTTCTGTATTACGTTTAAGTTATTTTAAACCCCACTCTTCCCATGTTAAATAATAATTTCGAAATAATAACGTTAATATTTCAGTGCGTAGGCCATGCGCGCAAACGCGTATGCGCAACCGGATGTCATAAACCGGAAAGTGGGTTACATACATCGTTACAAGATCATTTGAGTTTTATAATAATTTATATATATATATATATATATATATATATATATAAATATATATATGTATATATATATATATATATATATATATATATATAAATATATATATGTATATATATATATATATATATATATATATATATATAAATATATATATGTATATATATATATAGATAGATAGATATTTTTCAAGGAGTTCACCGCTTATCAAGGTTCGAAGGCCACTCGGAAATAAAAGTTAATAAGTGTAGATTGGTCATTGAGACAACAACTTAATGATTGTTGGTGGTGGAAGTTGGGAAAATTTTGATTATTAAAGGTAACGAGACATCAAACATTTGTTTACATTGGACTTGAAAACGACAATATCTTTCTCCACTCAAAAATATCAAAATCCGGACAAGCGTACAAATAAACAAAGAAAGTACGGCTTACATAAAAGAAAACGAAATAAATATTCAAAAATCCAAACGTAATCGTTCGTTTTTAGTAAAGATTATTCCCGAAGCACA
The DNA here is from genome assembly GCF_053919585.1 of Euprymna scolopes. Classification (NCBI taxonomy): domain Eukaryota; kingdom Metazoa; phylum Mollusca; class Cephalopoda; order Sepiida; family Sepiolidae; genus Euprymna; species Euprymna scolopes. Next base: position 25,185,144 of record NC_136490.1, on the reverse strand, counting down.
AAGCATCGCTAATTATAAAGATATGATATGCCTACGTATCATGGAATAGAACATCTACATATAAAACTGTATTTCAGGAAACGACGGAAGAGATTCATTTTAGAACATAAATATACTCCAAAATGTCAATTATATTATTATGAGTAATAGCACAAGGGTGGATATTTGGTCGTAATTCTTTGACTAGTCTTTGAATAATCAGAACCTAAAGCGAAATATACTTAATTTCCCATGCTCAGAGGAACACAAACGCCGCAATCGTTGTGATGCTTTTCATTTTCCGATGTGAATTTTCCCGCCATTTTCGATACATTTGTAATTTTAGCGGGAAAAGATGAAAATGGCTGACAATAATATAAATCATATCAGATGTTCATGTTTTTTCTCTTTTATATTGCTCGTATTTCTATGATTCTATTTATTTTTTCGCAGAAGCGAAAACAGAAAAAAAAAATGAAAATCATATGCGCAATAAAATAGGGTCTTCGTTTCTCATATGTTATCTTCGCGTAAAGAAAGATTATGTAAATGGTAAAACAAAAACTAACAGAATGGAATCCGTTTGACAGAATTTTCAATAAATTCAAAAACAACAAGAAAAAAAGAAAAAAAAAAACAACGTGTCGTACAAAAAAAACTAAAAAAAAACGAAAAATGTAAAAAAATATAATAGTTTCTTCATTACTGTTGCGAGCAAAGAAAACCCAACAAAATGCCAATAGATTGGTATATGCAATTGAAAAGGAAGCAATACGTCAAATCATGGACAATTGAATTGATTACTTCTATTTTAAAACATACCGTTGTACAAAAGGGATTGAACAGAACATTTTAGTGCAGGTTGTGTACTGTGCAATTCATCGCACATTAAAGCAAGTTCAATAGATTTATGATATTCACACAAACTCACGACACACCATAAAACGCGGTCTATGCCAGCACTAGTGCTTCAGGTTCAGACATAGTGTTCGTCATTTAAGACAAATTAATATGGGTACGTTTAGCCACGCTGATGAATCGGAAATTACGAAAGAGTTGCCCGACGATAATTACTTTCAATATATATATATATACTAGCAAAAGTACCCGTCGTTGACTGGGTTCAAAAACAGCCTACAGAAAATGGACTCTGATTTATGAAAGTATGATAAATTATGAAAAGGAAGGGTTGTAAATTTGGGTTGAATTTGGGGGTATCAAAACCGAAGCAAAATATGATGAAAGTAAAAATAAAATAGATAAACCCCATAATTTATTATACCATACCTATTCACTTATCACAATATTCTGTGGATCTATATTAAAAAACCTTGTTAAACTTTGTGACATATTTCCATTCTATGGAGGTCAGGCGCAAACTCAGACCCCACAATTTTAATAAACCACCGTTCTGCCAGATCAAACATACCCATTTCTGTGTCTCGATCCATCTTCTATCATTATATGTAATCAGTTTTCTAAAATAGTCAACCATATTCGTGACCAGACACACACACATACATTCAGCTTTATATTATAGATATATATAAGAGATTTAAAGTTTACCACTAGTAAATTTAAAGTTTACCATTGCGTATATCGGATAAACACTACATCTTGTTTTCATTAATATATATATATATATATATATATATATATATATATATATATATATATATATATTGTGTACGGAAAGTTGTTAGTTGAAGAGACGAATATTGACTGATGAGAGCTTGATAAGGATACCTTAAACGGGCCTTATTATCGGGCTTGAAACCGACGGTACCAATGATCTGTCTCAACTAACAACTTTCTGTACACAAAATATAAGTACGCTCTTAAAATTTGGATTTTCCTTTTAATTGAGCACTCTGCTGGAATTCTTTTTCCAAAAAAAAAACTAATCATATATATATATATATATATATATATATATATATATATATATATATATATATAGATGTACATAAGAACACTTTGATATATATATATATATAGAGAGAGAGAGATAGATAGATAGATAGATAGATAGATATATGAGATATTTTCAATAAGTTTGCAAACATTTCCTATGTGCATTTTTATTGATAGTACACACATGGAACTCTATTGTCCTTCGATATAATCTCCTCCGGCTACAATGGACTTGTGCCGCTTGAACAACTTCTGGAAGGTCACATGAAATTCTTCATGTGTGAGCGTGTCAATGACCCTCGTCACAGCCACTTTCATCTCCTCATTTGTCTCATAACCACAGCCCCTAAAGTTTTCCTTGAGCAACAGTCACAGGAAACTGGACTATAAGGAGGATATGGAACTGTCTTGATGCCCATCTTGGCAATAGTTTTTGACAATGATAGAGTTGTAGAATGCTGAATTGTCCTAATGGAAATGCCACTGGCCCGATTTGAAAAGTCCTGGCTTCTTCCGACGGAATCTCTTACAGAACTCTTTTAAAACCTCCTCACACATTAAAGCAAGTTCAATTAATTTATGGTATTCACACAAAGCAACGGCACACCATAAAACGCGGTCTATTCCTTGTCGACTGTCAGTCCAGTGGGAATCATAGTGCATGTAGTGCAGTCAAAAAGGGGATCATTATAAATTTCTGCATGGATTTGTTCTGTCTGGCTGTAAATCCAGCTTTCATCGAAAGTCAACAGACCATCAAAAATTGCGGTGTCTGAACTGATCAGCTCGACCATCTCCCTGCTGTCATAACGACGTCTTTCTTTCTGATCCTCTCTAAGCACCAATTGAAACAAACTTTGCGCAGATCTTCTGCATCTTCAGTTCTCCGTGAATAATTGTATGTACAGTTCCTACACTGAATTAAAACTGCACTAATTGTCTCTATAGACACACGACACTCTCTTTATCCAAGAAATTCTTTATTTGACCAACCAACCCTAGTATTCCATTTTATGAAATGTAAATGTCTGTCTCATTTTATTAAAATGTAAATTTCTTAATTAGATGTTTGGAATTTAGCTTTTTCCATAACCTTTTAGGTTGTAGTGTTCGTAACCCTAAGTGGCAGGAGTTTAAATTCTATCCCCAAAAATGTTTCTTTTTGAAGATTTTAAAGTGGTCTTAAATTTTTGATTGTATTATTTTCCGTCTGTCTGTCTGTCTGTCTGTCTCTCTCTCTCTCTCTCTCTTTCTATATATATATATATATATATATATATATATATATATATATATATATATATATATGTACTAGCAGACCGCCCGGCATTGCCCGGTCATAAAATACGCTTAAATATAATGTTTTCATTAATGCATATTCTATATTTATTATGATATTACATTGGGCCAAATATATAGTAATGATTTAAAAAGTTAAAAAAGAAATGACCCGTGTGCCAACACCAAGAATCGAAACCAAAACGTTTAGTTTACGATTTGCTTTTTCCTTTGACGTTTATGACTGCACTATGTAGACATGTTTGCTGTAAAGCTAAAAATTAAAACATAAACCCATAGCGATTACGTCACGCCTGCATATTCGTAAAACCATCGTTCAACCTTCAATCTGTATTTTTTTTTAAAGAAAAAATGAATTGCTAAAATTTTGTAATTTCCTTTGTCGCTGTAACGTAAAATATTCCTTTGTAAAAATTATTCTTTTCTCATCTATAAGAGAGAATATCATTTTAAGATCGGATTTTTTTTCGATTTTCCATACTTATCGGATGAATATCTGTACATAACACATCTAGCAACACTGCCAGGCATATAAATTACCTTTGCGTGAAGTTTGCAGAAGATATGCTCAACCGTTTCGGAATGGCATACCCGACAACCTATAAAAGTTGACATATCGAATGTAAACGATGAGTTGGACGTAATGTAAAAATGTACCGAATTTAAAACGGAACGAAATTTAAATTTCCATTCCGTGTGTTCAGCAACCATAAAACAGATCATTCTCCGCATGTTTACACACACACACACACACACACACACACACACACACACACACACACACACACACACATACAGCAGGGTGATCCGACATTACTCAGAATTAAATGAATATCAACGAATATTTCACCCCCCCCACACTTTATTGTCACTAAAATCGGTAAAATCGTCAATTTTTCAATCAAATCAATTAATTTCCAGCTCTAGTTGAGGACTTATCGCGGTACATCGGGAGGAAACTGCACAGGCCTCTGCGCAATCTACAATATATTGTATTCTATATTGCATTGTAGAGAACCTCCTGTTGATTTTATAAAATTATATATATATATATTTTATATATATAATGACCTGAATTAAAGTTTAAAACGAAAAATTAAAGAATCATGGTTCAATTGTGCAATAAACAGAAGCATCTATTTCGAACGCGTTCATGTTATATCAAAGAAACTAATGTTCCTTTTATATGCCTGCCCTTTCTACTGGCTTAAATAAAAGTTTAAAATGCATAAGTCAAGTATCATGGTTCAATTTTAAACGCGCCCATATCATATCAAAGAACCTACTGTTGATTTTATATACTCGATCTTTCTGCTTGTGTGATAACAGACTTGCTCAAATTAACTCGTGATGTTAGGCTGTATAAGGCATTAATTTTAGTGAAAATCGTCTGTTGCTTCTTTTATCAGACTTTTCGGAGACATTCCAATGCAAAACCTGTATAAGAAATCTTCCGGGAACATAAACTACGTTTGTGTGAAATTAAAAAAAATCAGCCCAGCTGTTTAGGAGTACATAGGGAACGAATTCACAAATACACACATACAGACACCGTTCCATATATATATATATATATATATATATATATATATATATATATATATATATATATATATATGTATATATATAAAGTATCTGTAAAGTAGAAATTTACAAAAGTTTTTTATTATTCGGCAGAATACTCCAAAGCTGGTAGCTAGGTACTCCTAAATCCGCGAAATTTCAAAGAATGCTATTTCTTCTCATCAGAGGAAAAACTGTTAGCAAAATAATCAGATAGTCACGCTGACGTTTGTTTTTAAATTTCAACCACTGAGGCGAACACCTGCTGTTGTCCATTTACCTGCAAATAATAATCTCCATTACACTGGACTTCTTCTTTAAATACGGTTGATTATTTTTATCTTGATGTTGAACTCTGATCGAACTGTTCGCATGAACTGTTTTCCATATTTATATTTTTATGTTTTTTTAAATTTTGTGACTACAACTCATAAAACTTTTAGTTTCATCCTATGCAGTGACCGCAAATACATAGAATTGTTAAAATTTTAGCGTGACTATCTGATTATTTTGCTAACAGTTTTTCCTCTGATGAGAAAGAATAGCATTCTTTGAAACTCCGCGGATCAAGGAGAACCCAGCTTTGGAGTATTCTGCCGAATAATAAATTTTTTTTGTAAATTTCTATTTTACAGCTCTGTTTCTTCTTATTATTTATCTTAAGCTCTGCTATCGTCAGTGAATGTATTGAGGTTTTTCATTTGGTTGGGATTAAGATATAAATAACTATTTATATTTGGTTGTGGAATTCGCTTTTTCCTTGATTAGTAAATTGCTCCTCTAGGCTTTTCTGCCTATATATATATATATATATATATATATATATATATATATATATAAATATATATATATATATATGTGTGTGTGTGTGTGTGTGTGTGTGTATATACATATACATATATTTATATATATATATATATATATATATATATATATATATATATATATATATAAGGAAAGGGGTGAAAGATGAAGAGATTGGATATACAGCTGCAATTAAGAGTATCGTCTTTCACCCCGACAAGAGTCGTCAATTTTACGCATAACGATCAATAAGAATGTTTTCGACAAATCGCTAGTTAAACGCCACCCGGAATTCTTTATAATAGTATCCTTACATACCCTCTACACCATATACAAAGCTACCCACGCATATACGGCACTCATTTATACACACAAATGCACGCACTCTAAATCAGAATCAATAAGTATATGTACACACACACACACACACACACACACACACACACACACACACACACACGTGCGCGCGCTAAACAGCAACCACACAGACACACACACACACATACACACATATATATATAATCTCTATATATAATAAAATGACTGTGGAAATCCCCCCTAAACCAAAGTATCATAGGTTTGCAACAACAGATGCCACATGCAAATTCAAGACATCTAGGCCTATAGCCATTATCTAATGCTGCTTTTGAACACCATTTCACAGACATTCAGTCGTGATAATAAAGTACTATATTGCATCCGACGAGCAACACCATCACAATCGCAACAACTTTAGAGGTAGAGGTACCTATTTTGCTTCTAAATATTTAGTCCTACCACCGCAACCAGTCGACACTGAGAGAAAATTACACCGCCCCTAACTGACATACGATTGTCTTTCCCGTTGTAAAATCGAAAACAAATAAAGTCTCCATTTGGAAATTCCGCTGCCTCTGATTTGTTGCCTGCTAATTCTCTTATGCCGGAATTAGATCATTATAAACAAACACTACCGAACATTACAATATGGCGCCAAACAGACAAATATTGATTAGCACGGCGTCAAGTTCAATTAATAGACACTTATTTTTTAACATATAGCAACAGCGAACGAAACGTTCATTCTTTTTTAAGTAACTAATGACTGTTTTAAACATACATTTACTACTAGATACAATACGTATCTTCCAGATTCTTCTTTATTTCTTTCTTTCCGTCAAGATGTAAATAACATACACTCTTGCATATTTATACCTAACAAACTATTAACAGATGCTGTAAAGCTTTAATTTAATTGGAACATAATTGTTAAAGATTATTGCAGTAAAATACTTTCATGGTGGATTCTGAGAATACATATTAACATGAAAAACACTACAAGAGGCAATAGTGTTAAAAAAAACAAACAAATACAAACATAATAATCGTTCAGAAAAAGAAAATTAAATACTGGTGAGCTTAAAATTATGTTTCATAAATACTGACAACTTATTTTTAACACTTCAGCATGCTAACATACGTGCATAAGTAAAAAAAATATATAACGTCTTTTAAAACATGATTGCCACAGAAATATTATAATTAAATCAAAACATCTAAACATGCTGCAATTCTTCTAGAAAGAACTAAACATTAAATGCTGGAATCCTTAAAAATTTACAACTGCGAGCTCTAACAAAAGGTTTAGGAATTATTGGCATTTTTTTTACGCATTGCTAACTCTTTCCTTGCGCAGACGGAACTACTATAAAATGTAAACAAATACATGTTACACACGGACGGAACACTCCAATGTGTAAACACAGTAAATTAGGTATCCAAATATGCACAAAATATCAACACACCACTTACCACACAAAAAAGGCTCTAAATCTTTTTTTACGGGTACCAATATCAAATTTTTTATTTTGTAGCGATTATCGAGCCTTTAATGATGCTATATTTGTTTTATTTTTTAATTTTTGGCATTTTATATTCCTGTTGACGATTTAATTTAATTTATATTTTTGATCGATTACCTAGGCTTCAAAGCTGTAAACTTATCATGTCGACACTTTCGTTTTAGAACTGAATAAACGCTTGTAAATAAGTTAAACACGAAAAGTTTATGCAGGTAGGTTTCAAAGCTAGTTTTATTGAATACAGAAACACTTATTCTTTTTATATATATTTTTGGTTTTTTATTTACTTTCCGCGGAGTATTTTATTTAATTTTCTTTTTCTGACAGATTATCGAAACTTCGCTGACATTATCTTTGTTTTTTTTTTCTTTTTCATACATGGATGTTATCATGCTGGAATTATTACGAAAACCATTCTTCACAACAGAAGGGAGGGTATTTTGTAATTATTCTGTACTTTTACCAAACAAGTAAAAAAAAAGATGACGTAAAACTGGAATTTAATTTCATACTATTTGTGAAAGATTTGATCACCCCCCCCCCAAAAAAAAAAGAAGAGGAACACTTGAACAACAAACGGAAACAGCCAGGACTACTTTTTCCTTCTTGGTCTTAATGTTGAAGATGAATGCCCTAAAAATTGACCAGTAATACGGTGTGCAAGAGCTATTTTTAGAAAAAAAATGCTTGCAGTATACCGAGAAAAACGATGGCCGACTTGAAAATACTGTCATCGGTAGAAGGCAGTTATCTACTTCTGATACAGTGAGAATCCCTAACTTCGAAAACTTCTGTTTTTACTTTATATTATTACTAGCAGTTCAACCCGGCTTTGCTCGGGCCCTTTGTACTGTTAATAGCTTTGTATGCACACACACACACACACACACACACACACACACACACACACACATATATATATATATATATATATATATATATATATATAATGTAACTCTGGGTCCGTTCGCAGTTAATAGTCTAAAAACCACTGGATGGATGGCTTCCACGTTTTGGTATAATATGTTTACCATATCCATGTGTGTTTTTATATATTTCTTTTTAATTATAACCTTATACTTAATTTTTCTATGATAAATAGGTGGTTTTCTTTGTACCGATAGGCAATTTTTTTATTTAGGGACAATTATTTATTACCGCTTCCTGTTACGTGACCAGTGTTTCCAATTTAGTGATTTTCCTGCTAGATCTGGAGATTTCGTTTGCAATCTAGCGGGGAATTCTAGAAAATCTGGAGATATTTCGCACCCACACACCCGCAATTTTAGATTAAATAATAAAGAAAAGCGCTTGAAAATACTTTAAAACATAAAAATAAACTCATTCATGTAAGTAAAAAAAAGTAGCATTTATTGCTTTGGTAACAATTATTTATTGATCATTTGTTTTGTTTTTCACAATTTTTTCGGCTAACCATTCTTAAATCTCGCTATAAAATCGATTTTTCCAAGTACATTTTAGGTGGGGGGCATTCCAACCTCCGAAGTTTAGTTTAAAATATGATCTAAACGACCCCGCTTAATTTAGAAATATTTAGTCGAAAATAGTAAAAAGCAAGAAAAAACAGCAAAAAAAAAACTTATACCAATACAGTAGAATTTAATTATCTACCAACCTAAAAACTTTTAACATGCTAAAACAAAGTTTTTTTTTATTTTTTATTTTTATAATTTCAAAATATGTTGCACCATTATTGTAATGTTTAATTTGCAGTATATTTCAATTTAACTTTTATTATAAAAAGTTTGAGTTTATCATTTGTTTCTTGCAAAAAAATACCCTCTCTGAAAAAACAGGTAAAACTAGCTGATAAAATATGTATACCTTCTGGGGAGCTAACCGCTTCAATATAATTCCAGAAACATATAGTGAGAAAACACGGAACATTTTATATATTGAATATACTATATTTATAATTTTTTTATTGCAGGAAGTTAAAATATGGAGTTTTTTTTGGGGGGGGGGTGAATTAGCGATTTTTGAAAATTTCAGATGATAAAAGTTAAAAATCTAGCGATTTTCTGGACATTTCTTACTCCTGATCTCGCGGGGTTTTTTAAAATCTCAGTTGCCAACACTGCATCACTAAAAGGATATTGCAATATCGGTAAATTTTCAATGGGTTTAATCACATGATTATTGATAATGTAACCATGTGATTGAAATTTGATTTAAATTAACCAGACGTGGTCGCTGTCCTATCAAATATTCATCGAAAAATGGTAGGTACAGACAAAATGAATGCCGAAGCTCAAAGTATATAAACCTTTTGACCCCTCCCTTTACTTAAAAATTCACCAAAAATCAGGAAATTAACCAATCATTATCAAATAATGATCGCAGAATATAATGAACTAATTATTTTTACTTAACTCTTAGTGAAAATGTTTAATATTGTTTAAACAAAAAATACCTTTACTAAAGTTATGGTTTTCAGTAGTAATTAAAAAACGCAAGAATTTATTTTTGCTTTTTTATATAAATAAAGCATCGTAATTTGTAACAATAAAAAATATTTTTTACAGGAACATTCCGAAAACATCCCCTAAAGTCCGTATTAATGAATTCGATATTACTCGAAGAAAAATGTATTTCTCGCATACTATTCAGGAAATTAAAGATTCAATTAGATTCCTATTTCAGTCACCTAAATTATTTAGGGTTAAATGAGTTTAGGAATTTATAGCCAAACCTAAATATATATATTTTTTTTTGCTTAAAAAAAAACAGCATTAATACAGTAAGTTAGGTAAAATTTGCATAGAATGCTCTGCTTTACGGTTGTTGTAAAAATGGAACGGAAATTTGAATTTCGTTCCCTTTTAAATTCAGTACATTTTTACATTACGTCCAACTCATCGTCCACATTCGACACGTCAACTTTTATAGCTTTTCGGGTATGCTGGCAAGGTGAGGGGTATCTATTCCGAAACCCGTTCTAACATGGATAGATTGGTAGGTGTGTCAGAAATTTCGTGAAAAAGAGTGAATAATTCGACTCCGTCTTTCCAAGCTTATAACTCCTCGAAAAATGTAACTCAAGCCCTAATTTATTTTCAATTAAAGGAGCAAGGACCAAGGTTTCATTAAAAAAAACCCAAAAAACAAACAACGTATTTAAAAAAAAAAGGTTTTAAACTTCGAACTTTACAGGTAAATTTCTAAAAACACTACTTTTTTGTTTTAAATTTGAATATATTATTTATTGACCTTTTCTCTTCAATTTGTGATATATAACACTTTGGTGAGTAAATTAATTATTTACTTTTTAATAGACATTTAAAAATGTGAGGCGTGAATTATTCGACCCCCTGTCTTTCCAAGCTGATAACTACTCGAAAAATGTAATTCAAGCCCTAATTTTTTTTTAATTAAAGGAGCAAGGACCAAGGTTTCATTAAAAAAAAAACAAAAGAAAAAACAAACAACGTGGTTAAAAAACTTCGAACTTTACTGGTAAATTTCTAAAAAACACTACTTTTTTTGTTTTAAATTTGAATAGATTATTTATTGACCTTTTCTCAACAATTTGTGATATATAAAACTTTGGTAAGTGAATTAATTATTTACTTTTTAATAGACACTTGAAGATGGGGGGCGTGAATTAAAAACAACATTTGTCTGAAATATTATATTCGGTTTATTGGAAAGAGCATAAAATTTCACGTTGATCCTGAAAATATCGTAAAAATAGAATCAATAGAAAAATTTTGATATAATTTTAAAATTTAAAAATTGAAAAATATTGAGTTCGTAAAATTCATTACTGTTTTTTTTTAAATAAAAAATATTTCTATTACTTTTAAAACAACTTTAATAGTTTATTTTGGAAGTATAAGAAAATAAACAACCCACTTTTAAAAGAGAAATTACGAGTTTTTTATATTTTATTCGCAGTTTCGTGATAGGGGTGTAAAAAATTCATACAAAAATTCTGATACATCTACTAGATTGGAGTGTTTATTCGTTGTAAACGTACCCGACAACCTATAAATGTAGATATTTCCAATGTGAATGGTAAGCTGGAATTATGTTAAAAATAACAAAAAAGATATACCAAACAGACTTTTTCGTTTAAAAATGGAATTATTTCCCTTTCGTTATTAACTTTAAAAAAATTTTTTTTTTAAATATTTTGTGTTTTATATGCATAAAGTACAATTGTTGAATGTTACTGTTTTGATTATATTCGTTTGGGGGGCACAATTAAAAAATTAAGAAAGATTAAAACGGAGCGAAATTTAAGTTTCCGTTCCATTTTTACAACAACCGTAAAACAGCGCATACTCAGCAAGTTTTATTGTAATTTATATGCATAATGTTGAAACATTAATCAACATTTTATTCATTTTTCTGCATAATTAATGATGAAAGTATTTTTCTGTTTATTTTCTGAACATCTGTTAAAAAAATAATTTGTACATTCTCTTGAAAAAAAGAATCAAACTTTTCTCTACATTCACTATTTACAGTGTTTATATAAAACATTCATCTGTTCTTTTTACAATAAAAATTCCGTTTTCAAAGAGAAACGTTTACTGCCAAATTTCTTTAAAAGACAAGTTCAAGTTTTCCTGAAAAAAAACAAACTTTCACCTAAGAATTTATGGTAAAAAATTCATCTTTTTTTGGGGGAGAAAATAACAACTTTTATTGATTAAAAAAATTGAAAAAATTATAAAAGTAAATAAACGATCAAAATGCAATTTTTCTTGAGGAATGTGTTCCATTGTAACAAACTGAGCCACAGCAACGCGTGGCCGGGTACAGATGGTATATATATATATATATATATATATATATATATATATATATATATATATATATATATATATATAAACTTTGACTCATGCCCAGGTAACCTACATCTAAAATTGAAAGTGTTTAGACCCAAAATTGGTGGAGGAGTTTGGTAGAGTTTTCAAAGGTCAAAACGTTGAACTTTAATCTCTTGACGTACAAATTTCTGGCCGAAAATGGATTAAAAAGATTTTCCCAAAGCGTAACACCTCTTATATCAACTCTCGAGTCTGTAGATTGAAAATTGACAGAGTAGTTTGGTAGGGAAATGTACACACACAAACACACACAGAGATAATTTTACTTTTAAAGATATACTAGCAGTTCAGCTCGGCTTGGCTCGAGCCCTATATCATGTTCATAACTTGCCCTACGTGTGAATATACTTTTTGTAAGATTTAAAATGTTTAGACCAAAATTTGTCTGAGTAATTTCGTAGAGACCGCAGTGGTCAATTTTTTAAAAACTTTGACGCCAATATTGACCCTATAAAATGTATTATTTTGGTCTCAAATCAAAATAAAAATTTTTCTATGTCCAAGTTACCTACATCTATAATTTCAATTCTTTAGACCCAAAATTGGCGGAGGAATTTGGTAGAATCTGCAAAGGTCGACTCTTTCAACTTTAACCTTTTTGCAGAAAAATTTTCGCCCTAAAACTGATTAAAATGCTAGCCACATGTCTGAATATACGTTATGCATAAATTTAAAATGTTCAGGCCCAAAATTGGCGGAGTAGTTTGCTATGCACCGCAAAGGTCAAATCTTTTGAACTTTGATCCCTTGGCAGCTTTAGACCTGAAATTGGCTAAGTAATTTGGTAGAGACCACAGAGGTCAATTTTTTAAAACTTTGACCTCAATTTTGACCCCTGAACATTTAGTTTTGAGGGCTAAAATTAAATTAAAAAGTTTGATCCCTGTCCAAGTAACCTACATTTCAAATTTCAAGTGTTTAGACCCAAAATTGGCTGTGGAGTTTGTGTATGGTTTTCAAAGGTCAACTTGTTGAACTTTGGCCCCTTGATAGTCAAATTTCTGTCCGAAAACCGATCAAACAGATTTTTCTAAATCTCAGTACCTATTATATCAAATCTCGAGTCTGTAGACTGAAAATTTACAGAGGTAAGGAAATGTACACACACACGCACACACACACAGACCTTTTCACTTTTATATATAGATAGATTATTTTAATGGATCAATATTCGTGATTCTTTGAAGCCATACTGATTTAGGCATTACAAATAAGTACTTAATAATGTTTTTCCATTAAATGCTTTTTCTAGAACCCGCCAATACTTGCAGGTTATCGCCCCCAACACAGCACTAATCGCTAGTAACCAACAGTGCTGACAATCACAGACAGTGGTTTCCACTTGCTGCCACTGGAAAATAATGCACGACAGGTCATTTCATTCTGGCCATGGCCCCCAGTGTCCACTATTTTCCGTGGACGGCAGTGACAACCAACAACAACCGTAGTTTAATTTTTTCGATGAGGTGTCATACTTCCACCGCGTTACGCCCGTTAACGGGATCGGTAGTATATAAATGTATATGGAGCTGTGTATGTGTGTGTATGTGTATGTGTATGTGTATGTGTATGTGTGTGTGTGTGTGTGTACAATATTTTTTGTTTTTTTTTCTGTAGAAAGAGCATACTATTTATTAATAATTTTGCAGAAGATAAAATTAAACCAAAATAGTAAATTTAATCTCAGCTCAAACATTGCTGAAAATAACTGTATGGCAATTTGTTAACTTAAAATATTGCAGTATTATTTAAGAATTAATTATGTAATGTTAACTTGAATTTACTTCTTTTTACTGTGCAATAATTTATATCAGTTTGAAAAAAAATCCACTGATGTTGGCACACTGATACGAATTGGAAATAGGGGCATGTAAGCGATAACATTCTTTAAGCGGTCACGATGAATAAAAAATGTGATTTCCATACTAATAATAGTAATTTGATCTTAAAATCAACCCTCAGCTAAATCGACCCTAACCCTAACCCTCAGCTAAATCGACCCTAACCCTAACCTTCAGCTAAATCTACCGTTTTAAATAGGCTAAACTTAATAAAACATTGTTAATGACCGTTTTAGTTAAAAAAAAAATGTCGAAAATGTAACCTTTATCTCACACGATAATAATGTATACTAACGGGACATGTGGAAATTCCACAGAGGACTCATTCATAATATGTTGATTTTGGCATTCTGTATTTGTTAAGCGTAAATTGAGACTCTCTGATATTATTGTAGTTTTTTTTTAACTGCAAAAAATATTTATCTACGCTAGCAGGGACGCCCACCATAGCCTGCTCATAAAGTACTATTAAATATGCTATTTTAATTCTTGCAGATTTCGTATATATTATTATAGAGTTAATGTTCTAAATATTTTTATATATTATAAAGTTATGATAAAAATAATATATATATATACATATATATATACATATATATACATATACACATATATATATCCATATGATTCGGGTTCATCAGCTTGAATCAAAACCGAAACCAAAACTTATGAAAAAATATATGTATACATTTATAATTTGAGTTCCTTCAGCTATAACCGAAACCGAAACGAAAACTATTGAAGAATTCCTGACAAATTATTTATAATAAAATATGATTTAAGTGTCATCAGCTATGATCAAAATCGAACCCAAAACTTTTGAAGAATTCTTGGTAAAATTATTTATATATATATATAAAAAAAATAAATGACTTGAGTGCGATCAGCTATGATCGAAACCGAGCCCAAAAATTTGGAAAATTTCTTGGTAAAATTATTTATTACAAGAAATAGAAGTATATAACAACTAAACGACAGTCACTCAGATGTAAGCCTGACACACAAATAACACACCTGCTATCCTATTGATATATAGTTAATAATAAGTTAATTGAAAACCCGACCTCTGCCATCAACTTATCTCTTTATCTTCTTTTTTGTGTAAATAAAATTCAAATATAAATATAATCTTTAAAGAAAACGAAAAGGTATTTTCAGCGCTCGCAAACCGCACAAGTTTCTTTTTTATTTCCTCCATTTGTGTTGAGCCAAGTAAATAATACAAAGTACAAAACAAAAACTATTAAAAAAATCTTTTAAACTGTTTAAATCCACAAGATTACAAAAACAAACGTTTTCAAAAATATATTCAAATTAAAAAAAAAAAACGAATTGTCGGCTGTAAGGTGGGTGCGCATTCAGAACTAAATATTTCTCAGCAAAATTCTTAACACATTGGGCCGCTACCACAGTCACATCATGACGTTACAAATTTATGCAATTAAGGTATCCGAGAGTTGAGGCGGTTCACGCATGCGCAGATGCTAAAATCATTTAGAAAAAGAGCATTTTACGTGACCCCCGTCATCATTTTCTGCGGTAATTAAGGTTGGAAAAAATGATTATTTTGTTCTACATTTCACATATTATGCGTCCGAGTCCCCGTTTTTTAAAACAGTACCTAAATCATTCTTATACGCTTAGGATTTCCAAAGTTTTAGTGAGACATACAAACACACACAAATACATACATACATACATACATACATACATGCATACAGACACCTCTCCTTTATATAATAGATGTTCGATGAAAAGTTAAACTATGTCCTTTAAGCTGTACAAACAGCTTATAGGACATTCTTAACTTTATGAACTTGATTTCAATGGTATTTGAAAACTTTAATCGAAATTTTTCTAGCCGACGTTTAAATAAAATACATAAATTATTATATAATTAATATACACCCTCTGTTTTCCTGTATATATATATATATATATATATATATATATATATATATATATATATATATATATATTATTTATAAAATATTATATTATATTATATTTTAAAAACAATATATACGCTGCTCCCCAAATTGGTAAAAGATAAAATTTTCCCAATTCGCATTTAGGTAAAAATGCACTTTCGTATAAATAATTGAATTCATTCAAAACGTATTACAAAAACAAATAAAATAGTACACACATACACCCCCCACACACACACGCGCGAGCGCACACACACACATATATATATGTGTGTGTGTGTATACGCTTAATTAGAATTAAAAGCTGACAGAAAAACGTGTTTTCCAATAAATCTGTTGACATCGTGTAGACAGAGACATTTTATTAGTGGAAATCACTTCAGACAAAGCATCAAGGCACTTGATATAAGGAGGTAAAAATTATTTTTAAAAATATAACTGCAAGGTCCAAAATCATCCAACGAGCAATTTTCCCCCTTTATCAAAAAAAAAAAAAAAAAAGAAAAAAAATCACTTATGCACTGTGAGGACTGAACGACAAAATAAGAGGAATGAGAGTTACGAGGCTGCATAAAGTAAACCTAAGATCCAATTTTTACTGTGCAATTCGCTTATAAACCTCCCAACGTCTCCTTTTGTATCTGCTGCATGAAGTGAAACTTCTTTGTTAAAGTACTAGATTAAACTGAAAGATTTTCAATTGAAAATACTTCAATGTGTTGATGGCGCAGGAGAACCAAAGGAGTTCCCAGTTTCGTATTTTGTGTGAATCGTTGCCTAATTTGCTCTGATTCTATATCGGGGTCAACGGATATTGCACAAGTTATTTCCAATCGCGTTTTAGGTTTTTCTGCACCAACCTTGTGAATTTAAAGATCCATAAAACCCTGATGTCAATGTCACTGAACTGGAACTTGTTGTGATTGTAATCTTTGTATTACTTCTCTGCTTTGCCAGATAAAGCTTTGTCTTTAAAAAAAAATATGATTTATATTCCTTTTTTCAGATTGACTTAAAATAAGTCACATTTATGGTTGAATATAATTAAAGTTGTACTAGCCGATAATATAACAGTTAGTTTATTCCAATCTATTATAAAAAAGGTCACTGCAAAATTTCAGCTAGATCGACTCAGTAGTTTAAACGAAAACTTTTAGAATAAATATCGTAAATCGGTAACTAGTCCTTATTAGTCCATATGTATCCCATACTGCCTATAGAACAAATACCATACTAGTAATTTCGGTGCATCTTATAACAAATGTCCATGTAAATTTCCAGCTAGATCGGCCAATAGTTTTCCAGAACACTCCTCGAGTAAAATTGGGTGTTGTGGCGAATAATTTCTATTAATCCGTGTGAATCCCTAGTTGTGAATTGAACGGATACCATAATATTAGTTCACTGTATTTTATCATCACAAAGGTCTATACAGAATTTAATCCATAGCCAGCCAATTATTCCTTGTAAAAAAAAATTGGAACCGATAGGTAGACAGACTAATATAGTACAATAATACTCTGTTTCTACGCTTAGCTTAATTACACTGACACGTATGAACTAATAAACTTATAAACATATCCCCTGATAAAACATATCAAATGCTTATCTATCCAGAATCATTATCTATAAGTTTCCTTCACTCTCTATCTGAACCTAAACCTAAATATAAAGTTCATGAACGCAGTTTTTTTCCCTAGATCTTCCCGTCTATCGGACACAATACCGCGGGTCTGCTTCGAAACTAAATATGACATGGTCGTTTTCAAACCCAATGCAAACAAGATCTTATCAAGCAACCTTTTTAATTAATCAAATTCTATAACTTTCCACCATTAATGGCCACCACAAAAATATATGTTGATGACTGTATATATATATATATATATATATATATATATATATATATATATATATATATATATATATATATATATAGTCATCAACACATATTTTTGTAACCGTATTATAATTCCTCAGTGTGACTACATGTATCATTTTTCAACGTTGAGATTCGAAACCCGAAAGCCAGGTCACTTCTGACACTTCTGACTGACCCATATATATATATATTGTTTTTTTTAAATATAATTATCCACTAACACGTGTTTCGTCGTCTACGGCTCATCAGAGTGGCTGAATCTAGCGAGATTCGAAATCGGGACCCTGCGGTAATGAGCCTAAACCCTTTAATCGGCGCGTACATCTCGCTCGACTGTCTGGATGTATCGCGATTTATTTAGAAGTTATTTGTTTTTGTGCCCCAACATGGGGAGCGGCATACATATTGTCTTTTTTTAATATAATTATCCACTGATACGTGTATATATATATATATATATATATATATATATATAAATATATATATATATATATATATATATATATAGCTGAACAGCTGTGATACTCGAAACTGTCACTGTAGATGAATATATATATATATATATATATATATATATATATATATATATATATATATATATATATATATATATATAAAGGAGACACTCCCTAAAATGTTAATCACATTTGGAAAGTGATTATTTGAGCATATTCATTTCGCATCAAATATTTAACCATTTAACGCTAGTTCCCGACACATTTCGTATATATTTACGCATGTTTTTTGTATTGCTGAATTTACGTGGTGCGCATGCGTGCGGTTGTTTTATTTTTTTTTACATGAATTACATGCATGCATACTTCCAGATGCATTCATTCGAATAATGCATAACATTACGGGCAGTATGCTGATGTTCGTAACCTTTTTATACGTTACACACAGACACACGTACACACAGAGGAATTGAATAACTACAGGGGAGAACTTGAATGTCTACTATATACTATCCTCGAGTGTCTAAGGTTTCTCTGTACGGAGGTTTGCCAGAATAACCTGGCACGAGGATACTTTTCCCTACAAGTAAACCCTGACCAAATATTTAAAATCACATAGTATTCGCAGACCAAATAAGATCCCCTTTAAATGACTAACCCACACTGGCTTTTACGATGAGTGTTGCATATTCTCCAAAGCAGCAACACGAAACTGAAGAATCTACCAGATTTTTTCAATGAGAATTCAACTTAAAACACATTTGTTTTTTCAGAATAATGTTTTATATAAATTATGCTGAAACAGATGTCAAATCATTTGCACATTTTTTTAAATTAAAAAAAAAACAAAGCTATAATACAAAACAATTACAGTCTCTTCTCAGTAGGATTTTTTTAATTATAAAATAAAATAGCCAATTTGAAACCGTGAACAGACAACCATGCATTTGTTTTTAATTTTTGGAGAAGAAATCATTTCAGTGATTTTTAACTGATAAAGAGCGACTATAAAGGATGGTAATTCGTTTCTCATTAATTAATGTTTGCGATGATGATGTTTTTGTGACACTGTACGTACGAACAAGTAAATGTTTCTATCGAGCTCTGGAATTTGAATGGAATTTTAAACGAACCTTTTATTTTCTTCACGAGGGTAGCATGTTCTCGTTCCGTTAGACATGATTAGATATAGGTTCTAAGTAATTCACAATTGTATTTTTCGATCGCCCACACTGAGAATTGAACCTTGAACCTTCAAGAGAATAATCTTTTTTAACTGATTTTCCCAGTTCTCGCAAGAATTCAAATAATAAGAATAACCAATCCTCATCCCAAATTTTTAGAAACGTAATAAAAACGATAAATAAAAACGTAATAAAAACGTAATAAAAACGTAATAAAAACGACGCCCTAAATTTATTTGACGTGAAAGTTGCTCTAAAATGTTTAGAAAATTCTTCTCCACCCATACGAATAGTATTCTAAGAATATTGGTTTTTGAAATGTTATATATTCAAAGATTAAAAAATAACATATTTGCTATGAGTCGTTTATGACATATTGATTCCAAAAGTGTATTAAACGTTTTATTTAAACTCGTGTATATTTAAGACTTGATACAGCAAAACGGTTTTCTTTTTGTAGTTTGCGGTGAGAGTTGAACTTCTTTTTATTGCAGTTACCTTCATCGATCGCAGCGGGCCACTTTTGTATCGCTGTTAAGCTGTCGGACACGATTGGCTTCCCTTGCACACGAAATTGAGCGGAGAGTGCCGAGTGTGTCCGACACACACCGGTAACCGTTGAACAAGAGAATAAAATCGAGAGGGAGGGCAGATGGCGTTACAGCATTAACCAACCAATTAATTGCGTGACAAGCGCAATTTCGTGTTCACTTGCGAAACGATTTTATTTTATATTAAAGTCCGTGTCTGACGATACATCACATGAAACTACTCGACAGTGTGTTGGTGTAAGTATTTAAGAGTAGTTAATTCCATTATGTTTTGAAAATATACACATTTAATAGAGTTTCTGAGTTCAATCTATACTTCCCTTTATCAAGCATTCACAAAAACACTCGTCTAACTACAACAACTATCAACGGCTCCTTACTGTCTATCTGTGTCTAAATCTAAGCGCAAATTTCATGAATAAAGCTTCTTTCTTAGAATCGTCCATCGGTGGAAATCTGTTTTGCTGTACTGCTTTCCAGCTGACTACAACATGGTTGTCTTTAAGTCCAATGTAAACAAGTTCTTCGTGAGCCACCTCCCTAAATAACCCATTTCCTCCACTAACTATTAATACCCTCTTGTCTCAGTTACCACCCTACACTCATTAATCCTTATCCTCAAGTGGTGACTGCCATCTTATTAAGAAGACTAGTTGCTTATGCAATAACAAATGCCATTTCACCGGATTTTGATAATGTTAAATGTGTATATCTTTGTATTCAATCATTACGACAGATATGCCGTGTTTTAAATAGTTCAAATTAAATCAACCAAATAAGCAACAATGCTTAGTCCTAGTAAAAAATGCCACTGACTTGATTTGAAGAATGCTCGTTTCTTCCGACGAAATCTCTTCCTGAAACTCCTTAAAACCTCCACAGTATTCGTTATTGACTTTCTGACCAGTGGAATCCAATATATGTAGATCATGCCCGTGCTATAAAAAAAGGTCTCATCATAAATTTCTGGGTGGATTTGCTCTGTCTGGTCTTTTTAGGTCTGGGAGGGCCAGTTTGCTTTCACTGGTAACTTTCTCTCTTGGTCCCTGGGTCATAGCAGTTTATCCAGTTTTCATCGCAGGTCACCATAGCATCAAGAACTGCAGGAGCTAAATCGATCAGCTCGACTATCTCCT
The DNA here is from genome assembly GCF_053919585.1 of Euprymna scolopes. Classification (NCBI taxonomy): domain Eukaryota; kingdom Metazoa; phylum Mollusca; class Cephalopoda; order Sepiida; family Sepiolidae; genus Euprymna; species Euprymna scolopes. The sequence continues at coordinate 25,163,905 of NC_136490.1, read as the reverse complement.
CACTTTCGTGACAACGTCTTTCTTTCTGATCTTCTTGAAGCACCCTTGGAACAAACTTCGCGGAAATCTTCCGTATCTTCAGTTCGTCGCGAATAATTGTGTATACACTGACATCAAACTGCAAAGTTATTGCTTCTATAGACACTCGTCAGTCCTTATGCATGAAATTTGTATATATTTGTAATTAATCATTACGACAGATTTGACATCCTTTAAATAGTTCAAATTGATTCAACCGAATAAGCATCAATGCGGCGAATAAATAAAACTAAAATTTAAAATTAAAAATAAAATGCAAATAAATAAATAAATTACGACGAAAATAAGTAAGTAAAAAAAAAAATAATAAAATAGAATATTAACACCTGTCCTACATTATTAGCTTTAATGAATAACGATTCATTTTAAGATCAAAAGTTAATCCAAGATTCATTGTAATTAGTACGGAAATGCTCTCTTTACAACTGTCCCTATATACACGTTTGAACGGGAATCGAAGTCAATTCTGAAGAAGACTATTTTCTGAAAATATCATACGATAGAGAACACACTGACACAAGTAACAGCACAATGCAATGTTAATGTGTATAAACTAAATGAAAATGAATATATATTGTATTCATAGAAGTTGAACAGCCCGTTCCTCCGTAATATGTTTTACTTTTCTTTAGCTTGCATTGATCTGTTACACATCTGCATTGTATTGACGTCTATAAACTCCATTTATATACGCACCACACGATGCTCCGTTAACCTCTAAAATTAAATAATAAATTTAATTGGATTGAGTCACATGAAGGGTGCTAATGTCTCTATTTTTAAAGGAGGAACACGCGCAAATAACTGTAACGCTTGCTTACAAAAAAGGCTCGAAAAGCATAACGAATTTTTGTCAGCGATTACTGTTTATATCACGTGAAAATAAACTGACAATCGTCTAAGAACTTTAATATAGCTTTAATCACAAAAAGTGTTTCAGATATTTAGACTTTTAAAACACAAATTTAAAATTAAGAGTGAGACTTCGTGGCTTAGTGGAGGATGCCCTTTTCTCTTCCCTGTAACCTCTCTCCCACAGAAGAGACGTTGCGAGCCTGTATTTGTTTTATCGTTATTTCCATGGCAAGTGCTCGCCCGAGCTCCAATCTCTGCCCCCCGCGCCAATCTTTCCCGAAAAACACCCGTCTAGCTGAAACCACTGTCAGTAATTTTCCCTACTCTTTATCTGTGCCTAAATCAAAACGTAGATTCCATGGACAAAGCTTCTTTCTTAGAACTGCACGCCTGTGGAACTCTCTTCCATTTGCCTGTTTCCCACCTGACTACAACTTGGATGTCTTCAAATCCAATATAAACAAATTCCTGATGAGTCGCCTCCTTAAGTAAGACACTTTATCAAATCTCCAATACTAACGATTACTACGATACTATACCATTGATTACTGTACACACAATAACCATTGTCCCCGAGTGGCTTCTAGGCCTTGATAAGTAATGACTTCCATGTAAAAAAAAGAGTAATTAAGTCAGTCAGTTGATCAACCAGTGACTCGCGGTTATTTTATGTAAAAGAAGGTGATCATTTGACTATGGATATCCGTCACAAATGTTTCAGGTACTTTCGACAAGAATAGGTTGAGAAGTGAGGCTTGCTGGTCCTCACAGTTTAGGTCCGGAGTCAGGTCGATCCAATCTCTTTTTGATTTTCGCTTTTAAGATGATAAGATTTGATCAAACGCCACACGTCAATGTCTACTATTTATCTAACTTGACAATCAATTGTTAACGATCTAAAATCTGTTATGCAAACGTATCTTACATGCCCAAGGATGTTTCACGCGTATTATATTTTGTACATCGATGCATTAATAAAAATATGAGGAAAATGTTAATATTAATGACGCCACAATCACTAACTAGTATTTATATTACGTGAAAAATACTAAAAAACAACTGTAAATATTTCTGTATTTTTTTCTGTGGTTTAAATGAGAGTTTTAGGCAGAAGAGTATTTGAAAATAAAGTCTCTCAATTTACTTTTTAAAACCATGGAATTAGAAAAAGAACTCAAAGTCAATGTCTAATGTTTTTATTACGTAAAAATCAAATGATACGAGATGCCTTTAATACGTTTCCAGACTTTTTCGTATGCACACGTTTATTGATAATACACATATGAAACTCAAGTCCCCTTCGAGTAATCTCCACCGGTTGCAATGTACTTACTGTAGCGTTCCAACAATTTCTAGAAGACCTCATGGAAGTCCTTTTTGTGTGAGCCTGTCAATGACATTCGTCACAGCCTCTTTCATCTTCTCATTTCTCTAATAACGACACCCTAAGGTTTCCTTGATTCCTTGATGGGGAATAACCAAAAATTACAGGGAGCAAGGTCTGGACTATAGAGTGGGCGAGGAACTATTTTAATGCCTATCTTGGTTAAATAGTCTGTGACAAAGATAGGCTAATGCATTGTCCTAGTAGAAAATGCCACTTGCTCGATTTGAAGAATGGATCTCTTCCGACGAAATATCTTCCAGAACCCCGTTTAAACTTCAACATATTATTCCTATTGGGTCCGTGCTGTCAAAAAAAAAAAAAAAAAAAAAAAAAAAGAAAGAAAGAAAAAAGGGGATCATCTAAAATTTATGGGTGGATTTGCTCTCTCTGGTCTTCTTAGGTCTGGGAGAACCCGTATGCTACCATAGGTAATTCTGTCTCTTTGTAGCAGTAGATCCAGTTTTCATCACAGGATACCACAGCATCAAGAACTGCGGGATCTAAATTTATCTGCTCCACTATCTCCCTGCTTTCATGACGACGTCTTTCTTTTTGACCTTCTTTAAACACCCTTGGGAAAAACTTCGCGAAAATCTTCCGTGTCTTCAGTTCATCGCGAATAATTTTGTATACAGTTCCCACACTGACACCAAACTGTACAATTATTGTCTCTATAGACACTTGTCGGTACTTATCCATGAAATCTTTTATTTGGCCAATCAACTCTGGTGTTCTGACTTCCTTACTCCTCCTTCACAAATTCTTATGCCACTCAAAAACTGATTCTTGATTCATGCAAGATGGTCCAAAAGCAGTTTGAAGCATTCCATACGTTTCTGTTGTATTTTTCCAAGTTTAAAACAGAATTTATTGCATGTCTATTATTTAATTGGAATTCATTATTTAGATGAGTATTATTAAATAATTTATTTATTGCGGACTATTATCCTCATCTTTTTTAGATGTTGTCTCACATCGTTTCGGCCAACTATTCCTCTGGCCTTCTGGAATGCAGTTAGGAGATTGGGAGTTCCCATCCCGTCGCGGTTACCACCTTACGAAGGCCAGAGGAATAGTTGGCCGAAACGATGTGAAACAACATCTAAGGAAGATGAGGATAATAGTTCGCAATAAATGAATTAATAAAGAATTTATTGCATATCGTTTTTCTAAAGTGTCCTCACCTCGAGATGAAATTTTTGGAATTCACCAGCTGTGACAATCGGGTTTTAGTAGGATGTATTCCAATTCCTACTATAGCTGTTTATTTGAACATGAAATAATAAAAATTGGTCAATCACCTCATGAGATGCATAGCAATAATATACTGAATTTTCAAGAGTCTCCGACAATTTTAAATACCTGTGCAAAAACGCCTGAATACTTATTGAAGGAAACTCATAACACTAAAAACCTGCTGCAGGCAAAACTTATACCTCTCCCACACAAGAGTGTTTTAGGTATATAATTCATTTTTAAATATCAGTCGAAAAATTTTAGGGTCGATATTAATGTCGATGAATCCATAGTCAATGTCCAAGTTTCATATGACGTTAAAGATACTCGACAAAAGATATGTGCGAATTTGAGTAATTATATTTTCAAAGTTCGCTTGCCTTTTAGGCAAAGTTGTTTTCAAAAATAGATGCTCTAAATAGTTATTCAGTGTGATGGGCGTTGATAATCGATTCAAAGTCAATAGGTAAACAATTACGGGTCGTCTATGTTTTAGCGTTTAAATTAATGTCGCCATCATTTTTTGACATCATCCATTTATGACGTCTTAAAATATTTCCAATGACTTCTTCTCTTCAATAAATTATGCCACAAATAAAAGATGCCACAAAAAGGTTATACTGTATGCTGATGACGTCACAAAAGTGTGACGTCAGCAGTATACGGTATAACCTCTGTTTTAATTGATAAAAGATACACAGAGTATTAGTAGTATATAGAGATATTCATATGGGAATATGTTTTGTCTGTCATTTTATTTGTCCGAATACAACCTTTATGTCATAAGACATAACAAGTTTAGAGTCTGAAGAAATAGATGGTATCATTTAATACTATTAAGACTAAGCTGCTTCCTTTAACAATTACAAGAATTATTCTTGACCACCAGAAGAAATTATATATATATATATATATATATATATATATATATATATATATATATATATATATATATATATATATATATATATAACACTTTACCGCTTGGTTTAAACTTCACAGGCAGTAAGAATTAGAGTAAATATATCAAGGCCGTTAACAAAGCTGCTTCAAAGAAGGTGGGATCCCTCTACTGTGCTAGAAAATTATTCACACTTGAGACTGTCCAATATCTATAAACCCACGATTAGTAGGGCAGGTTATCGCAATATTCCATAAGAAAGCATATGAAGAAACTGGAACCTTTCCACATGCGAGCTCTCCACTCAATCCTGGGAATCAAATGGCAGGATCGCATCACCAATCCGAAGGTCCTTGTATAGAGGCCACCATCATCAAAACCCAACTTCGTTGGGTGGAAAAGGGGTTCGAATGGACGCATGTAGGATGCCTAAATGCCTGGTGTACGGAGAGGTCCAGGCCATCAAAAGAAACTAAGGTCGACCAAAACTGCGGTATAAAGACACTGTTAAAGCCAATCTGCAATGGTGTCGTATTAAACCGGGAGACCTATGAGGACATGCTATGGACCGACCAAAATCACGAGGCTCAACTCATAGGCTGTTGCCAGCTTTGAAGAGGTTCGTAGCCAGAAACTCACTGCTGCCAGAGAGAGACATCACAGAGCAGCTTTAGCGGTGGTCACAACCACTGACTTCCAGTGCCCCCAATGTTCTAGACTATGTGCCTCTAGACTGGGGCTGCAGAGCCACTTCCGTGTGTACAGATGAGATGCAGAACACAAACGTCATCATCGGATTCGATGGACAACCACCATATATATAAGATATATATATATATATATATATATATATATATATATATATATATATATATATATATATATACAACTATAGATGTAAAATAAATTTTTTATTTTTATTTTTATATTTTATTATTTATTTATTATTTATTTTTTATTTATTTATTAATTAATTAATTTATTTTTCCATTTAGTGTCTTTTAACAACTCTTGCTGACATTTTCTTAAGTAATAACCTGTACATTTTAGTTGACCTATTTTTTGCCCTATATTTTTTCGCGCCTTTTAACATCCTTTTTGTCTGGGTCATTTTGACATTTGCTTTTCTATCTTATATTTAATTCTATCACCATTTAATTTTTTTTCCTCTTCTGCTTCCCTGATCTTTCTTATTATGTCTCGGCAGTCGTGTGAAAAGCATATCTTATTTTTCTTTTATTAATATTATTGGAATTTTCCCCTTTTCTTTTCTTTGTACATATTTGTGAATTATTCCATGGATTTCGGCCTTTTGGATTATTTTGAACCATCTTCCAATTACGTGATTTCCTTGGATTTTACTTGTGCAAATGGAAACTCAATTAACTTTCTTGGAGTTATATTTTTGGATTTTACCGTCATTGGATTATTTACCTTTCACCAGACTATCCATTCACGTGTAATTACCTTTTTCTTCACCATATTCCCTCTGCTTCAATTTTTGTTATCAAGTAAGATCTTTGACTTACTTGTAGTTTCATCAAATACTTTTGTATGCAAAATTCGATCCCGCATTTTGCTAATTCCTACCCTCTGATGAGAAGGAAAGTATTTCTTCGAAACTCCGCGGATTAAGGACTATCCACTTATCAAGTGTTTCTTTTTCAGATTAAATATGTTTTTAACTCTTTTTCAAAGTTTTTTAAAAATGTTTTATTAACTGTTTGCTCTTAAATATAAATATATATATATTTATATATATATATAAATAAATATATTTATATATATATAAATATAAATAAATATATATATATATGTATATATATATATATATATATATTTATCTTTTATGTTTTCTCTAGTATCTTTTCCCCTTTTTTCCCTCTTCCTCTCTATCCTTTACTTACTCTCTCCTGGCTTTTAATATCCATATGTAAAACAATATCTTTCCTTTTATTTTAACTTAAATCATATAGTAGGAAAATCTTTATCTCGTCTATTGAAACGAATTGTAATGAATTAAGTTAAAACACTTGAGGTCGAAATAATAAAACACACACACACGCGCACACATACACACACATATATACATATATATATATATACAAACACACACACACACACACACATATATATATATATATACACGTCTCCAAATATAAGGCGATAATGCATACGTAGAGAAGTAAATTGGTGCATATTATTACATTTACAAGAGTAAATCCCCAAAGCACGGGGGGGGGGTAAAACTTTAATAATTATTTATTATAAATAAATCCTTATTATCCACTGACATATATGTTTTATGTTTACATTCAAGAATCAACATGACTTATATAAATGTGCACTCTGTCGAATTATTAATGATTCCAATTCAACATTGTTACGCAATACGACAGTGTGGCTATAATATTTAAATGTGCGAAAAATAATATAGTAATCTATGTAGTAAGTTATAGAAACTGTTCAAACTACCAAGGGAAAAATGGCTATATTGTTTGATTACAAACACATGGCCCATCTAAAGTAAGATATAATAACCATATATCATCTTTGAAAAGAAATCCACGTAATGATCTAGAGATAATTTACAATGATTAACTGAACATATCAGCATTGGATAGGAACATGATTTATACTCTGAAATTGTATCGCTTAGGAAATGCAAGAAAATTTATACCTAGTAAATTCAGGAAAATTAGCTGATTTCTTACCGAGTGTTTATTTGTATAAACTCCAAGGAAATGTTAGAGTCCTGGGAATTCTGAAGTGATTAAAAATTTACTACAAAGTTCACATGCATAAAATTTAAAACCCCATAAATCGTAGAATGTAATTTTAGCCGAAGGATCCAACAACTCATATAATTGTAAAACTTCTTATTAAACAACACGGCGGACTAGAATCAAGTTTGGAAAATATGACTAATCTAAAAATGAAACAACCTAACACTTATAGAACTTCAATTTAAATAGAATATACAAAAATAGGCTCACTTTAAATGTGTTTACATAATGCATTTTTCCTATATTATTCATTTAATAGGAACAGGTTAGGAACGTTGAATGTCAATAAATTGTTTCGTTCTAAATAAAAACCTAAAAACAGTAACTTTCCTGGATTTCAGGCTGTCCAGCTGACTACAATATCATCGTTTTCAGTCCAATATAAACAAGTTATTATTGACCCGTCCTCGTAAATAATCTAATCATATCAAACTAGCACAAGTACGCTTACATATGGTATTTTAATTCTTGCAGATTTTGTATATATTATTATAGAGTTAGTGTTCTATCGATTTTTAAATTTTATAAAGTTGTGTTTCAAATATAAAAAAATATATGTGACTTGGTTGCATCAGCTTAAATCGAAACCGAAACCAAAACTTATGAATATATATATATATATATATATATATATATATATATATATATATATATATATATATATATATATATACTGCAGTTATAATCGAAACCGAAACTATACTTATGAAGTATTCTTGATAAAATTATTTATAAAAAAATAGATTACTGGAGTGGAGTGTGATCAGCTATAATCGAAACCGAAACCAAAACTTATGAAGAATTATTAATAAAATTATTTATAAAAAATGGAGTCCCCTGGGGGCTTTGGGGGCAAAATGGAGTGCCATCAGCTGTAATCGAAACCGAGACCAAAACTTATGAAGAATTCGTGGTAAAATTATTTATAAAAAAATAAATGACTTGGATGTCATCAGCTATAATCGAGACTGAAACCAAAACTTATAAAGAATTCTTGATAAAAATAATTATTTAAAAAAATGGAAGTCCATAATAATTAAACGTCAGTCACTCGGATGTAATCGTGACACACAAAATAAATAAAACACTCGCTATCCTATTGATATATTGATTACCACTATAAAGATTACGTTGTAAAAAAAGGGTCCACATGTATTTATTATGTATTAAGTCAGAAGGGACATTTTGTTTTTGATAGTACAAATATTAACATTCTTATACAGTAGAACCCCGGGATACAGTGGCCCTAGGATACTATTTTTTCAGGTTACGATGTGTAATGCGATGTTTTTTTCGGTCCCTAGTTAAGGTATTTGCCCCGCCGTGCGGTGTTATTTATAATGTTATTTAATTATATACGTTTGTATTATATACTGTATTGTATTTTGTTATTAATTTTTAATGCCGTATCCCAGGGTTCTACTGTATTTTCTTTATTCCATTCGGTTTTATTCTTTATTTTGGTTCACTCCAAAGAGTTCATCTTTGAACACATAGACTCACACCTACACATGAAATAAACGAACATACATTGAGTCTGATCATTGCAGCGTGAGAGGATGTATATAAATAGGTAAAAATGTATAGGAATTAAAATTCCGATGAATACTCTCCCTTTAAAACAAAATTGAATAAAGGTTTATGTCATTGTAATCAAACATTCAGACGTGTAGATTTAAAGAGAAACAAGTGAAGCATGCATGGTCCCCCGTGAGTGCACAATGAACAGTAAACAAAGATGACTAAGTTCAGCTCCCCCCATTTTGCCCCCAAAGCCCCCAGGGGACGTCAAATTCTGGTGAAAATAAACGAATGCTGCAGTCTTAGGCCTTAACGTATGTAAATTTAAGTTCTGCAGCATGCAAAAAAAAAAAAAAACGAAATGACTAAGCCCATCATTTTCCCCCTCCCCCATTTAGCCCCAAAGTCCTCCCAGGCCTTAACATATTTAAATTTGAGTTAAACACCATGCAAAACTGCTAAATAGATATACACAGAAAATTTGGAACAAATATGATAAAATAGTCACCAAAACGAAGTGTTTTTATAAGCCCTAAAAGAGCCCCTGGGGCACACACAAGAATTATCGCGAAGTATAGACAAACAAAATTATATAGAAATCAGTTATTACAACTTTTCAGAAAGTTTCATAAAAAGACATCAATTTATTTAATAAGCACGAAAATGTCAAGTCCAGCCATTTGAACTCGAAAGGCACCTATAGGGGAGGTAACCAGAGTTTTCCCGGAAAGTCCAGTCTGTTATTTTTTGATTCATGTCATGTTTAATGTCTGTGCAAAATTAAAAAAAAATCGAAGGCGTAGTAATTGAGAAAACTGCGAACGGACGAACGGATTAACAGACGAACGGACAAGGGTGAATTTGCAGGTCCACCCTCCTTTTGTCGGGGGACAAATAAAAATTTGAATCAGCTGGTTTTGTTCCACTTTATAAATTAACTCTCCCAAAATAAATAAATAAATAAATAAATAAATAAATAATAATAATAATAATAATAATAATAATAATAATAATAATAAGAAGAAGAAGAAGAAGAAGAACGGGTTACTTTCATTAAAATATTGACTTTTAACTTTTTTTTTGTTTTATTTTACTTCAGTTGAAGTTCTTAGAAATCAAGGGGCCCACAACCTGGGTCCAACACTTAAACTCAATATGAGATACATAAATATTCAAATGTTCCATTTAAGTTCTTTATTTCTCAAGCACTGAGTTAGTAAAGAAATTGAGAACATAATCTTCCTCTCCCCAATTAACCATTTTCATACGTTGCAGTATATCTTTCATTTTGGTCTCTTGGTCTTACTGGATTCCAGGACAAGAATTTATCTAGTCTGGTGGAGTATCCAGCTTCGTGCTATTACTTCAGGTAACATCACTTTGAGAAGTTGCACCATTCCTTGTAACAGCTAATGTGAGTTAGCCATCGTGAGGAGATCTTATTTGGGCAGCGAATACTATGTGATTTTGAATATTTAGTTAGAGTTTACTTCTATGGAAAAAGTATCCTCATGCCAGCTTGTTCTGACAAACCCTTGTACAGAGAGACCTTAGACACTCGAGGATAGTGTCTAGTAGGCATTCAAGTTCTCTCCAGGCATTCAACTTCTCTCCAGGCATTCAACTTCTCTCAAAAACCTGTATAATTACCTTAATTATGTTTTAAATTTCTGAAATCAAGAATAAATGAATATAATTTGATTACGTATCGGAAATTACAAGGAAACAACGGTTTAACCGTCTCTATCTTTAGATATGTGCGTTTCATTTAACTAAATATTTTTAACACATTTGCGATAAAAACAATTCTTAGATAACGTACGTGCATAATATACGACCTCTTTTTGTATACGTTGCTTAAAAGGAATATTTATGAATTAAAATACGTGAATTATATTAACTTATACTATTGGAATGAACTTAAAGCTAAAACGAATTATCCTCTACTAGCAAACTGTGTTCAAGTATTGCCCTGAAAAATATATTAATTCAAGGAAATAATAAAACTTTATCTATCTATCTATCTATCTACAATATATAAATGCAATTTTGTCCCTGTCTGTGTTGGTTCTTTCCTTATAGACTCCGAAACAGCTGAACAGATTTTCTTTAAAATTTACAGAACTTTAGTGTATAAGTCTGGGAGTGACCTTAGTTAAGTTTTGTCTCAGCATATCCCTGGTAATTGCCGATGATCGACAATCGATAATCGTTATTTTAATTTATCTATCATCAGTAAAGCCATTTTCCATGTCGTCGCTTAGCAACAATGATAAAACAACGAACCGTGAAAATTCTACTGTGGGTAAGTTGATAGCGTGTTTTTTTTTTTTTTTTTTTTTTTTGCATGACGTGGTCTGTAGGTTCAAACTCCGCACGTAAAGTTTAAATTTTTTTCGTTACTGCAAAGAATTTTATAAGACTTGAAAATTTACGTTTTTCTTTTTCTTTTTTTTTTTGCATGACGTGGTCTATAGATTCAAACCACGCACTCAAATTTACGTGTGTGTGTATACTTTTTAAATATCTATTATTTTTGCAATATAAAACTGAAAGATTACGGTACTTTAATTAAACTTTATAATTGACAAGCAACTGATACTAAACAAATTCTAAAACAGTGAAAATGTGATTCAGAGGTTTCTTATATGCCGGTTTAACAAAACATAGGCCTCAACAACCAAGCACAGATAGTATGCCCGGCAACATAAGATAAGGAATTTTTCGACACAGTTGACTAATTGTAGAATTATACAGCGACAATCACATACATTCTTACAACGAATAGATGGTCGATGTTGATCCTGTCGTTTCTTTCGCGTACGATTCAAGAAAGCATGGCCCCACAAACCTCTCCCATGTAAGGAGTTTTAAGCTGGAAGATCAGCTGCTAATGGAACAAACCAGAGTAATTGGATTGTTGCTGGCACGTTGCATCCACTTTGTGGCGGCTACGTTGATCAGTAAGGTGTCAATATAACAAAATTTTACTAAAATATTTAAAAAAAAATTAATTACGAAAGATACAGATCAGAATAAGCATAAAAAGGCATCAGCGCAACCTCCGAGCAAGGCCGGGTAATACTACCAGTCATATATAAAAATCACAAAATCTGAGAAAACGTTTGACCATGCTATATTGTTTTAATATCTGTTAAGTATTTTATAAAACCCTTTAACATAGACTTAAGCATTATATTTCGGAATTATACATACACCCGCACGCACACACACACACACACACACACACACACACACACACACACACACACACACACACACATAAATAGCGTAACAGTCAGAAGCGTCGACTGTCGGCTAAGCGGTCAGGTTTGAATCCTGTCTTGAGGTAGTTGCTAGCCGCACCGAAGAGCTGTGATACGGTGAATGTACCTATTTACAATGCCTCCCCACGGGACAGAGTTAGACACCAGGGTCGTTTTTTAACGTGGAGAAAAGGTACAAAAATAAAAATTGTCTCAGTCGTGAAGGATTTCTCCTTCACCGAAAGAGAACAAGAAATAGAAGTGCAGCATCTGAAGAACAGATACTACACTTTGATCTTGTCCCGAAGGCCAAGAAAACAATATATATATATATATACACACTCACACACACACATATATATATATATATATATATATATATATATATATATATATATATATATATATATACCCATCTACATTCGCCATATCACAATTGTAATTGAACACAATAATATTTTTTCAATAGTAATCTTTTTTACTTACTTCCTATATTTGACAGGCAAGTTTCCGAGTCTCCTGTGTAAATAAGGTAATATGGCGCGTAGAGCAGAGACCCACGAGTTCTTTTTTCGAACATATGAAGAACTCTTGGCTCTATACCCATAAAGTATTACTTAAACCCGACACTTGTTCGCTGATTCGAAACAATTCGGACGACAAATATCCAAAAATTGGTTAAAAACATTAATTCCTTCACCCTCAACTGGACACTTTTCTAAAACAAGGGGTTGCTTTGTTCTCCGATATTTTTGAAAGACATCGCCTCTTTTCGATTGACTAAAGTTAATTTAAACTTCGCCACTTCCAGTTTGGCGATAAATGCAAAGGCAAATTCGCCATGTTTTTTTTTCGCGTTCTTCCCCCCCCCCTGCAGTACAGGTTCGAGCTTGTTTGACCATTACTTTTAGTATATATATATAAAAAGAACTTTTTCTGTGTGTGTGTGTGTGTGTGTGTGTGTGTGTGTGTGTGTGCACGTGTGTGAGTTCGTTCCTCATAGTCTTGGAAATTAAAGGTACTTGATTTGACTGGGGATGTTATTACGTATGTTTTCTTGCAGAATGCGTCTGATAAGTATCGAAAATCGATACTTGAAAATGTCCGATCAAAAGAAGAAGTCCGATTTTGAGTAATATTAACGCTTTCCCTAGCCGAGGATTCAACCTACAACCATCACGTTTATAGTCTACCCATCGTTCTACGGAAACGGTGCTTCTAAATGACATCAAGAAATGTCCATTTTAAATAAACATTCGTCCATTACTTTTATAGTGCTCGAGCTGTTTATTTATAAACAAACAGCGAGCCTCCTCTCTCTTCCTCTCTCTCTCTCTCTCTCTCTCTTTATATATATATATATATATATATATATATATATATATATAACATTATACATCATATATATATTTTTAAAATATATATTGTAATTAAGCTACACAGAATTTTCCGATTTTCTCATGAAGATTCGTTAGGCTATTGCATTAAATTGATGTTGTTTCGGGTGTTTATATCCAACGGTCCTGGGTTTACTAGTCAGCGAATCAGATTCTTAGTAACTTTCACGCCTTTTTATTGTAGCCAATGAGAGCGCGCACCTGTTTTTTGTGGTTCAAGCAGGGTGTTTTTTTTTTACATTACTTTCTTATCGGAGATGATCTAGTTTTAATTTGAATGGTTATTTAAATTTTATGTCATACTAACGTATCTTGATGCATTTGTTCTTATAATAATTATGATTATTAGTTTTTTGTTATTGTTGTTGTTGCCATAAATACTATGCTTGTATAGCTTAAAATTATGTGTAACTTAATTGCCATGTGTGGCACTTTCGAAGTAAATACTGAAAATGTTTATATAAAATGCTATATACGTATATACGTATATAAATATATATATATATATATATATATATATATATATATATATATATATATATATATATATATATATATATATATATGTAGGAATCTACGTACACGCGTGTTCCGAGGTAACTACCTCTCATCAGCGTAGCTCGATTGTTTCTAGGGATCGAACTTCACACCATGTTTACCACAGTCCGGCGCCTTAACTGTTAGCTGTTTACTGTTTATTTTTATCGCTTATAAATTTAGATTTGTTGTTGTTGTTTTTTTTTTCAAACGATAAATACGGTTAATAGTGGCTCCGCCACGAAGATCATTTTTTTTTTTATATATATTTAGAAAGTCGCCCATAATTTGTCTGGAC